>NC_142085.1:628571-942857 GCF_054644295.1 Miniopterus natalensis | reverse complement strand
TTGAGGGCTAGGGTTAGAGATCCGGTTCGGGTCACGATTGGACCTAGGGTTAGGGTTATGTTGAGGGCTAGGGTTAGAGATCCGGTTCGGGTCACGTTTGGACCTAGGGTTAGGGTTATGTTGAGGGCTAGGGTTAGAGATCCGGTTCGGGTCACGTTTGGACCTAGGGTTAGGGTTATGTTGAGGGCTAGGGTTAGAGATCCGGTTCGGGTCACGATTGGACCTAGGGTTAGGGTTATGTTGAGGGCTAGGGTTAGAGATCCGGTTCGGGTCACGATTGGACCTAGGGTTAGGGTTATGTTGAGGGCTAGGGTTAGAGATCCGGTTCGGGTCACGATTGGACCTAGGGTTAGGGTTATGTTGAGGGCTAGGGTTAGAGATCCGGTTCGGGTCACGATTGGACCTAGGGTTAGGGTTATGTTGAGGGCTAGGGTTAGAGATCCGGTTAGGGTGACGATTGGACCTAGGGTTAGGGTTATGTTGAGGGATAGGGTTAGAGTTCCGGTTAGGGTGACGATTGGACCTAGGGTTAGGGTTATGTTGAGGGCTAGGGTTAGAGATCCGGTTAGGGTGACGATTGGACCTAGGGTTAGGGTTATGTTGAGGGCTAGGGTTAGAGATCCGGTTAGGGTGACGATTGGACCTAGGGTTAGGGTTATGTTGAGGGCTAGGGTTAGAGATCCGGTTAGGGTGACGATTGGACCTAGGGTTAGGGTTATGTTGAGGGCTAGGGTTAGAGATCCGGTTAGAGTGACGATTGGACCTAGGGTTAGGGTTATGTTGAGGGCTAGGGTTGGAGATCCGGTTCGGGTGACGATTTGACCTAGGGTTAGGGTTATGTTGAGGGCTAGGTTTGGAGATCCGGTTCGGGTGACGATTGGACCTAGGGTTAGGGTTATGTTGAGGGCTAGGGTTGGAGATCCGGTTCGGGTGACGATTGGACCTAGGGTTAGGGTTATATTGAGGGCTAGGGTTAGAGATCCGGTTCGGTTGACGATTGGACCTAGGGTTAGGGTTATGTTGAGGGCTAGGGTTAGAGATCCGGTTCGGGTGACGATTCGACCTAGGGTTAGGGTTATGTTGAGGGCTAGGGTTAGAGATCCGGTTCGGGTGACGATTGGACCTAGGGTTAGGGTTATGTTGAGGGCTAGGGTTAGAGATCCGGTTCGGGTCACGATTGGACCTAAGGTTAGGGTTATGTTGAGGGCTAGGGTTAGAGATCCGGTTCGGGTCACGATTGGACATAGGGTTAGGGTTATGTTGAGGGCTAGGGTTAGAGATCCTGTTCGGGTCACGATTGGACCTAGGGTTAGGGTTTTGTTGAGGGCTAGGGTTAGAGATCCGGTTCGGGTCACGATTGGACCTAGGGTTAGGGTTATGTTGAGGGCTAGGGTTCGAGATCCGGTTCGGGTCACGATTGGACCTAGGGTTAGGGTTGTGTTGAGGGCTAGGGTTAGAGATCCGGTTCGGGTCACGATTGGACCTAGGGTTAGGGTTATGTTGAGGGCTAGGGTTAGAGATCCGGTTCGGGTCACGATTGGACCTAGGGTTAGGGTTATGTTGAGGGCTAGAGTTAGAGATCCGGTTCGGGTCACGATTGGACATAGGGTTAGGGTTTTGTTGAGGGCTAGGGTTAGAGATCCGGTTCGGGTCACGATTGGACCTAGGGTTAGGGTTATGTTGAGGGCTAGGGTTAGAGATCCGGTTCGGGTCACGATTGGACCTAGGGTTAGGGTTATGTTGAGGGCTAGGGTTAGAGATCCGGTTCGGGTCACGATTGGACCTAGGGTTAGGGTTATGTTGAGGGCTAGGGTTAGAGATCCGGTTCGGGTCACGATTGGACCTAGGGTTAGGGTTTTGTTGAGGGCTAGGTTTAGAGATCCGGTTCGGGTCACTATTGGACCTAGGGTTAGGGTTATGTTGAGGGCTAGGGTTAGAGATCCGGTTCGGGTCACGATTGGACCTAGGGTTAGGGTTATGTTGAGGGCTAGGGTTAGAGATCCGGTTCGGGTCACGATTGGACCTAGGGTTAGGGTTATGTTGAGGGCTAGGGTTAGAGATCCGGTTCGGGTCACGATTGGACCTAGGGTTAGGGTTATGTTGAGGGCTAGGGTTAGAGATCCGGTTCGGGTCACGATTGGACCTAGGGTTAGGGTTATGTTGAGGGCTAGGGTTAGAGATCCGGTTCGGGTCACGATTGGACCTAGGGTTAGGGTTATGTTGAGGGCTAAGGTTAGAGATCCGGTTCGGGTCACGATTGGACCAAGGGTTAGGGTTATGTTGAGGGCTAGGGTTAGAGATCCGGTTCGGGTCACGTTTGGACCTAGGGTTAGGGTTATGTTGAGGGCTAGGGTTAGAGATCCGGTTCGGGTCACGATTGGACCTAGGGTTAGGGTTATGTTGAGGGCTAGGGTTAGAGATCCGGTTCGGGTCACGTTTGGACCTAGGGTTAGGGTAATGTTGAGGGCTAGGGTTAGAGATCCGGTTCGGGTCACGATTGGACCTAGGGTTAGGGTTATGTTGAGGGCTAGGGTTCGAGATCCGGTTCGGGTGACGATTGGACCTAGGGTTAGGGTTATGTTGAGGGCTAGGGTTCGAGATCCGGTTCGGGTGACGATTGGACCTAGGGTTAGGGTTATGTTGAGGGCTAGGGTTAGAGATCCGGTTCGGGTGACGATTGGACCTAGGGTTAGGGTTATGTGGAGGGCTAGGGTTAGAGATCCGGTTCGGGTCACGATTGGACCTAGGGTTAGGGTTATGTTGAGGGCTAGGGTTAGAGATCCGGTTCGGGTCACGATTGGACCTAGGGTTAGGGTTATGTTGAGGGCTAGGGTTAGAGATCCGGTTCGGGTCACGATTGGACCTAGGGTTATGGTTATGTTGAGGGCTAGGGTTAGAGATCCGGTTCGGGTCACGATTGGACCTAGGGTTAGGGTTATGTTGAGGGCTAGGGTTAGAGATCCGGTTCGGGTCACGATTGGACCTAGGGTTAGGGTTATGTTGAGGGCTAGGGTTAGAGATCCGGTTCGGGTCACGATTGGACCTAGGGTTAGGGTTATGTTGAGGGCTAGGGTTAGAGATCCGGTTCGGGTCACGTTTGGACCTAGGGTTAGGGTTATGTTGAAGGCTAGGGTTAGAGATCCGGTTCGGGTCACGATTGGACCTAGGGTTAGGGTTATGTTGAGGGCTAGGGTTAGAGATCCGGTTCGGGTCACGATTGGACCTAGGGTTAGGGTTATGTTGAGGGCTAGGGTTAGAGATCCGGTTCGGGTCACGTTTGGACCTAGGGTTAGGGTTATGTTGAGGGCTAGGGTTAGAGATCCGGTTCGGGTCACGTTTGGACCTAGGGTTAGGGTTATGTTGAGGGCTAGGGTTAGAGATCCGGTTCGGGTCACGATTGGACCTAGGGTTAGGGTTATGTTGAGGGCTAGGGTTAGAGATCCGGTTCAGGTCACGATTGGACCTAGGGTTAGGGTTATGTTGAGGGCTAGGGTTAGAGATCCGGTTCGGGTCACGATTGGACCTAGGGTTAGGGTTATGTTGAGGGCTAGGGTTAGAGATCCGGTTCGGGTCACGATTGGACCTAGGGTTAGGGTTATGTTGAGGGCTAGGGTTAGAGATCCGGTTAGGGTGACGATTGGACCTAGGGTTAGGGTTATGTTGAGGGATAGGGTTAGAGTTCCGGTTAGGGTGACGATTGGACCTAGGGTTAGGGTTATGTTGAGGGCTAGGGTTAGAGATCCGGTTAGGGTGACGATTGGACCTAGGGTTAGGGTTATGTTGAGGGCTAGGGTTAGAGATCCGGTTAGGGTGACGATTGGACCTAGGGTTAGGGTTATGTTGAGGGCTAGGGTTAGAGATCCGGTTAGGTTGACGATTGGACCTAGGGTTAGGGTTATGTTGAGGGCTAGGGTTAGAGATCCGGTTAGAGTGACGATTGGACCTAGGGTTAGGGTTATGTTGAGGGCTAGGGTTGGAGATCCGGTTCGGGTGACGATTTGACCTAGGGTTAGGGTTATGTTGAGGGCTAGGTTTGGAGATCCGGTTCGGGTGACGATTGGACCTAGGGTTAGGGTTATGTTGAGGGCTAGGGTTGGAGATCCGGTTCGGGTGACGATTGGACCTAGGGTTAGGGTTATATTGAGGGCTAGGGTTAGAGATCCGGTTCGGGTGACGATTGGACCTAGGGTTAGGGTTATGTTGAGGGCTAGGGTTAGAGATCCGGTTCGGGTGACGATTCGACCTAGGGTTAGGGTTATGTTGAGGGCTAGGGTTAGAGATCCGGTTCGGGTGACGATTGGACCTAGGGTTAGGGTTATGTTGAGGGCTAGGGTTAGAGATCCGGTTCGGGTCACGATTGGACCTAAGGTTAGGGTTATGTTGAGGGCTAGGGTTAGAGATCCGGTTCGGGTCACGATTGGACATAGGGTTAGGGTTATGTTGAGGGATAGGGTTAGAGATCCGGTTCGGGTCACGATTGGACCTAGGGTTAGGGTTTTGTGGAGGGCTAGGGTTAGAGATCCGGTTCGGGTCACGATTGGACCTAGGGTTAGGGTTATGTTGAGGGCTAGGGTTAGAGATCCGGTTCGGGTCACGATTGGACCTAGGGTTAGGGTTGTGTTGAGGGCTAGGGTTAGAGATCCGGTTCGGGTCACGATTGGACCTAGGGTTAGGGTTATTTTGAGGGCTAGGGTTAGAGATCCGGTTCGGGTCACGATTGGACCTACGGTTAGGGTTATGTTGAGGGCTAGAGTTAGAGATCCGGTTCGGGTCACGATTGGACATAGGGTTAGGGTTTTGTTGAGGGCTAGGGTTAGAG
Organism: Miniopterus natalensis; assembly: GCF_054644295.1. NCBI lineage: Eukaryota > Metazoa > Chordata > Mammalia > Chiroptera > Miniopteridae > Miniopterus > Miniopterus natalensis. Next base: position 938,038 of record NC_142085.1, on the reverse strand, counting down.
ATCCGGTTCGGGTCACGATTGGACCTAAGGTTAGGGTTATGTTGAGGGCTAGGGTTAGAGATCCGGTTCGGGTCACGATTGGACATAGGGTTAGGGTTATGTTGAGGGCTAGGGTTAGAGATCCGGTTCGGGTCACGATTGGACCTAGGGTTAGGGTTTTGTTGAGGGCTAGGGTTAGAGATCCGGTTCGGGTCACGATTGGACCTAGGGTTAGGGTTATGTTGAGGGCTAGGGTTAGAGATCCGGTTCGGGTCACGATTGGACCTAGGGTTAGGGTTGTGTTGAGGGCTAGGGTTAGAGATCCGGTTCGGGTCACGATTGGACCTAGGGTTAGGGTTATGTTGAGGGCTAGGGTTAGAGATCCGGTTCGGGTCACGATTGGACCTAGGGTTAGGGTTATGTTGAGGGCTAGAGTTAGAGATCCGGTTCGGGTCACGATTGGACATAGGGTTAGGGTTTTGTTGAGGGCTAGGGTTAGAGATCCGGTTCGGGTCACGATTGGACCTAGGGTTAGGGTTATGTTGAGGGCTAGGGTTAGAGATCCGGTTCGGGTCACGATTGGACCTAGGGTTAGGGTTATGTTGAGGGCTAGGGTTAGAGATCCGGTTCGGGTCACGATTGGACCTAGGGTTAGGGTTATGTTGAGGGCTAGGGTTAGAGATCCGGTTCGGGTCACGATTGGACCTAGGGTTAGGGTTTTGTTGAGGGCTAGGGTTAGAGATCCGGTTCGGGTCACGATTGGACCTAGGGTTAGGGTTATGTTGAGGGCTAGGGTTAGAGATCCGGTTCGGGTCACGATTGGACCTAGGGTTAGGGTTATGTTGAAGGCTAGGGTTAGAGATCCGGTTCGGGTCACGATTGGACCTAGGGTTAGGGTTATGTTGAGGGCTAGGGTTAGAGATCCGGTTCGGGTCACGATTGGACCTAGGGTTAGGGTTATGTTGAGGGCTAGGGTTAGAGATCCGGTTCGGGTCACGATTGGACCTAGGGTTAGGGTTATGTTGAGGGCTAGGGTTAGAGATCCGGTTCGGGTCACGATTGGACCTAGGGTTAGGGTTATGTTGAGGGCTAAGGTTAGAGATCCGGTTCGGGTCACGATTGGACCAAGGGTTAGGGTTATGTTGAGGGCTAGGGTTAGAGATCCGGTTCGGGTCACGTTTGGACCTAGGGTTAGGGTTATGTTGAGGGCTAGGGTTAGAGATCCGGTTCGGGTCACGATTGGACCTAGGGTTAGGGTTATGTTGAGGGCTAGGGTTAGAGATCCGGTTCGGGTCACGTTTGGACCTAGGGTTAGGGTAATGTTGAGGGCTAGGGTTAGAGATCCGGTTCGGGTCACGATTGGACCTAGGGTTAGGGTTATGTTGAGGGCTAGGGTTCGAGATCCGGTTCGGGTGACGATTGGACCTAGGGTTAGGGTTATGTTGAGGGCTAGGGTTAGAGATCCGGTTCGGGTGACGATTGGACCTAGGGTTAGGGTTATGTTGAGGGCTAGGGTTAGAGATCCGGTTCGGGTGACGATTGGACCTAGGGTTAGGGTTATGTGGAGGGCTAGGGTTAGAGATCCGGTTCGGGTCACGATTGGACCTAGGGTTAGGGTTATGTTGAGGGCTAGGGTTAGAGATCCGGTTCGGGTCACGATTGGACCTAGGGTTAGGGTTATGTTGAGGGCTAGGGTTAGAGATCCGGTTCGGGTCACGATTAGACCTAGGGTTATGGTTATGTTGAGGGCTAGGGTTAGAGATCCGGTTCGGGTCACGATTGGACCTAGGGTTAGGGTTATGTTGAGGGCTAGGGTTAGAGATCCGGTTCGGGTCACGTTTGGACCTAGGGTTAGGGTTATGTTGAGGGCTAGGGTTAGAGATCCGGTTCGGGTCACGATTGGACCTAGGGTTAGGGTTATGTTGAGGGCTAGGGTTAGAGATCCGGTTCGGGTCACGATTGGACCTAGGGTTAGGGTTATGTTGAGGGCTAGGGTTAGAGATCCGGTTCGGGTCACGTTTGGACCTAGGGTTAGGGTTATGTTGAGGGCTAGGGTTAGAGATCCGGTTCGGGTCACGTTTGGACCTAGGGTTAGGGTTATGTTGAGGGCTAGGGTTAGAGATCCGGTTCGGGTCACGATTGGACCTAGGGTTAGGGTTATGTTGAGGGCTAGGGTTAGAGATCCGGTTCGGGTCACGATTGGACCTAGGGTTAGGGTTATGTTGAGGGCTAGGGTTAGAGATCCGGTTCGGGTCACGATTGGACCTAGGGTTAGGGTTATGTTGAGGGCTAGGGTTAGAGATCCGGTTCGGGTCACGATTGGACCTAGGGTTAGGGTTATGTTGAGGGCTAGGGTTAGAGATCCGGTTAGGGTGACGATTGGACCTAGGGTTAGGGTTATGTTGAGGGATAGGGTTAGAGTTCCGGTTAGGGTGACGATTGGACCTAGGGTTAGGGTTATGTTGAGGGCTAGGGTTAGAGATCCGGTTAGGGTGACGATTGGACCTAGGGTTAGGGTTATGTTGAGGGCTAGGGTTAGAGATCCGGTTAGGGTGACGATTGGACCTAGGGTTAGGGTTATGTTGAGGGCTAGGGTTAGAGATCCGGTTAGGGTGACGATTGGACCTAGGGTTAGGGTTATGTTGAGGGCTAGGGTTAGAGATCCGGTTAGAGTGACGATTGGACCTAGGGTTAGGGTTATGTTGAGGGCTAGGGTTGGAGATCCGGTTCGGGTGACGATTTGACCTAGGGTTAGGGTTATGTTGAGGGCTAGGTTTGGAGATCCGGTTCGGGTGACGATTGGACCTAGGGTTAGGGTTATGTTGAGGGCTAGGGTTGGAGATCCGGTTCGGGTGACGATTGGACCTAGGGTTAGGGTTATATTGATGGCTAGGGTTAGAGATCCGGTTCGGGTGACGATTGGACCTAGGGTTAGGGTTATGTTGAGGGCTAGGGTTAGAGATCCGGTTCGGGTGACGATTCGACCTAGGGTTAGGGTTATGTTGAGGGCTAGGGTTAGAGATCCGGTTCGGGTGACGATTGGACCTAGGGTTAGGGTTATGTTGAGGGCTAGGGTTAGAGATCCGGTTCGGGTCACGATTGGACCTAAGGTTAGGGTTATGTTGAGGGCTAGGGTTAGAGATCCGGTTCGGGTCACGATTGGACATAGGGTTAGGGTTATGTTGAGGGCTAGGGTTAGAGATCCGGTTCGGGTCACGATTGGACCTAGGGTTAGGGTTTTGTTGAGGGCTAGGGTTAGAGATCCGGTTTGGGTCACGATTGGACCTAGGGTTAGGGTTATGTTGAGGGCTAGGGTTAGAGATCCGGTTCGGGTCACGATTGGACCTAGGGTTAGGGTTGTGTTGAGGGCTAGGGTTAGAGATCCGGTTCGGGTCACGATTGGACCTAGGGTTAGGGTTATGTTGAGGGCTAGGGTTAGAGATCCGGTTCGGGTCACGATTGGACCTAGGGTTAGGGTTATGTTGAGGGCTAGAGTTAGAGATCCGGTTCGGGTCACGATTGGACATAGGGTTAGGGTTTTGTTGAGGGCTAGGGTTAGAGATCCGGTTCGGGTCACGATTGGACCTAGGGTTAGGGTTATGTTGAGGGCTAGGGTTAGAGATCCGGTTCGGGTCACGATTGGACCTAGGGTTAGGGTTATGTTGAGGGCTAGGGTTAGAGATCCGGTTCGGGTCACGATTGGACCTAGGGTTAGGGTTATGTTGAGGGCTAGGGTTAGAGATCCGGTTCGGGTCACGATTGGACCTAGGGTTAGGGTTTTGTTGAGGGCTAGGGTTAGAGATCCGGTTCGGGTCACGATTGGACCTAGGGTTAGGGTTATGTTGAGGGCTAGGGTTAGAGATCCGGTTCGGGTCACGATTGGACCTAGGGTTAGGGTTATGTTGAGGGCTAGGGTTAGAGATCCGGTTCGGGTCACGATTGGACCTAGGGTTAGGGTTATGTTGAGGGCTAGGGTTAGAGATCCGGTTCGGGTCACGATTGGACCTAGGGTTAGGGTTATGTTGAGGGCTAGGGTTAGAGATCCGGTTCGGGTCACGATTGGACCTAGGGTTAGGGTTATGTTGAGGGCTAGGGTTAGAGATCCGGTTCGGGTCACGATTGGACCTAGGGTTAGGGTTATGTTGAGGGCTAAGGTTAGAGATCCGGTTCGGGTCACGATTGGACCAAGGGTTAGGGTTATGTTGAGGGCTAGGGTTAGAGATCCGGTTCGGGTCACGTTTGGACCTAGGGTTAGGGTTATGTTGAGGGCTAGGGTTAGAGATCCGGTTCGGGTCACGATTGGACCTAGGGTTAGGGTTATGTTGAGGGCTAGGGTTAGAGATCCGGTTCGGGTCACGTTTGGAACTAGGGTTAGGGTTATGTTGAGGGCTAGGGTTAGAGATCCGATTCGGGTGACGATTGGACCTAGGGTTAGGGTTATGTTGAGGGCTAGGGTTAGAGGTCCGGTTCGGGTCACGTTTGGAACTAGGGTTAGGGTTATGTTGAGGGCCAGGGTTAGAGATCCGGTTCGGCTCACGATTGGACCTAGGGTTAGGGTTATGTTGAGGGCCAGGGTTAGAGATCCGGTTCGGCTCACGATTGGACCTAGGGTTAGGGTTATGTTGAGGGCCAGGGTTAGAGATCCGGTTCGGGTCAAGATTGGACCTAGGGTTAGGGTTATGTTGAGGGCCAGGGTTAGAGATCCGGTTCGGGTCACGATTGGACCTAGGGTTAGGGTTATGTGGAGGGCCAGGGTTAGAGATCCGGTTCGGGTCACGATTGGACCTAGGGTTAGGGTTATGTTGAGGGCCAGGGTTAGAGATCCGGTTCGGGTCACGATTGGACCTAGGGTTAGGGTTATGTTGAGGTCTAGGGTTAGAGATCCGGTTCGGGTCACGATTGGACCTAGGGTTAGGGTTATGTTGAGGGCTAGGGTTAGAGATCCGGTTAGGGTCACGATTGGACCTAGGGTTAGGGTTATGTTGAGGGCTAGGGTTAGAGATCCGGTTCGGGTCACGATTGGACATAGGGTTAGGGTTATGTTGAGGGCTAGGGTTAGAGATCCGGTTAGGGTCACGATTGGACCTAGGGTTAGGGTTATGTTGAGGGCTAGGGTTAGAGATCCGGTTAGGGTCACGATTGGACATAGGGTTAGGGTTATGTTGAGGGCTAGGGTTAGAGATCCGGTTCGGGTCACGATTGGACCTAGGGTTAGGGTTATGTTGAGGGCTAGGGTTAGAGATCCGGTTCGGGTGACGATTGGACCTAGGGTTAGGGTTATGTTGAGGGCTAGGGTTAGAGATCCGGTTCGGGTGACGATTGGACCTAGGGTTAGGGTTATGTTGAGGGCTAGGGTTAGAGATCCGGTTCGGGTGACGATTGGACCTAGGGTTAGGGTTATGTTGAGGGCTAGGGTTAGAGATCCGGTTCGGGTCACGATTGGACCTAGGGTTAGGGTTATGTTGAGGGCTAGGGTTAGAGATCCGGTTCGGGTCACGATTGGACCTAGGGTTAGGTTTATGTTGAGGGCTAGGGTTAGAGATCCGGTTCGGGTCACGATTGGACCTAGGGTTAGGGTTATGTTGAGGGCTAGGGTTAGAGATCCGGTTCGGGTGACGATTTGACCTAGGGTTAGGGTTATGTTGAGGGCTAGGGTTAGAGATCCGGTTCGGGTCACGATTGGACCTAGGGTTAGGGTTATGTTGACGGCTAGGGTTAGAGATCCGATTAGGGTCACGATTGGACCTAGGGTTAGGGTTACGTTGAGGGCGAGGGTTAGAGATCCGGTTAGGGTGACGATTGGACCTAGGGTTAGGGTTATGTTGAGGGCTAGGGTTAGAGATCCGGTTAGGGTGACGATTGGACCTAGGGTTAGGGTTATGTTGAGGGCTAGGGTTAGAGATCCGGTTAGGGTGAGGATTGGACCTAGGGTTAGGGTTACGTTGAGGGCGAGGGTTAGAGATCCGGTTAGGGTGACGATTGGACCTAGGGTTAGGGTTATGTTGAGGGCTAGGGTGAGAGATCCGGTTAGGGTGACGATTGGACCTAGGGTTAGGGTTATGTTGAGGGCTAGGGTTAGAGATCCGGTTAGGGTGAGGATTGGACCTAGGGTTAGGGTTATGTTGAGGGCTAGGGTTAGAGATCCGGTTAGGGTCACGATTGGACCTAGGGTTAGGGTTATGTTGAGGGCTAGGATTAGAGATCCGGTTAGGGTGACGATTGGACCTAGGGTTAGGGTTATGTTGAGGGCCAGGGTTAGAGATCCGGTTCGGCTCACGATTGGACCTAGGGTTAGGGTTATGTTGAGGGCCAGGGTTAGAGATCCGGTTCGGCTCACGATTGGACCTAGGGTTAGGGTTATGTTGAGGGCCAGGGTTAGAGATCCGGTTCGGCTCACGATTGGACCTAGGGTTAGGGTTATGTTGAGGGCCAGGGTTAGAGATCCGGTTCGGGTCACGATTGGACCTAGGGTTAGGGTTATGTTGAGGGCTAGGGTTAGAGATCCGGTTCGGGTCACGATTGGACCTAGGGTTAGGGTTATGTTGAGGGCTAGGGTTAGAGATCCGGTTCGGGTCACGATTGGACCTAGGGTTAGGGTTATGTTGAGGGCTAGGGTTAGAGATCCGGTTCGGGTCACGATTGGACCTAGGGTTAGGGTTATGTTGAGGGCTAGGGTTAGAGATCCGGTTCGGGTCACGATTGGACCTAGGGTTAGGGTTATGTTGAGGGCTAGGGTTAGAGATCCGGTTCGGGTCACGATTGGACCTAGGGTTAGGGTAATGTTGAGGGCTAGGGTTAGAGATCCGGTTCGGGTCACGATTGGACCTAGGGTTAGGGTTATGTTGAGGGCTAGGGTTAGAGATCCGGTTCGGGTCTCGATTGGACCTAGGGTTAGGGTTATGTTGAGGGCTAGGGTTAGAGATCCGGTTCGGGTCACCATTGGACCTAGGGTTAGGGTTATGTTGAGGGCTAGGGTTAGAGATCCGGTTCGGGTCACCATTGGACCTAGGGTTAGGGTTATGTTGAGGGCTAGGGTTAGAGATCCGGTTCGGGTCACTATTGGACCTAGGGTTAGGGTTATGTTGAGGGCTAGGGTTAGAGATCCGGTTAGGGTGACGATTGGACCTAGGGTTAGGGTTATGTTGAGGGCTAGGGTTAGAGATCCGGTTAGGGTGACGATTGGACCTAGGGTTAGGGTTATGTTGAGGGCTAGGGTTAGAGATCCGGTTAGGGTGACGATTGGACCTAGGGTTAGGGTTATGTTGAGGGCCAGGGTTAGAGATCCGGTTCGGGTCACGATTGGACCTAGGGTTAGGGTTATGTTGAGGGCCAGGGTTAGAGATCCGGTTCGGGTCACGATTGGACCTAGGGTTAGGGTTATGTTGAGGGCCAGGGTTAGAGATCCGGTTCGGGTCACGATTGGACCTAGGGTTAGGGTTATGTTGAGGGCCAGGGTTACAGATCCGGTTCGGGTCACGATTGGACCTAGGGTTAGGGTTATGTTGAGGGCCAGGGTTAGAGATCCGGTTCGGGTCACGATTGGACCTAGGATTAGGGTTATGTTGAGGGCTAGGGTTAGAGATCCGGTTCGGGTCACGATTGGACCTAGGGTTAGGGTTATGTTGAGGGCTAGGGTTAGAGATCCGGTTAGGGTCACGATTGGACCTAGGGTTAGGGTTATGTTGAGGGCTAGGGTTAGAGATCCGGTTCGGGTCACGATTGGACATAGGGTTAGGGTTATGTTGAGGGCTAGGGTTAGAGATCCGGTTAGGGTCACGATTGGACCTAGGGTTAGGGTTATGTTGAGGGCTAGGGTTAGAGATCCGGTTAGGGTCACGATTGGACATAGGGTTAGGGTTATGTTGAGGGCTAGGGTTAGAGATCCGGTTCGGGTCACGATTGGACCTAGGGTTAGGGTTATGTTGAGGGCTAGGGTTAGAGATCCGGTTCGGGTGACGATTGGACCTAGGGTTAGGGTTATGTTGAGGGCTAGGGTTAGAGATCCGGTTCGGGTGACGATTGGACCTAGGGTTAGGGTTATGTTGAGGGCTAGGGTTAGAGATCCGGTTCGGGTGACGATTGGACCTAGGGTTAGGGTTATGTTGAGGGCTAGGGTTAGAGATCAGGTTCGGGTCACGATTGGACCTAGGGTTAGGGTTATGTTGAGGGCTAGGGTTAGAGATCCGGTTCGGGTCACGATTGGACCTAGGGTTAGGTTTATGTTGAGGGCTAGGGTTAGAGATCCGGTTCGGGTCACGATTGGACCTAGGGTTAGGGTTATGTTGAGGGCTAGGGTTAGAGATCCGGTTCGGGTGACGATTTGACCTAGGGTTAGGGTTATGTTGAGGGCTAGGGTTAGAGATCCGGTTCGGGTCACGATTGGACCTAGGGTTAGGGTTATGTTGACGGCTAGGGTTAGAGATCCGATTAGGGTCACGATTGGACCTAGGGTTAGGGTTACGTTGAGGGCGAGGGTTAGAGATCCGGTTAGGGTGACGATTGGACCTAGGGTTAGGGTTATGTTGAGGGCTAGGGTTAGAGATCCGGTTAGGGTGACGATTGGACCTAGGGTTAGGGTTATGTTGAGGGCTAGGGTTAGAGATCCGGTTAGGGTGAGGATTGGACCTAGGGTTAGGGTTACGTTGAGGGCGAGGGTTAGAGATCCGGTTAGGGTGACGATTGGACCTAGGGTTAGGGTTATGTTGAGGGCTAGGGTGAGAGATCCGGTTAGGGTGACGATTGGACCTAGGGTTAGGGTTATGTTGAGGGCTAGGGTTAGAGATCCGGTTAGGGTGAGGATTGGACCTAGGGTTAGGGTTATGTTGAGGGCTAGGGTTAGAGATCCGGTTAGGGTCACGATTGGACCTAGGGTTAGGGTTATGTTGAGGGCTAGGGTTAGAGATCCGGTTAGGGTCACGATTGGACCTAGGGTTAGGGTTATGTTGAGGGCCAGGGTTAGAGATCCGGTTCGGCTCACGATTGGACCTAGGGTTAGGGTTATGTTGAGGGCCAGGGTTAGAGATCCGGTTCGGCTCACGATTGGACCTAGGGTTAGGGTTATGTTGAGGGCCAGGGTTAGAGATCCGGTTCGGCTCACGATTGGACCTAGGGTTAGGGTTATGTTGAGGGCCAGGGTTAGAGATCCGGTTCGGGTCACGATTGGACCTAGGGTTAGGGTTATGTTGAGGGCTAGGGTTAGAGATCCGGTTCGGGTCACGATTGGACCTAGGGTTAGGGTTATGTTGAGGGCTAGGGTTAGAGATCCGGTTCGGGTCACGATTGGACCTAGGGTTAGGGTTATGTTGAGGGCTAGGGTTAGAGATCCGGTTCGGGTCACGATTGGACCTAGGGTTAGGGTTATGTTGAGGGCTAGGGTTAGAGATCCGGTTCGGGTCACGATTGGACCTAGGGTTAGGGTTATGTTGAGGGCTAGGGTTAGAGATCCGGTTCGGGTCACGATTGGACCTAGGGTTAGGGTTATGTTGAGGGCTAGGGTTAGAGATCCGGTTCGGGTCACGATTGGACCTAGGGTTAGGGTTATGTTGAGGGCTAGGGTTAGAGATCCGGTTCGGGTCACGATTGGACCTAGGGTTAGGGTTATGTTGAGGGCTAGGGTTAGAGATCCGGTTCGGGTCACGATTGGACCTAGGGTTAGGGTTATGTTGAGGGCTAGGGTTAGAGATCCGGTTCGGGTCACCATTGGACCTAGGGTTAGGGTTATGTTGAGGGCTAGGGTTAGAGATCCGGTTCGGGTCACTATTGGACCTAGGGTTAGGGTTATGTTGAGGGCTAGGGTTAGAGATCCGGTTAGGGTGACGATTGGACCTAGGGTTAGGGTTATGTTGAGGGCTAGGGTTAGAGATCCGGTTAGGGTGACGATTGGACCTAGGGTTAGGGTTATGTTGAGGGCTAGGGTTAGAGATCCGGTTAGGGTGACGATTGGACCTAGGGTTAGGGTTATGTTGAGGGCTAGGGTTAGAGATCCGGTTAGGGTGACGATTGGACCTAGGGTTAGGGTTATGTTGAGGGCTAGCGTTAGAGATCCGGTTAGGGTGACGATTGGACCTAGGGTTAGGGTTATGTTGAGGGCTAGGGTTAGAGATCCGGTTAGGGTGACGATTGGACCTAGGGTTAGGGTTATGTTGAGGGCTAGGGTTAGAGATCCGGTTAGGGTGACGATTGGACCTAGGGTTAGGGTTATGTTGAGGGCCAGGGTTAGAGATCCGGTTAGGGTGACGATTGGACCTAGGGGTAGGGTTATGTTGAGGACCAGGGTTAGAGATCCGGTTCGGCTCACGATTGGACCTAGGGTTAGGGTTATGTTGAGGGCCAGGGTTAGAGATCCGGTTCGGGTCACGATTGGACCTAGGGTTAGGGTTATGTTGAGGGCCAGGGTTAGAGATCCGGTTCGGGTCACGATTGGACCTAGGGTTAGGGTTATGTTGAGGGCCAGGGTTAGAGATCCGGTTCGGGTCACGATTGGACCTAGGGTTAGGGTTATGTTGAGGGCCAGGGTTAGAGATCTGGTTCGGGTCACGATTGGGCCTAGGGTTAGGGTTATGTTGAGGGCCAGGGTTAGAGATCCGGTTCGGGTCACGATTGGGCCTAGGGTTAGGGTTATGTTGAGGGCCAGGGTTAGAGATCCGGTTAGGGTCACGATTGGGCCTAGGGTTAGGGTTATGTTGAGGGCCAGGGTTAGAGATCCGGTTCGGGTCACGATTGGACCTAGGGTTAGGGTTATGTTGAGGGCTAGGGTTAGAGATCCGGTTCGCGTCACGATTGGACCTAGGGTTAGGGTTATGTTGAGGGCTAGGGTTAGAGATCCGGTTCGCGTCACGATTGGACCTAGGGTTAGGGTTATGTTGAGGGCTAGGGTTAGAGATCCGGTTCGCGTCACGATTGGACCTAGGGTTAGGGTTATGTTGAGGGCTAGGGTTAGAGATCCGGTTCGGCTCACGATTGGACCTAGGGTTAGGGTTATGTTGAGGGCTAGGGTTAGAGATCCGGTTCGGGTCACGATTGGAACTAGGGTTAGGGTTATATTGAGGGCTAGGGTTAGAGATCCGGTTCGGGTCACGATTGGACCTAGGGTTAGGGTTATGTTGAGGGCTAGGGTTAGAGATCCGGTTCGTGTCACGATTGGACCTAGGGTTAGGGTTATGTTGAGGGCTAGGGTTAGAGATCCGGTTCGGGTCACGATTGGACCTAGGGTTAGGGTGATGTTGAGGGCTAGGGTTAGAGATCCGGTTAGGGTGACGATTGGACCTAGGGTTAGGGTTATGTTGAGGGCTAGGGTTAGAGATCCGGTTAGGGTGACGATTGGACCTAGGGTTAGGGTTATGTTGAGGGCTAGGGTTAGAGATCCGGTTAGGGTGACGATTGGACCTAGGGTTAGGGTTATGTTGAGGGCTAGGGTTAGAGATCCGGTTAGGGTGACGATTGGACCTAGGGTTAGGGTTATGTTGAGGGCTAGGGTTAGAGATCCGGTTAGGGTGACGATTGGACCTAGGGTTAGGGTTATGTTGAGGGCTAGGGTTAGAGATCCGGTTAGGGTGACGATTGGACCTAGGGTTAGGGTTATGTTGAGGGCTAGGGTTAGAGATCCGGTTAGGGTGACGATTGGACCTAGGGTTAGGGTTATGTTGAGGGCTAGGGTTAGAGATCCGGTTAGGGTGACGATTGGACCTAGGGTTAGGGTTATGATGAGGGCCAGGGTTAGAGATCCGGTTCGGGTCACGATTGGACCTAGGGTTAGGGTTATGTTGAGGGCCAGGGTTAGAGATCCGGTTCGGCTCACGATTGGACCTAGGGTTAGGGTTATGTTGAGGGCCAGGGTTAGAGATCCGGTTCGGGTCACGATTGGACCTAGGGTTAGGGTTATGTTGAGGGCCAGGGTTAGAGAACCGGTTGGGGTCACGATTAGACCTAGGGTTAGGGTTATGTTGAGGGCCAGGGTTAGAGATCCGGTTCGGGTCACGATTGGACCTAGGGTTAGGGTTATGTTGAGGGCCAGGGTTAGAGATCCGGTTCGGGTCACGATTGGACCTAGGGTTAGGGTTATGTTGAGGGCCAGGGTTAGAGATCCGGTTCGGGTCACGATTGGACCTAGGGTTAGGGTTATGTTGAGGGCCAGGGTTAGAGAACCGGTTGGGGTCACGATTAGACCTAGGGTTAGGGTTATGTTGAGGGCCAGGGTTAGAGATCCGGTTCGGGTCACGATTGGACCTAGGGTTAGGGTTATGTTGAGGGCCAGGGTTAGAGATCCGGTTCGGGTCACGATTGGACCTAGGGTTAGGGTTATGTTGAGGGCCAGGGTTAGAGAACCGGTTGGGGTCACGATTAGACCTAGGGTTAGGGTTATGTTGAGGGCCAGGGTTAGAGAACCGGTTCGGGTCACGATTGGACTTAGGTTTAGGGTTATGTTGAGGACCAGGGTTAGAGATCCGGTTCGGCTGACGGTTGGACCTAGGGTTAGGGTTATGTTGAGGGCCAGGGTTAGAGATCCGGTTCGGCTGACGATTGGACCTAGGGTTAGTGTTATGTTGAGGGCCAGGGTTAGAGATCCGGTTCGGCTGACGATTGGACCTAGGGTTAGGGTTATGTTGAGGGCCAGGCTTAGAGATCCGGTTCGGGTCACGATTGGACCTAGGGTTAGGGTTATGTTGAGGGCCAGGCTTAGAGATCCGGTTCGGGTCACGATTGGACCTAGGGTAAGGGTTATGTTGAGGGCCAGGGTTAGAGATCCGGTTCGGGTCACGATTGGACCTAGGGTTAGGGTTATGTTGAGGGCCAGGGTTAGAGATCCGGTTCGGGTCACGATTGGACCTAGGGTTAGGGTTATGTTGAGGGTTAGGGTTAGAGATCCGGTTCGGGTCACGATTGGACCTAGGGTTAGGGTTATGTTGAGGGCTAGGGTTAGAGATCCGGTTCGGGTCACGATTGGACCTAGGGTTAGGGTTATGTTGAGGGCTAGGGTTAGAGATCCGGTTCGGGTCACGATTGGACCTAGGGTTAGGGTTATGTTGAGGGCTAGGGTTAGAGATCCGGTTCGGGTGACGATTGGACCTAGGGTTAGGGTTATGTTGAGGGCTAGGGTTAGAGATCCGGTTCGGGTGACGATTGGACCTAGGGTTAGGGTTATGTTGAGGGCTAGGGTTAGAGATCCGGTTCGGGTGACGATTGGACCTAGGGTTAGGGTTATGTTGAGGGCTAGGGTTAGAGATCCGGTTCGGGTCACGATTGGACCTAGGGTTAGGGTTATGTTGAGGGCTAGGGTTAGAGATCCGGTTCGCGTCACGATTGGACCTAGGGTTAGGGTTATGTTGAGGGCTAGGGTTAGAGATCCGGTTGGCGTCACGATTGGACCTAGGGTTAGGGTTATGTTGAGGGCTAGGGTTAGAGATCCGGTTCGGGTCACGATTGGACCTAGGGTTAGGGTTATGTTGAGGGCTAGGGTTAGAGATCCGGTTCGGGTCACGATTGGACCTAGGGTTAGGGTTATGTTGAGGGCTAGGGTTAGAGATCGGGTTCGGGTCACGATTGGACCTAGGGTTAGGGTTATGTTGAGGGCTAGGGTTAGATATCCGGTTCGGGTCACGATTGGACCTAGGGTTAGGGTTATGTTGAGGGCTAGGGTTAGAGATCCGGTTAGGGTCACGATTGGACCTAGGGTTAGGGTTATGTTGAGGGCTAGGGTTAGAGATCCGGTTAGGGTGACGATTGGACCTAGGGTTAGGGTTATGTTGAGGGCTAGGGTTAGAGATCCGGTTAGGGTGACGATTGGACCTAGGGTTAGGGTTATGTTGAGGGCTAGGGTTAGATATCCGGTTATGGTTCCGATTGGACCTAGGGTTAGGGTTATGTTGACGTCTAGGGTTAGATATCCGTTTAGGGTTCCGATTGGACCTAGGGTTAGGTTTATGTTGAGGGCTAGGGTTAGAGATCCGTTTAGGGTTCCGATTGGACCTAGGGTTAGGGTTATGTTGAGGGCTCCGGTTTGAGATCCGGTTAGGGTTCCGATTGGAACTAGGGTTAGGGTTATGTTGAGGGCGATGGGTAGAGGTCCTGTTAGGGTTACGATTGGACCTAGGGTTAGGTTTATGTTGAGGGCTAGGGTTAGAGTTCCGTTTAGGGTTCCGATTGGACCTAGGGTTAGGGTTATGTTGAGGGCTAGGGTTAGAGATCCGTTTAGGGTTCCGATTGGCCCTAGGGTTAGGGTTATGTTGAGGGCTAGGGTTAGAGATCCGGTTAGGGTTCCGATTGAACCTAGGGTTTGGGTTATGTTGAGGGCTAGGCTTAGAGATCCGGTTAGGGTTCCGATTGGACCTAGGGTTAGGGTTATGTTGAGGGCTAGGTATACAGATCCGGTTAGGGTTCCGATTGCACCTAGGGTTAGGGTTATGTTGAGGGCTAGGGTTAGAGATCCGGTTTGGGTTCCGATTGGACCTAGGGTTAGGGTTATGTTGAGGGCAAGGGTTAGAGATCCGGTTAGGGATCCGATTGGACCTAGGGTTAGGGTTATGTTGAGGGCTGGGGTTAGAGATCCGGTTAGGGTTCCGATTGGACCTAGGGTTAGGGTTATGTTGAGGAAGATGGGTAGAGATCCTGTTAGGGTACCGATTGGACCTAGGGTTAGGGTTATGTTGAGGGCTATGGTTAGATATCCGGTTAGGGTTCCGATTGGACCTAGGGTTAGGGTTATGTTGAGGGCTAGATATACAGATCCGGTTAGGTTTTCGATTGGACCTAAGGTTAGGGTTAGATTGAGGGCTAGGGTTAGAGATCCGGTTAGGGTTCCGATTGGACCTAGGGTTAGGGTTATGTTGAGGGTTAGCGTTAGAGATCCGGTTAGGTTTCCGATTGGACCTAGGGTTAGGGTTATGTTGAGGGCTAGGTATACTGATCCGGTTAGGGTTCCGATTGGACCTAGGGTTAGGGTTATGTTGAGGACTAGGGTTAGAGATTCGGTTAGGGTTCCGATTGGGCCTAGGGTTAGGGTTATGTTGAGGGCTAGGGTTTGAGATCCTGTTAGGGTTCCGATTGGACCTAGGGTTAGGGTTATGTTGAGGGCGATGGGTAGAGGTCCTGTTAGGGTTACGATTGGACCTAGGGTTAGGTTTATGTTGAGGGCTAGGGTTAGAGTTCCGTTTAGGGTTCCGATTGGACCTAGGATTAGGGTTATGTTGAGGGCTTGGGTTAGAGATCCGTTTAGGGATCCGATTGGCCCTAGGGTTAAGGTTATGTTGAGGGCTAGGGTTAGAGATCCGGGTAGGGTTCCGATTGGACCTAGGGTTAGGGTTATGTTGAGGGCTAGATATACAGATCCGGTTAGGGTTCCGATTGGACCTAGGGTTAGGGTTATGTTGAGGGCGAGGGATAGAGATCTGGTTAGGGTTCCGAGTGGACCTAGGGTTAGGGTTATGTTGAGGGCTAGGGTTAGAGATCCGGTTAGGGTTCCGATTGGACCTAGGGTTAGGGTTATGTTGAGGGCTAGGGTTAGATATCCGGTTAGGGTTACGATTGGACCTAGGGTTAGGGTTATGTTGAGGGCTACGTATACAGATCTGGTTAGGGTTCCGATTGGACCTAGGGTTAGGGTTATGTGGAGGGCTAGCGTTAGAGATCCGGTTAGGGTTCCGATTGGACCTAGGGTTAGGGTTATGTTGAGGGCTATGGTTAGATATCCGGTTATGGTTCCGATTGGACCTAGGGTTAGGGTTATGTTGACGTCTAGGGTTAGATATCCGTTTAGGGTTCCGATTGGACCTAGGGTTAGGTTTATGTTGAGGGCTAGGGTTAGAGATCCGTTTAGGGTTCCGATTGGACCTAGGGTTAGGGTTATGTTGAGGGCTCCGGTTTGAGATCCGGTTAGGGTTCCGATTGGAACTAGGGTTAGGGTTATGTTGAGGGCGATGGGTAGTGGTCCTGTTAGGGTTACGATTGGACCTAGGGTTAGGGTTATGTTGAGGGCTAGGGTTAGAGATCCGTTTAGGGTTCCGATTGGCCCTAGGGTTAGGGTTATGTTGATGGCGAGGGTTAGAGATCCGGTTAGGGTTCCGATTGGACCTAGGGTTAGGGTTATGTTGAGGGCTAGGTATACAGATCCGGTTAGGGTTCCGATTGGACCTAGGGTTAGGGTTATGTTGAGGGCTAGGGTTAGAGATCCGGTTAGGGTTCCGATTGGACCTAGGGTTAGGGTTATGTTGAGGGCAAGGGTTAGAGATCCGGTTAGGGTTCCGATTGGACCTAGGGTTAGGGTTATGTTGAGGGCTGGGGTTAGAGATCCGGTTAGGGTTCCGATTTGACCTAGGGTTAGGGTTATGTTGAGGAAGAGGGGCAGAGATCCTGTTAGGGTACCGATTGGACCTACGGTTAGGGTTATGTTGAGGGCTATGGTTAGATATCCGGTTAGGGTTCCGATTGGACCTAGGGTTAGGGTTACATTGAGGGCTAGGTTTAGATATCCATGTAGGGTTCCGATTGGTCCTACGGTTAGGGTTATGTTGAGGGCTAGGTTTAGAGATCCGGTTAGGGTTCCGATTGGACCTCGGGTTAGGGTTATGTTGAGGGCGAGGGGTAGAGATCCGATTAGGGTTCGGATTGGTCCTAGGGTTAGGGTTATGTTGAGGGCTAGGGTTAGGGATCCGGTTAGGGTTCCGATTGGACCTAGGGTTAGGGTTATGTTGACGGCTAGGTATACAGACCTGGTTAGGGTTCCGATTGGACCTAGGGTTAGGGTTATGTTGAGGGCTAGGGTTAGAGATCCGGTAAGGGTTACGATTGGACCCAGGGTTAGCGTTGTGTTGAGGGCGAGGGATAGAGATCTGGTTAGGGTTCCGAGTGGACCTAGGGTTAGGGTTATGTTGAGGGCTAGGGTTAGAGATCCGGTTAGGGTTCCGATTGGACCTAGGGTTAGGGTTATGTTGAGGGCTAGGGTTAGATATCCGGTTAGGGTTACGATTGGACCTAGGGTTAGGGTTATGTTGAGGGCTACGTATACAGATCTGGTTAGGGTTCCGATTGGACCTAGGGTTAGGGTTATGTGGAGGGCTAGCGTTAGAGATCCGGTTAGGGTTCCGATTGGACCTAGGGTTAGGGTTATGTTGAGGGCTATGGTTAGATATCCGGTTATGGTTCCGATTGGACCTAGGGTTAGGGTTATGTTGACGTCTAGGGTTAGATATCCGTTTAGGGTTCCGATTGGACCTAGGGTTAGGTTTATGTTGAGGGCTAGGGTTAGAGATCCGTTTAGGGTTCCGATTGGACCTAGGGTTAGGGTTATGTTGAGGGCTCCGGTTTGAGATCCGGTTAGGGTTCCGATTGGAACTAGGGTTAGGGTTATGTTGAGGGCGATGGGTAGTGGTCCTGTTAGGGTTACGATTGGACCTAGGGTTAGGGTTATGTTGAGGGCTAGGGTTAGAGATCCGGTTAGGGTTCCGATTGGCCCTAGGGTTAGGGTTATGTTGATGGCGAGGGTTAGAGATCCGGTTAGGGTTCCGATTGGACCTCGGGTTAGGGTTATGTTGAGGGCGAGGGGTAGAGATCCGGTTAGGGTTCGGATTGGTCCTAGAGTTAGGGTTATGTTGAGGGCTAGGGTTAGGGATCCGTTTAGGGTTCCGATTTGACATAGGGTTAGGGTTATGTTGAGGGCTAGGGTTAGATATCCATTTAGTGTTCCAATTGGACCTAGGGTTAGGTTTATGTTGAGGGCTAGGGTTAGAGTTCCGTTTAGGGTTCCGATTGGACCTAGGGTTAGGGCTATGTTGAGGGCTAGGGTTAGAGATCCGTTTAGGGTTCCGATTGGACCTAGGGTTAGGGTTATGTTGAGGGCTAGGGTTAGAGATCCGGTTAGGGTTCCGATTGGACCTAGGGTTAGGGTTATGTTTAGGGCGAGGGTTAGAGATCTGGTTAGGGTTGCGATGGGTCCTAGGGTTAGGGTTATGTTGAGGGCTAGGTATACAGATCCGGTTAGGGTTCCGATTGGACCTAGGGTTAGGGGTATGTTGAGGGCTAGGGTTAGAGATCCGGTTAGGGTTCCGATTGGACCTAGGGTTAGGGTTATGTTGAGGAAGAGGGGTAGAGTTCCTGTTAGGGTACCGATTGGACCTAGGGTTAGGGTTATGTAGAGGGCTAGGGTTAGATATCCGGTTAGGGTTCTGATTGGACCTAGGGTTAGGGTTATTTTGAGGGCTAGGGTTAGTGTTCCGGTTAGGGTTCCGAATGGACCTAGGGTTAGGGTTATGTTGAGGGCTAGATTTAGAGATCCGGTTAGGGTTCCGATTGGACCTCGGGTTAGGGTTATGTTGAGGCCGAGGGGTAGAGATCCGGTTAGGGTTAGGATTGGTCCTAGGGTTAGGGTTATGTTGAGGGCTAGGGTTAGGGATCCGGTTAGGGATCCGATTGGACCTAGGGTTAGGGTTATGTTGAGGGCTAGGTATACAGACCAGGTTAGGGTTCCGATTGGACCTAGGGTAGGGTTATGTTGAGGGCTAGGGTTAGAAATCTGGTTAGGGTCCCGATTGGACCTAGGGTTAGGGTTATGTTGAGGGCGAGGGTTAGAGATCCGGTTAGGGTTCCGATTGGACCTAGGGTTAGGGTTATGTTGAGGGCTAGGGTTAGAGATCCGGTTAGGGTTCCGATTGGACCTAGGGTTAGGGTTATTTTGAGGGCTAGGGTTAGTGTTCCGGTTAGGGTTCCGAATGGACCTAGGGTTAGGGTTATGTTGAGGGCTAGATTTAGAGATCCGGTTAGGGTTCCGATTGGACCTCGGGTTAGGGTTATGTTGAGGCCGAGGGGTAGAGATCCGGTTAGGGTTAGGATTGGTCCTAGGGTTAGGGTTATGTTGAGGGCTAGGGTTAGGGATCCGGTTAGGGATCCGATTGGACCTAGGGTTAGGGTTATGTTGAGGGCTAGGTATACAGACCAGGTTAGGGTTCCGATTGGACCTAGGGTAGGGTTATGTTGAGGGCTAGGGTTAGAGATCTGGTTAGGGTTCCGATTGGACCTAGGGTTAGGGTTATGTTGAGGTCAAGGGTTAGAGATCCGGTTAGGGTTCCGATTGGACCTAGGGTTAGGGTTATGTTGAGGGCTAGGGTTAGATATCCGGTTAGGGTTCCGATTGGACCTAGGGTTAGGGTTATGGTGAGGGCTACGTATACAGATCCGGTTAGGGTTCCGATTGGACCTAGGGTTAGGGTTATGTGGAGGGCTAGCGTTAGAGATCTGGTTAGGGTTCCGATTGGACCTAGGGTTAGGGTTATGTTGAGGGCTATGGTTAGATATCCGGTTATGGTTCCGATTGGACCTAGGGTTAGGGTTATGGTGAGGGCTACGTATACAGATCCGGTTAGGGGTCCGATTGGACCTAGGGTTAGGGTTATGTGGAGGGCTAGCGTTAGAGATCCGGTTAGGGTTCCGATTGGACCTAGGGTTATGGTTATGTTGAGGGCTAGGTATACAGACCAGGTTAGGGTTCCGATTGGACCTAGGGTAGGGTTATGTTGAGGGCTAGGGTTAGAGATCTGGTTAGGGTTCCGATTGGACCTAGGGTTAGGGTTATGTTGAGGGCGAGGGTTAGAGATCCGGTTAGGGTTCCGATTGGACCTAGGGTTAGGGTTATGTTGAGGGCTAGGGTTAGAGATCCGGTTAGGGTTCCGATTGGACCTAGGGTTAGGGTTATTTTGAGGGCTAGGGTTAGTGTTCCGGTTAGGGTTCCGAATGGACCTAGGGTTAGGGTTATGTTGAGGGCTAGATTTAGAGATCCGGTTAGGGTTCCGATTGGACCTCGGGTTAGGGTTATGTTGAGGCCGAGGGGTAGAGATCCGGTTAGGGTTAGGATTGGTCCTAGGGTTAGGGTTATGTTGAGGGCTAGGGTTAGGGATCCGGTTAGGGATCCGATTGGACCTAGGGTTAGGGTTATGTTGAGGGCTAGGTATACAGACCAGGTTAGGGTTCCGATTGGACCTAGGGTAGGGTTATGTTGAGGGCTAGGGTTAGAGATCCGGTTAGGGTTCCGATTGGACCTAGGGTTAGGGTTATGTTGAGGGCGAGGGTTAGAGATCCGGTTAGGGTTCCGATTGGACCTAGGGTTAGGGTTATGTGGAGGGCTAGCGTTAGAGATCCGGTTAGGGTTCCGATTGGACCTAGGGTTAGGGTTATGTTGAGGGCTATGGTTAGATATCCGGTTATGGTTCCGATTGGACCTAGGGTTAGGGTTATGTTGACGTCTAGGGTTAGATATCCGTTTAGGGTTCCGATTGGACCTAGGGTTAGGTTTATGTTGAGGGCTAGGGTTAGAGATCCGTTTAGGGTTCCGATTGGACCTAGGGTTAGGGTTATGTTGAGGGCTCCGGTTTGAGATCCGGTTAGGGTTCCGATTGGAACTAGGGTTAGGGTTATGTTGAGGGCGATGGGTAGTGGTCCTGTTAGGGTTACGATTGGACCTAGGGTTAGGGTTATGTTGAGGGCTAGGGTTAGAGATCCGTTTAGGGTTCCGATTGGCCCTAGGGTTAGGGTTATGTTGATGGCGAGGGTTAGAGATCCGGTTAGGGTTCCGATTGGACCTCGGGTTAGGGTTATGTTGAGGGCGAGGGGTAGAGATCCGGTTAGGGTTCGGATTGGTCCTAGAGTTAGGGTTATGTTGAGGGCTAGGGTTAGGGATCCGTTTAGGGTTCCGATTTGACATAGGGTTAGGGTTATGTTGAGGGCTAGGGTTCGATATCCATTTAGTGATCCAATTGGACCTAGGGTTAGGTTTATGTTGAGGGCTAGGGTTAGAGTTCCGTTTAGGGTTCCGATTGGACCTAGGGTTAGGGCTATGTTGAGGGCTAGGGTTAGAGATCCGTTTAGGGTTCCGATTGGACCTAGGGTTAGGGTTATGTTGAGGGCTAGGGTTAGAGATCCGGTTAGGGTTCCGATTGGACCTAGGGTTAGGGTTATGTTTAGGGCGAGGGTTAGAGATCTGGTTAGGGTTGCGATGGGACCTAGGGTTAGGGTTATGTTGAGGGCTAGGTATACAGATCCGGTTAGGGTTCCGATTGGACCTAGGGTTAGGGGTATGTTGAGGGCTAGGGTTAGAGATCCGGTTAGGGTTCCGATTGGACCTAGGGTTAGGGTTATGTTGAGGAAGAGGGGTAGAGTTCCTGTTAGGGTACCGATTGGACCTAGGGTTAGGGTTATGTAGAGGGCTAGGGTTAGATATCCGGTTAGGGTTCTGATTGGACCTAGGGTTAGGGTTATTTTGAGGGCTAGGGTTAGTGTTCCGGTTAGGGTTCCGAATGGACCTAGGGTTAGGGTTATGTTGAGGGCTAGATTTAGAGATCCGGTTAGGGTTCCGATTGGACCTCGGGTTAGGGTTATGTTGAGGCCGAGGGGTAGAGATCCGGTTAGGGTTAGGATTGGTCCTAGGGTTAGGGTTATGTTGAGGGCTAGGGTTAGGGATCCGGTTAGGGATCCGATTGGACCTAGGGTTAGGGTTATGTTGAGGGCTAGGTATACAGAGCAGGTTAGGGTTCCGATTGGACCTAGGGTAGGGTTATGTTGAGGGCTAGGGTTAGAAATCTGGTTAGGGTTCCGATTGGACCTAGGGTTAGGGTTATGGTGAGGGCTACGTATACAGATCCGGTTAGGGTTCCGATTGGACCTAGGGTTAGGGTTATGTGGAGGGCTAGCGTTAGAGATCTGGTTAGGGTTCCGATTGGACCTAGGGTTAGGGTTATGTTGAGGGCTATGGTTAGATATCCGGTTATGGTTCCGATTGGACCTAGGGTTAGGGTTATGGTGAGGGCTACGTATACAGATCCGGTTAGGGGTCCGATTGGACCTAGGGTTAGGGTTATGTGGAGGGCTAGCGTTAGAGATCCGGTTAGGGTTCCGATTGGACCTAGGGTTATGGTTATGTTGAGGGCTAGGTATACAGACCAGGTTAGGGTTCCGATTGGACCTAGGGTAGGGTTATGTTGAGGGCTAGGGTTAGAGATCTGGTTAGGGTTCCGATTGGACCTAGGGTTAGGGTTATGTTGAGGGCGAGGGTTAGAGATCCGGTTAGGGTTCCGATTGGACCTAGGGTTAGGGTTATGTTGAGGGCTAGGGTTAGAGATCCGGTTAGGGTTCCGATTGGACCTAGGGTTAGGGTTATTTTGAGGGCTAGGGTTAGTGTTCCGGTTAGGGTTCCGAATGGACCTAGGGTTAGGGTTATGTTGAGGGCTAGATTTAGAGATCCGGTTAGGGTTCCGATTGGACCTCGGGTTAGGGTTATGTTGAGGCCGAGGGGTAGAGATCCGGTTAGGGTTAGGATTGGTCCTAGGGTTAGGGTTATGTTGAGGGCTAGGGTTAGGGATCCGGTTAGGGATCCGATTGGACCTAGGGTTAGGGTTATGTTGAGGGCTAGGTATACAGACCAGGTTAGGGTTCCGATTGGACCTAGGGTAGGGTTATGTTGAGGGCTAGGGTTAGAGATCCGGTTAGGGTTCCGATTGGACCTAGGGTTAGGGTTATGTTGAGGGCGAGGGTTAGAGATCCGGTTAGGGTTCCGATTGGACCTAGGGTTAGGGTTATGTTGAGGGCTAGGGTTAGATATCCGGTTAGGGTTCCGATTGGACCTAGGGTTAGGGTTATGGTGAGGGCTACGTATACAGATCCGGTTAGGGTTCCGATTGGACCTAGGGTTAGGGTTATGTGGAGGGCTAGCGTTAGAGATCCGGTTAGGGTTCCGATTGGACCTAGGGTTAGGGTTATGTTGAGGGCTATGGTTAGATATCCGGTTATGGTTCCGATTGGACCTATGGTTAGGGTTATGTTGACGTCTAGGGTTAGATATCCGTTTAGGGTTCCGATTGGACCTAGGGTTAGGTTTATGTTGAGGGCTAGCGTTGAGATCCGTTTAGAGTTCCGATTGGACCTAGGGTTAGGGTTATGTTGAGGGCTCCGGTTTGAGATCCGGTTAGGGTTCCGGTTGGAACTAGGGTTAGGGTTATGTTGAGGGCGATGGGTAGTGGTCCTGTTAGGGTTACGATTGGACCTAGGGTTAGGTTTATGTTGAGGGCTAGGGTTAGAGTTCCGTTTAGGGTTCCGATTGGACCTAGGGTTAGGGTTATGTTGAGGACTAGGGTTAGAGATCCGGTTAGGGTTCCGATTGGACCTAGGGTTAGGGTTATGTTGAGGGCTAGGGTTAGAGATCGGGTTAGGGTTCCGATTGGACCTAGGGTTAGGGTTATGTTGAGGGCTAGGGTTAGAGATCCGGTTAGGGTTCCGATTGGTCCTAGGGTTAGGGTTATGTTGAGGGCTAGGGTTAGGGATCCGGTTAGGGTTCCGATTGGACCTAGGGTTAGGGTTATGTTGAGGGCTAGGTTTAGATATCCGGTTAGGGTTCCGATTGGACCTCGGGTTAGGGTTATGTTGAGGGCGAGGGGTAGAGATCCGGTTAGGGTTCGGATTGGTCCTAGAGTTAGGGTTATGTTGAGGGCTAGGGTTAGGGATCCGGTTAGGGTTCCGATTTGACATAGGGTTAGCGTTATGTTGAGGGCTAGGGTTAGATATCCATTTAGTGTTCCAATTGGACCTAGGGTTAGGTTTATGTTGAGGGCTAGGGTTAGAGTTCCGTTTAGAGTTCCGATTGGACCTAGGGTTAGGGTTATGTTGAGGGCTAGGGTTAGAGATCCGGTTAGGGTGACGATTGGACCTAGGGTTAGGGTTATGTTGAGGGCTAGGGTTAGAGATCCGGTTAGGGTGACGATTGGACCTAGGGTTAGGGTTATGTTGAGGGCTAGGGTTAGAGATCCGGTTAGGGTGACGATTGGACCTAGGGTTAGGGTTATGTTGAGGGCTAGGGTTAGAGATCCGTTTAGGGTGACGATTGGACCTAGGGTTAGGGTTATGTTGAGGGCTAGGGTTAGAGATCCAGTTAGGGTTCCGATTGGACCTAGGGTTAGGGTTACGTTGAGGGCCAGGGTTAGAGATCCGGTTAGGGTGACGATTGGACCTAGGGTTAGGGTTACGTTGAGGGCCAGGGTTAGAGATCCGGTTCGGGTGACGATTGGACCTAGGGTTAGGGTTATGTTGAGGGCCAGGGTTAGAGATCCGGTTTGGGTCACGATTGGACCTAGGGTTAGGGTTATGTTGAGGGCCAGGGTTAGAGATTCGGTTCGGCTCACGATTGGACCTAGGGTTAGGGTTATGTTGAGGGCCAGGGTTAGAGATCCGGTTCGGGTCACGATTGGACCTAGGGTTAGGGTTATGTTGAGGGCCAGGGTTAGAGATCCGGTTCGGGTCACGATTGGACCTAGGGTTAGGGTTATGTTGAGGGCCAGGGTTAGAGATCCGGTTCGGGTCACGATTGGACCTAGGGTTAGGGTTATGTTGAGGGCCAGGGTTAGAGAACCGGTTCGGGTCACGATTGGACCTAGGGTTAGGGTTATGTTGAGGGCCAGGGATAGAGATCCGGTTCGGGTCACGATTGGACCTAGGGTTAGGGTTATGTTGAGGGCCAGGGTTAGAGATCCGGTTCGGCTGACGATTGGACCTAGGGTTAGGGTTATGTTGAGGGCCAGGGTTAGAGATCCGGTTCGGCTCACGATTGGACCTAGGTTTAGGGTTATGTTGAGGGCCAGGGTTAGAGATCCGGTTCGGCTCACGATTGGACCTAGGGTTAGGGTTATGTTGAGGGCCAGGGTTAGAGATCCGGTTCGGGTCACGATTGGACCTAGGGTTAGGGTTATGTTGAGGGCCAGGGTTAGAGATCCGGTTCGGGTCACGATTGGACCTAGGGTTAGGGTTATGTTGAGGGCCAGTGTTAGAGATCCGGTTCGGGTCACGATTGGACCTAGGGTTAGGGTTATGTTGAGGGCTAGGGTTAGAGATCCGGTTCCGGTCACGATTGGACCTAGGGTTAGGGCTATGTTGAGGGCTAGGGTTAAAGATCCGGTTCGGGTGACGATTGGACCTAGGGTTAGGGTTATGTTGAGGGCTAGGGTTAGAGATCCGGTTCGGGTGACGATTGGACCTAGGGTTAGGGTTATGTTGAGGGCTAGGGTAGAGATCCGGTTCGGGTCACGATTGGACCTAGGGTTAGGGTTATGTTGAAGGCTAGGGTTAGAGATCCGGTTCGGGTCACGATTGGACCTAGGGTTCGGGTCACGATTGGACCTAGGGTTCGGGTCACGATTGGACCTAGGGTTAGGGTTATGTTGAGGGCTAGGGTTAGAGATCCGGTTCGGGTCACGATTGGACCTAGGGTTAGGGTTATGTTGAGGGCTAGGGTTAGAGATCCGGTTCGCGTCACGATTGGACCTAGGGTTAGGGTTATGTTGAGGGCTAGGGTTAGAGATCCGGTTCGCGTCACGATTGGACCTAGGGTTAGGGTTATGTTGAGGGCTAGGGTTAGAGATCCGGTTCGGGTCACGATTGGACCTAGGGTTAGGGTTATATTGAGGGCTAGGGTTAGAGATCCGGTTCGGGTCACGATTGGACCTAGGGTTAGGGTTATATTGAGGGCTAGGGTTAGAGATCCGGTTCGGGTCACGATTGGACCTAGGGTTAGGGTTATGTTGAGGGCTAGGGTTAGAGATCCGGTTCGGGTCACGATTGGACCTAGGGTTAGGGTTATGTTGAGGGCTAGGGTTAGAGATCCGGTTCGGGTCACGATTGGACCTAGGGTTAGGGTGATGTTGAGGGCTAGGGTTAGAGATCCGGTTAGGGTCACGATTGGACCTAGGGTTAGGGTTATGTTGAGGGCTAGGTTTAGAGATCCGGTTAGGGTGACGATTGGACCTAGGGTTAGGGTTATGTTGAGGGCTAGGGTTAGAGATCCGGTTAGGGTGACGATTGGACCTAGGGTTAGGGTTATGTTGAGGGCTAGGGTTAGAGATCCGGTTAGGGTGACGATTGGACCTAGGGTTAGGGTTATGTTGAGGGCTAGGGTTAGAGATCCGGTTAGGGTGACGATTGGACCTAGGGTTAGGGTTATGTTGAGGGCTAGGGTTAGAGATCCGGTTAGGGTGACGATTGGACCTAGGGTTAGGGTTATGTTGAGGGCTAGGGTTAGAGATCCGGTTAGGGTGACGATTGGACCTAGGGTTAGGGTTATGATGAGGGCCAGGGTTAGAGATCCGGTTCGGGTCACGATTGGACCTAGGGTTAGGGTTATGTTGAGGGCCAGGGTTAGAGATCCGGTTCGGCTCACGATTGGACCTAGGGTTAGGGTTATGTTGAGGGCCAGGGTTAGAGATCCGGTTCGGGTCACGATTGGACCTAGGGTTAGGGTTATGTTGAGGGCCAGGGTTAGAGACCCGGTTCGGGTCACGAATGGACCTAGGGTTAGGGTTATGTTGAGGGCCAGGGCTAGAGCTCCGGTTCGGGTCACGATTGGACCTAGGGTTAGGGTTATGTTGAGGGCCAGGGTTAGAGATCCGGTTCGGGTCACGATTGGACCTAGGGTTAGGGTTATGTTGAGGGCCAGGGTTAGAGATCCGGTTCGGGTCACGATTGGACCTAGGGTTAGGGTTATGTTGAGGGCCAGGGTTAGAGATCCGGTTCGGGTCACGATTGGACCTAGGGTTAGGGTTATGTTGAGGGCCAGGATTAGAGAACCGGTTGGGGTCACGATTGGACCTAGGGTTAGGGTTATGTTGAGGGCCAGGGTTAGAGAACCGGTTCGGGTCACGATTGGACTTAGGTTTAGGGTTATGTTGAGGGCCAGGGTTAGAGATCCGGTTCGGCTGACGGTTGGACCTAGGGTTAGGGTTATGTTGAGGGCCATGGTTAGAGATCCGGTTCGGCTGACGATTGGACCTAGGGTTAGTGTTATGTTGAGGGCCAGGGTTAGAGATCCGGTTCGGCTGACGATTGGACCTAGGGTTAGGGTTATGTTGAGGGCCAGGGTTAGAGATCCGGTTCGGGTCACGATTGGACCTAGGGTTAGGGTTATGTTGAGGGCCAGGCTTAGAGATCCGGTTCGGGTCACGATTGGACCTAGGGTAAGGGTTATGTTGAGGGCCAGGGTTAGAGATCCGGTTCGGGTCACGATTGGACCTAGGGTTAGGGTTATGTTGAGGGCCAGGGTTAGAGATCCGGTTCGGGTCACGATTGGACCTAGGGTTAGGGTTATGTTGAGAGCTAGGGTTAGAGATCCGGTTCGGGTCACGATTGGACCTAGGGTTAGGGTTATGTTGAGGGCTAGGGTTAGAGATCCGGTTCGGGTGACGATTGGACCTAGGGTTAGGGTTATGTTGAGGGCTAGGGTTAGAGATCCGGTTCGGGTGACGATTGGACCTAGGGTTAGGGTTATGTTGAGGGCTAGGGTTAGAGATCCGGTTCGGGTCACGATTGGACCTAGGGTTAGGGTTATGTTGAGGGCTAGGGTTAGAGATCCGGTTCGGGTCACGATTGGACCTAGGGTTAGGGTTATGTTGAGGGCTAGGGTTAGAGATCCGGTTCGCGTCACGATTGGACCTAGGGTTAGGGTTATGTTGAGGGCTAGGGTTAGAGATCCGGTTCGCGTCACGATTGGACCTAGGGTTAGGGTTATGTTGAGGGCTAGGGTTAGAGATCCGGTTCGGGTCACGATTGGACCTAGGGTTAGGGTTATGTTGAGGGCTAGGGTTAGAGATCCGGTACGGGTCACGATTGGACCTAGGGTTAGGGTTATGTTGAGGGCTAGGGTTAGAGATCCGGTTCGGGTCACGATTGGACCTAGGGTTAGGGTTATGTTGAGGGCTAGGGTTAGAGATCCGGTTCGGGTCACGATTGGACCTAGGGTTAGGGTTATGTTGAGGGCTAGGGTTAGAGATCCGGTTCGGGTCACGATTGGACCTAGGGTTAGGGTTATGTTGAGGGCTAGGGTTAGATATCCGGTTCGGGTCACGATTGGACCTAGGGTTAGGGTTATGTTGAGGGCTAGGGTTAGAGATCCGGTTAGGGTCACGATTGGACCTAGGGTTAGGGTTATGTTGAGGGCTAGGGTTAGAGATCCGGTTAGGGTGACGATTGGACCTAGGGTTAGGGTTATGTTGAGGGCTAGGGTTAGAGATCCGGTTAGGGTGACGATTGGACCTAGGGTTAGGGTTATGTTGAGGGCTAGGGTTAGATATCCGGTTATGGTTCCGATTGGACCTAGGGTTAGGGTTATGTTGACGTCTAGGGTTAGATATCCGTTTAGGGTTCCGATTGGACCTAGGGTTAGGGTTATGTTGAGGGCTCCGGTTTGAGATCCGGTTAGGGTTCCGATTGGAACTAGGGTTAGGGTTATGTTGAGGGCTCCGGTTTGAGATCCGGTTAGGGTTCCGATTGGAACTAGGGTTAGGGTTATGTTGAGGGCGATGGGTAGAGGTCCTGTTAGGGTTACGATTGGACCTAGGGTTAGGTTTATGTTGAGGGCTAGGGTTAGAGTTCCGTTTAGGGTTCCGATTGGACCTAGGGTTAGGGTTATGTTGAGGGCTAGGGTTAGAGATCCGTTTAGGGTTCCGATTGGCCCTAGGGTTAGGGTTATGTTGAGGGCTAGGGTTAGAGATCCGGTTAGGGTTCCGATTGAACCTAGGGTTTGGGTTATGTTGAGGGCTAGGCTTAGAGATCCGGTTAGGGTTCCGATTGGACCTAGGGTTAGGGTTATGTTGAGGGCTATGGTTAGATATCCGGTTAGGGTTCCGATTGGACCTAGGGTTAGGGTTATGTTGAGGGCTAGATATACAGATCCGGTTAGGTTTCCGATTGGACCTAAGGTTAGGCTTAGATTGAGGGCTAGGGTTAGAGATCCGGTTAGGGTTCCGATTGGACCTAGGGTTAGGGTTATGTTGAGGGTTAGCGTTAGAGATCCGGTTAGGTTTCCGATTGGACCTAGGGTTAGGGTTATGTTGAGGGCTAGGTATACTGATCCGGTTAGGGTTCCGATTGGACCTAGGGTTAGGGTTATGTTGAGGACTAGGGTTAGAGATCCGGTTAGGGTTCCGATTGGACCTAGGGTTAGGGTTATGTTGAGGGCTAGGGTTAGAGATCCGGTTAGGGTTCCGATTGGGCCTAGGGTTAGGGTTATGTTGAGGGCTAGGGTTTGAGATCCGGTTAGGGTTCCGATTGGACCTAGGGTTAGGGTTATGTTGAGGGCGATGGGTAGAGGTCCTGTTAGGGTTACGATTGGACC
Source organism: Miniopterus natalensis (assembly GCF_054644295.1). Lineage (NCBI taxonomy): Eukaryota > Metazoa > Chordata > Mammalia > Chiroptera > Miniopteridae > Miniopterus > Miniopterus natalensis. The sequence goes on along the minus strand of NC_142085.1, from coordinate 908,934 downwards.
TAGGGTTAGGTTTATGTTGAGGGCTAGGGTTAGAGTTCCGTTTAGGGTTCCGATTGGACCTAGGATTAGGGTTATGTTGAGGGCTTGGGTTAGAGATCCGTTTAGGGATCCGATTGGCCCTAGGGTTAAGGTTATGTTGAGGGCTAGGGTTAGAGATCCGGGTAGGGTTCCGATTGGACCTAGGGTTAGGGTTATGTTGAGGGCTAGATATACAGATCCGGTTAGGGTTCCGATTGGACCTAGGGTTAGGGTTATGTTGAGGGCGAGGGATAGAGATCTGGTTAGGGTTCCGAGTGGACCTAGGGTTAGGGTTATGTTGAGGGCTAGGGTTAGAGATCCGGTTAGGGTTCCGATTGGACCTAGGGTTAGGGTTATGTTGAGGGCTAGGGTTAGATATCCGGTTAGGGTTACGATTGGACCTAGGGTTAGGGTTATGTTGAGGGCTACGTATACAGATCTGGTTAGGGTTCCGATTGGACCTAGGGTTAGGGTTATGTGGAGGGCTAGCGTTAGAGATCCGGTTAGGGTTCCGATTGGACCTAGGGTTAGGGTTATGTTGAGGGCTATGGTTAGATATCCGGTTATGGTTCCGATTGGACCTAGGGTTAGGGTTATGTTGACGTCTAGGGTTAGATATCCGTTTAGGGTTCCGATTGGACCTAGGGTTAGGTTTATGTTGAGGGCTAGGGTTAGAGATCCGTTTAGGGTTCCGATTGGACCTAGGGTTAGGGTTATGTTGAGGGCTCCGGTTTGAGATCCGGTTAGGGTTCCGATTGGAACTAGGGTTAGGGTTATGTTGAGGGCGATGGGTAGTGGTCCTGTTAGGGTTCCGATTGGACCTAGGGTTAGGGTTATGTTGAGGGCTAGGTATACAGATCCGGTTAGGGTTCCGATTGGACCTAGGGTTAGGGTTATGTTGAGGGCTAGGGTTAGAGATCCGGTTAGGGTTCCGATTGGACCTAGGGTTAGGGTTATGTTGAGGGCAAGGGTTAGAGATCCGGTTAGGGTTCCGATTGGACCTAGGGTTAGGGTTATGTTGAGGGCTGGGGTTAGAGATCCGGTTAGGGTTCCGATTTGACCTAGGGTTAGGGTTATGTTGAGGAAGAGGGGCAGAGATCCTGTTAGGGTACCGATTGGACCTACGATTAGGGTTATGTTGAGGGCTATGGTTAGATATCCGGTTAGGGTTCCGATTGGACCTAGGGTTAGGGTTACGTTGAGGGCTAGGTTTAGATATCCATGTAGGGTTCCGATTGGTCCTACGGTTAGGGTTATGTTGAGGGCTAGGTTTAGAGATCCGGTTAGGGTTCCGATTGGACCTCGGGTTAGGGTTATGTTGAGGGCGAGGGGTAGAGATCCGATTAGGGTTCGGATTGGTCCTAGGGTTAGGGTTATGTTGAGGGCTAGGGTTAGGGATCCGGTTAGGGTTCCGATTGGACCTAGGGTTAGGGTTATGTTGACGGCTAGGTATACAGACCTGGTTAGGGTTCCGATTGGACCTAGGGTTAGGGTTATGTTGAGGGCTAGGGTTAGAGATCCGGTAAGGGTTACGATTGGACCCAGGGTTAGCGTTGTGTTGAGGGCTAGGGTTAGAGATCCGGTTAGGATTCCGATTGGACCTAGGGTTATGGTTATGTTGAGGGTTAGGGTTAGAGTTCCGTTTAGGGTTCCGATTGGACCTAGGGTTAGTGTTACGTTGAGGGCTAGGGTTAGAGTTCCGGTTACGTTTCCGATTGGACCTAGGGTTAGGGTTATGTTGAGGGCTAGGTATACAGATCCGGTTAGGTTTCCGATTGGACCTAAGGTTAGGGTTAGGTTGAGGGCTAGGGTTAGAGATCCGGTTAGGGTTCCGATTGGACCTAGGGTTAGGGTTATGTTGAGGGTTAGGGTTAGAGATCCGGTTAGGTTTCCGATTGGACCTAGGGTTAGGGTTATGTTGAGGGCTAGCTATACAGATCCGGTTAGGGTTCCGATTGGACCTAGGGTTAGGGTTATGTTGAGGACTAGGGTTAGAGATCCGGTTAGGGTTCCGATTGGACCTAGGGTTAGGGTTATGTTGAGGGCTAGGGTTAGAGATCCGGTTAGGGTTCCGATAGGACCTAGGGTTAGGGTTATGTTGAGGGCTAGGGTTAGAGATCCGGTTAGGGTTCCGATTGGTCCTAGGGTTAGGGTTATGTTGAGGGCTAGGGTTAGGGATCCGGTTAGGGTTCATATTGGACCTAGGGTTAGGGTTATGTTGAGGGATAGGTTTACATATCCGGTTAGGGTTCCGATTGGACCTCGGGTTAGGGTTATGTTGAGGGCGAGGGGTAGAGATCCGGTTAGGGTTCGGATTGGTCCTAGAGTTAGGGTTATGTTGAGGGCTAGGGTTAGGGATCCGGTTAGGGTTCCGATTTGACATAGGGTTAGGGTTATGTTGAGGGCTAGGGTTAGATATCCATTTAGTGTTCCAATTGGACCTAGGGTTAGGTTTATGTTGAGGGCTAGGGTTAGAGTTCCGTTTAGGGTTCCGATTGGACCTAGGGTTAGGGCTATGTTGAGGGCTAGGGTTAGAGATCCGTTTAGGGTTCCGATTGGACCTAGGGTTAGGGTTATGTTGAGGGCTAGGTATACAGACCAGGTTAGGGTTCCGATTGGACCTAGGGTAGGGTTATGTTGAGGGCTAGGGTTAGAGATCTGGTTAGGGTTGCGATGGGACCTAGGGTTAGGGTTATGTTGAGGGCTAGGTATACAGATCCGGTTAGGGTTCCGATTGGACCTAGGGTTAGGGGTATGTTGAGGGCTAGGGTTAGAGATCCGGTTAGGGTTCCGATTGGACCTAGGGTTAGGGTTATGTTGAGGAAGAGGGGTAGAGTTCCTGTTAGGGTACCGATTGGACCTAGGGTTAGGGTTATGTAGAGGGCTAGGGTTAGATATCCGGTTAGGGTTCTGATTGGACCTAGGGTTAGGGTTATTTTGAGGGCTAGGATTAGTGTTCCGGTTAGGGTTCCGAATGGACCTAGGGTTAGGGTTATGTTGAGGGGTAGATTTAGAGATCCGGTTAGGGTTCCGATTGGACCTCGGGTTAGGGTTATGTGGAGGGCTAGCGTTAGAGATCCGGTTAGGGTTCCGATTGGACCTAGGGTTAGGGTTATGTTGAGGGCTATGGTTAGATATCCGGTTATGGTTCCGATTGGACCTAGGGTTAGGGTTATGGTGAGGGCTACGTATACAGATCCGGTTAGGTTTCCGATTGGACCTAGGGTTAGGGTTATGTGGAGGGCTAGCGTTAGAGATCCGGTTAGGGTTCCGATTGGACCTAGGGTTAGGGTTATGTTGAGGGCTAGGTATACAGACCAGGTTAGGGTTCCGATTGGACCTAGGGTAGGGTTATGTTGAGGGCTAGGGTTAGAGATCTGGTTAGGGTTCCGATTGGACCTAGGGTTAGGGTTATGTTGAGGGCGAGGGTTAGAGATCCGGTTAGGGGTCCGATTGGACCTAGGGTTAGGGTTATGTTGAGGGCTAGGGTTAGAGATCCGGTTAGGGTTCCGATTGGACCTAGGGTTAGGGTTATTTAGAGGGCTAGGGTTAGTGTTCCGGTTAGGGTTCCGAATGGACCAAGGTTAGGGTTATGTTGAGGGCTAGATTTAGAGATCCGGTTAGGGTTCCGATTGGACCTCGGGTTAGGGTTATGTTGAGGCCGAGGGGTAGAGATCCGGTTAGGGTTAGGATTGGTCCTAGGGTTAGGGTTATGTTGAGGGCTAGGGTTAGGGATCCGGTTAGGGATCCGATTGGACCTAGGGTTAGGGTTATGTTGAGGGCTAGGTATACAGACCAGGTTAGGGTTCCGATTGGACCTAGGGTAGGGTTATGTTGAGGGCTAGGGTTAGAGATCCGGTTAGGGTTCCGATTGGACCTAGGGTTAGGGTTATGTTGAGGGCGAGGGTTAGAGATCCGGTTAGGGTTCCGATTGGACCTAGGGTTAGGGTTATGTTGAGGGCTAGGGTTAGATATCCGGTTAGGGTTCCGATTGGACCTAGGGTTAGGGTTATGGTGAGGGCTACGTATACAGATCCGGTTAGGGTTCCGATTGGACCTAGGGTTAGGGTTATGTGGAGGGCTAGCGTTAGAGATCTGGTTAGGGTTCCGATTGGACCTAGGGTTAGGGTTATGTTGAGGGCTATGGTTAGATATCCGGTTATGGTTCCGATTGGACCTATGGTTAGGGTTATGTTGACGTCTAGGGTTAGATATCCGTTTAGGGTTCCGATTGGACCTAGGGTTAGGTTTATGTTGAGGGCTAGGGTAGAGATCCGTTTAGAGTTCCGATTGGACCTAGGGTTAGGGTTATGTTGAGGGCTCCGGTTTGAGATCCGGTTAGGGTTCCGGTTGGAACTAGGGTTAGGGTTATGTTGAGGGCGATGGGTAGTGGTCCTGTTAGGGTTACGATTGGACCTAGGGTTAGGTTTATGTTGAGGGCTAGGGTTAGAGTTCCGTTTAGGGTTCCGATTGGACCTAGGGTTAGGGTTATGTTGAGGACTAGGGTTAGAGATCCGGTTAGGGTTCCGATTGGACCTAGGGTTAGGGTTATGTTGAGGGCTAGGGTTAGAGATCCGGTTAGGGTTCCGATTGGACCTAGGGTTAGTGTCATGTTGAGGGCTAGGGTTAGAGATCCGGTTAGGGTTCCGATTGGTCCTAGGGTTAGGGTTATGTTGAGGGCTAGGGTTAGGGATCCGGTTAGGGTTCCGATTGGACCTAGGGTTAGGGTTATGTTTAGGGCTAGGTTTAGATATCCGGTTAGGGTTCCGATTGGACCTCGGGTTAGGGTTATGTTGAGGGCGAGGGGTAGAGATCCGGTTAGGGTTCGGATTGGTCCTAGAGTTAGGGTTATGTTGAGGGCTAGGGTTAGGGATCCGGTTAGGGTTCCGATTTGACATAGGGTTAGCGTTATGTTGAGGGCTAGGGTTAGATATCCATTTAGTGTTCCAATTGGACCTAGGGTTAGGTTTATGTTGAGGGCTAGGGTTAGAGTTCCGTTTAGGGTTCCGATTGGACCTAGGGTTAGGGCTATGTTGAGGGCTAGGGTTAGAGATCCGTTTAGGGTTCCGATTGGACCTAGGGTTAGGGTTATGTTGAGGGCTAGGGTTAGAGATCCCGTTAGGGTTCCGATTGGACCTAGGGTTAGGGTTATGTTTAGGGCGAGGGTTAGAGATCTGGTTAGGGTTGCGATGGGACCTAGGGTTAGGGTTATGTTGAGGGCTAGGTATACAGATCCGGTTAGGGTTCCGATTGGACCTAGGGTTAGGGGTATGTTGAGGGCTAGGGTTAGAGATCCGGTTAGGGTTCCGATTGGACCTAGGGTTAGGGTTATGTTGAGGAAGAGGGGTAGAGTTCCTGTTAGAGTACCGATTGGACCTAGGGTTAGGGTTATGTAGAGGGCTAGGGTTAGATATCCGGTTAGGGTTCTGATTGGACCTAGGGTTAGGGTTATTTTGAGGGCTAGGGTTAGTGTTACGGTTAGGGTTCCGAATGGACCTAGGGTTAGGGTTATGTTGAGGGCTAGATTTAGAGATCCGGTTAGGGTTCCGATTGGACCTCGGGTTAGGGTTATGTTGAGGCCGAGGGGTAGAGATCCGGTTAGGGTTAGGATTGGTCCTAGGGTTAGGGTTATGTTGAGGGCTAGGGTTAGGGATCCGGTTAGGGATCCGATTGGACCTAGGGTTAGGGTTATGTTGAGGGCTAGGTATACAGACCAGGTTAGGGTTCCGATTGGACCTAGGGTAGGGTTATGTTGAGGGCTAGGGTTAGAGATCTGGTTAGGGTTCCGATTGGACCTAGGGTTAGGGTTATGTTGAGGGCGAAGGTTAGAGATCCGGTTAGGGTTCCGATTGGACCTAGGGTTAAGGTTATATTGAGGGCTAGGGTTAGAGATCCGGTTCGGGTTCCGATTGGACCTAGGGTTAGGGTTATGTTGAGGGCTAGGGTTAGATATCCGGTTAGGGTTCCGATTGGACCTAGGGTTAGGGTTATGGTGAGGGCTACGTATACAGATCTGGTTAGGGTTCCGATTGGACCTAGGGTTAGGGTTATGTGGAGGGCTAGCGTTAGAGATCCGGTTAGGGTTCCGATTGGACCTAGGGTTAGGGTTATGTTGAGGGCTATGGTTAGATATCCGGTTATGGTTCCGATTGGACCTATGGTTAGGGTTATGTTGACGTCTAGGGTTAGATATCCGTTTAGGGTTCCGATTGGACCTAGGGTTAGGTTTATGTTGAGGGCTAGGGTAGAGATCCGTTTAGGGTTCCGATTGGACCTAGGGTTAGGGTTATGTTGAGGGCTCCGGTTTGAGATCCGGTTAGGGTTCCGGTTGGAACTAGGGTTAGGGTTATGTTGAGGGCGATGGGTAGTGGTCCTGTTAGGGTTACGATTGGACCTAGGGTTAGGTTTATGTTGAGGGCTAGGGTTAGAGTTCCGTTTAGGGTTCCGATTGGACCTAGGGTTAGGGTTATGTTGAGGGCTAGGGTTAGAGATCCGTTTAGGGTTCCGATTGGCCCTAGGGTTAGTGTCATGTTGAGGGCTAGGGTTAGAGATCCGTTTAGGGTTCCGATTGAACCTAGGGTTTGGGTTATGTTGAGGGCTAGGGTTAGAGATCCGGTTAGGGTTCCGATTGGACCTAGGGTTAGTGTTATGTTGAGGGCTAGGGTTAGAGATCCGTTTAGGGTTCCGATTGGACCTAGGGTTTGGGTTATGTTGAGGGCTAGTGTTAGAGATCCGGTTAGGGTTCCGATTGGACCTAGGGTTAGGGTTATGTTGAGGGCTAGGTATACAGATCCGGTTAGGGTTCCGATTGGACCTAGGGTTAGGGTTATGTTGAGGGCTAGGGTTAGAGATCCGTTTAGGGTTCCGATTGGCCCTAGGGTTAGGGTTATGTTGAGGGCTAGGGTTAGAGATCCGTTTAGGGTTCCGATTGAACCTAGGGTTTGGGTTATGTTGAGGGCTAGGGTTAGAGATCCGGTTAGGGTTCCGATTGGACCTAGGGTTAGGGTTATGTTGAGGGCTAGGTATACAGATCCGGTTAGGGTTCCGATTGGACCTAGGGTTAGGGTTATGTTCAGGGCTAGGGTTAGAGATCCGGTTAGGGTTCCGATTGGACCTAGGGTTAGGGTTATGTTGAGGGCAAGGGTTAGAGATCCGGTTAGGGTTCCGAGTGGACCTAGGGTTAGGGTTATGTTGAGGGCTCCGGTTTGATCCGGTTAGGGTTCCGATTGGAACTAGGGTTAGGGTTATGTTGAGGAAGAGGGGTAGAGATCCTGTTAGGGTACCGATTGGACCTAGGGTTAGGGTTATGTTGAGGGCTATGGTTAGATATCCGGTTAGGGTTCCGATTGGACCTAGGGTTAGGGTTACGTTGAGGGCTAGGTTTAGATATCCAAGTAGGGTTCCGATTGGTCCTAGGGTTAGGGTTATGTTGAGGGCTAGGTATACAGATCCGGTTAGGGTTCCGATTGGACCTAGGGTTAGGGTTATGTTGAGGGCTAGGGTTAGAGATCCGGTTAGGGTTCCGATTGGGCCTAGGGTTAGGGTTATGTTGAGGGCTAGGGTTTGAGATCCGGTTAGGGTTCCGATTCGACCTAGGGTTAGGGTTATGTTGAGGGCGATGGGTAGAGGTCCTGTTAGGGTTACGATTGGACCTAGGGTTAGGTTTATGTTGACTGCTAGGGTTAGAGTTCCGTTTAGGGTTCCGATTGGACCTAGGATTAGGGTTATGTTGAGGGCTTGGGTTAGAGATCCGTTTAGGGATCCGATTGGCCCTAGGGTTAGGGTTATGTTGAGGGCTAGGGTTAGAGATCCGGGTAGGGTTCCGATTGGACCTAGGGTTAGGGTTATGTTGAGGGCTAGATATACAGATCCGGTTAGGGTTCCGATTGGACCTAGGGTTAGGGTTATGTTGAGGGCGAGGGATAGAGATCTGGTTAGGGTTCCGAGTGGACCTAGGGTTAGGGTTATGTTGAGGGCTAGGGTTAGAGATCCGGTTAGGGTTCCGATTGGACCTAGGGTTAGGGTTATGTTGAGGGCTAGGGTTAGATATCCGGTTAGGGTTACGATTGGACCTAGGGTTAGGGTTATGTTGAGGGCTACGTATACAGATCTGGTTAGGGTTCCGATTGGACCTAAGGTTAGGGTTATGTGGAGGGCTAGCGTTAGAGATCCGGTTAGGGTTCCGATTGGACCTAGGGTTAGGGTTATGTTGAGGGCTATGGTTAGATATCCGGTTATGGTTCCGATTGGACCTAGGGTTAGGGTTATGTTGACGTCTAGGGTTAGATATCCGTTTAGGGTTCCGATTGGACCTAGGGTTAGGTTTATGTTGAGGGCTAGGGTTAGAGATCCGTTTAGGGTTCCGATTGGACCTAGGGTTAGGGTTATGTTGAGGGCTCCGGTTTGAGATCCGGTTAGGGTTCCGATTGGAACTAGGGTTAGGGTTATGTTGAGGGCGATGGGTAGTGGTCCTGTTAGGGTTACGATTGGACCTAGGGTTAGGTTTATGTTGAGGGCTAGGGTTAGAGTTCCGTTTAGGGTTCCGATTGGACCTAGGGTTAGGGTTATGTTGAGGGCTAGGGTTAGAGATCCGTTTAGGGTTCCGATTGGCCCTAGGGTTAGGGTTATGTTGATGGCGAGGGTTAGAGATCCGGTTAGGGTTCCGATTGGACCTAGGGTTAGGGTTATGTTGAGGGCTAGGTATACAGATCCGGTTAGGGTTCCGATTGGACCTAGGGTTAGGGTTATGTTGAGGGCTAGGGTTAGAGATCCGGTTAGGGTTCCGATTGGACCTATGGTTAGGGTTATGTTGAGGGCAAGGGTTAGAGATCCGGTTAGGGTTCCGATTGGACCTAGGGTTAGGGTTATGTTGAGGGCTGGGGTTAGAGATCCGGTTAGGGTTCCGATTTGACCTAGGGTTAGGGTTATGTTGAGGAAGAGGGGCAGAGATCCTGTTAGGGTACCGATTGGACCTACGGTTAGGGTTATGTTGAGGGCTAGGGTTAGGGATCCGGTTAGGGTTCCGATTGGACCTAGGGTTAGGGTTATGTTGACGGCTAGGTATACAGACCTGGTTAGGGTTCCGATTGGACCTAGGGTTAGGGTTATGTTGAGGGCTAGGGTTAGAGATCCGGTAAGGGTTACGATTGGATCCAGGGTTAGCGTTGTTTTGAGGGCTAGGGTTAGAGATCCGGTTAGGATTCCGATTGGACCTGGGGTTATGGTTATGTTGAGGGTTAGGGTTAGAGTTCGGTTTAGGGTTCCGATTGGACCTAGGGTTAGGGTTATGTTGAGGGCTAGGGTTAGAGTTCCGGTTACGTTTCCGATTGGACCTAGGGTTATGGTTATGTTGAGGGCTAGGTATACAGATCCGGTTAGGGTTCCGATTGGACCTAGGGTTAGGGTTATGTTGAGGACTAGGGTTAGAGATCCGGTTAGGGTTCCGATTGGACCTAGGGTTAGGGTTATGTTGAGGGCTAGGGTTAGAGATCCGGTTAGGGTTCCGATTGGACCTCGGGTTAGGGTTATGTTGAGGGCGAGGGGTAGAGATCCGGTTAGGGTTCGGATTGGTCCTAGAGTTAGGGTTATGTTGAGGGCTAGGGTTAGGGATCCGGTTAGGGTTCCGATTTGACATAGGGTTAGGGTTATGTTGAGGGCTAGGGTTAGATATCCATTTAGTGTTCCAATTGGACCTAGGGTTAGGTTTATGTTGAGGGCTAGGGTTAGAGTTCCGTTTAGGGTTCCGATTGGACCTAGGGTTAGGGCTATGTTGAGGGCTAGGGTTAGAGATCCGTTTAGGGTTCCGATTGGACCTAGGGTTAGGGTTATGTTGAGGGCTAGTGTTAGAGATCCGGTTAGGGTTCCGATTGGACCTAGGGTTAGGGTTATGTTTAGGGCGAGGGTTAGAGATCTGGTTAGGGTTGCGATGGGACCTAGGGTTAGGGTTATGTTGAGGGCTAGGTATACAGATCCGGTTAGGGTTCCGATTGGACCTAGGGTTAGGGGTATGTTGAGGGCTAGGGTTAGAGATCCGGTTAGGGTTCCGATTGGACCTAGGGTTAGGGTTATGTTGAGGAAGAGGGGTAGACTTCCTGTTAGGGTACCGATTGGACCTAGGGTTAGGGTTATGTAGAGGGCTAGGGTTAGATATCCGGTTAGGGTTCTGATTGGACCTAGGGTTAGGGTTATTTTGAGGGCTAGGGTTAGTGTTACGGTTAGGGTTCCGAATGGACCTAGGGTTAGGGTTATGTTGAGGGCTAGATTTAGAGATCCGGTTAGGGTTCCGATTGGACCTCGGGTTAGGGTTATGTTGAGGCCGAGGGGTAGAGATCCGGTTAGGGTTAGGATTGGTCCTAGGGTTAGGGTTATGTTGAGGGCTAGGGTTAGGGATCCGGTTAGGGATCCGATTGGACCTAGGGTTAGGGTTATGTTGAGGGCTAGGTATACAGACCAGGTTAGGGTTCCGATTGGACCTAGGGTAGGGTTATGTTGAGGGCTAGGGTTAGAGATCTGGTTAGGGTTCCGATTGGACCTAGGGTTAGGGTTATGTTGAGGGCGAGGGTTAGAGATCCGGTTAGGGTTCCGATTGGACCTAGGGTTAAGGTTATATTGAGGGCTAGGGTTAGAGATCCGGTTCGGGTTCCGATTGGACCTAGGGTTAGGGTTATGTTGAGGGCTAGGGTTAGATATCCGGTTAGGGTTCCGATTGGACCTAGGGTTAGGGTTATGGTGAGGGCTACGTATACAGATCTGGTTAGGGTTCCGATTGGACCTAGGGTTAGGGTTATGTGGAGGGCTAGCGTTAGAGATCCGGTTAGGGTTCCGATTGGACCTAGGGTTAGGGTTATGTTGAGGGCTATGGTTAGATATCCGGTTATGGTTCCGATTGGACCTATGGTTAGGGTTATGTTGACGTCTAGGGTTAGATATCCGTTTAGGGTTCCGATTGGACCTAGGGTTAGGTTTATGTTGAGGGCTAGGGTAGAGATCCGTTTAGGGTTCCGATTGGACCTAGGGTTAGGGTTATGTTGAGGGCTCCGGTTTGAGATCCGGTTAGGGTTCCGGTTGGAACTAGGGTTAGGGTTATGTTGAGGGCGATGGGTAGTGGTCCTGTTAGGGTTACGATTGGACCTAGGGTTAGGTTTATGTTGAGGGCTAGGGTTAGAGTTCCGTTTAGGGTTCCGATTGGACCTAGGGTTAGGGTTATGTTGAGGGCTAGGTTTAGAGATCCGTTTAGGGTTCCGATTGGCCCTAGGGTTAGTGTCATGTTGAGGGCTAGGGTTAGAGATCCGTTTAGGGTTCCGATTGAACCTAGGGTTTGGGTTATGTTGAGGGCTAGGGTTAGAGATCCGGTTAGGGTTCCGATTGGACCTAGGGTTAGTGTTATGTTGAGGGCTAGGGTTAGAGATCCGTTTAGGGTTCCGATTGGACCTAGGGTTTGGGTTATGTTGAGGGCTAGTGTTAGAGATCCGGTTAGGGTTCCGATTGGACCTAGGGTTAGGGTTATGTTGAGGGCTAGGTATACAGATCCGGTTAGGGTTCCGATTGGACCTAGGGTTAGGGTTATGTTGAGGGCTAGGGTTAGAGATCCGTTTAGGGTTCCGATTGGCCCTAGGGTTAGGGTTATGTTGAGGGCTAGGGTTAGAGATCCGTTTAGGGTTCCGATTGAACCTAGGGTTTGGGTTATGTTGAGGGCTAGGGTTAGAGATCCGGTTAGGGTTCCGATTGGACCTAGGGTTAGGGTTATGTTGAGGGCTAGGTATACAGATCCGGTTAGGGTTCCGATTGGACCTAGGGTTAGGGTTATGTTGAGGGCTAGGGTTAGAGATCCGGTTAGGGTTCCGATTGGACCTAGGGTTAGGGTTATGTTGAGGGCAAGGGTTAGAGATCCGGTTAGGGTTCCGATTGGACCTAGGGTTAGGGTTATGTTGAGGGCTCCGGTTTGATCCGGTTAGGGTTCCGATTGGAACTAGGGTTAGGGTTATGTTGAGGAAGAGGGGTAGAGATCCTGTTAGGGTACCGATTGGACCTAGGGTTAGGGTTATGTTGAGGGCTAGGGTTTGAGATCCGGTTAGGGTTCCGATTCGACCTAGGGTTAGGGTTATGTTGAGGGCGATGGGTAGAGGTCCTGTTAGGGTTACGATTGGACCTAGGGTTAGGTTTATGTTGAGGGCTAGGGTTAGAGTTCCGTTTAGGGTTCCGATTGGACCTAGGATTAGGGTTATGTTGAGGGCTTGGGTTAGAGATCCGTTTAGGGATCCGATTGGCCCTAGGGTTAGGGTTATGTTGAGGGCTAGGGTTAGAGATCCGGGTAGGGTTCCGATTGGACCTAGGGTTAGGGTTATGTTGAGGGCTAGATATACAGATCCGGTTAGGGTTCCGATTGGACCTAGGGTTAGGGTTATGTTGAGGGCGAGGGATAGAGATCTGGTTAGGGTTCCGAGTGGACCTAGGGTTAGGGTTATGTTGAGGGCTAGGGTTAGAGATCCGGTTAGGGTTCCGATTGGACCTAGGGTTAGGGTTATGTTGAGGGCTAGGGTTAGATATCCGGTTAGGGTTACGATTGGACCTAGGGTTAGGGTTATGTTGAGGGCTACGTATACAGATCTGGTTAGGGTTCCGATTGGACCTAAGGTTAGGGTTATGTGGAGGGCTAGCGTTAGAGATCCGGTTAGGGTTCCGATTGGACCTAGGGTTAGGGTTATGTTGAGGGCTATGGTTAGATATCCGGTTATGGTTCCGATTGGACCTAGGGTTAGGGTTATGTTGACGTCTAGGGTTAGATATCCGTTTAGGGTTCCGATTGGACCTAGGGTTAGGTTTATGTTGAGGGCTAGGGTTAGAGATCCGTTTAGGGTTCCGATTGGACCTAGGGTTAGGGTTATGTTGAGGGCTCCGGTTTGAGATCCGGTTAGGGTTCCGATTGGAACTAGGGTTAGGGTTATGTTGAGGGCGATGGGTAGTGGTCCTGTTAGGGTTACGATTGGACCTAGGGTTAGGTTTATGTTGAGGGCTAGGGTTAGAGTTCCGTTTAGGGTTCCGATTGGACCTAGGGTTAGGGTTATGTTGAGGGCTAGGGTTAGAGATCCGTTTAGGGTTCCGATTGGCCCTAGGGTTAGGGTTATGTTGATGGCGAGGGTTAGAGATCCGGTTAGGGTTCCGATTGGACCTAGGGTTAGGGTTATGTTGAGGGCTAGGTATACAGATCCGGTTAGGGTTCCGATTGGACCTAGGGTTAGGGTTATGTTGAGGGCTAGGGTTAGAGATCCGGTTAGGGTTCCGATTGGACCTATGGTTAGGGTTATGTTGAGGGCAAGGGTTAGAGATCCGGTTAGGGTTCCGATTGGACCTAGGGTTAGGGTTATGTTGAGGGCTGGGGTTAGAGATCCGGTTAGGGTTCCGATTTGACCTAGGGTTAGGGTTATGTTGAGGAAGAGGGGCAGAGATCCTGTTAGGGTACCGATTGGACCTACGGTTAGGGTTATGTTGAGGGCTATGGTTAGATATCCGGTTAGGGTTCCGATTGGACCTAGGGTTAGGGTTACGTTGAGGGCTAGGTTTAGATATCCATGTAGGGTTCCGATTGGTCCTACGGTTAGGGTTATGTTGAGGGCTAGGTTTAGAGATCCGGTTAGGGTTCCGATTGGACCTCGGGTTAGGGTTATGTTGAGGGCGAGGGGTAGAGATCCGATTAGGGCTCGGATTGGTCCTAGGGTTAGGGTTATGTTGAGGGCTAGGGTTAGGGATCCGGTTAGGGTTCCGATTGGACCTAGGGTTAGGGTTATGTTGACGGCTAGGTATACAGACCTGGTTAGGGTTCCGATTGGACCTAGGGTTAGGGTTATGTTGAGGGCTAGGGTTAGAGATCCGGTAAGGGTTACGATTGGATCCAGGGTTAGCGTTGTTTTGAGGGCTAGGGTTAGAGATCCGGTTAGGATTCCGATTGGACCTAGGGTTATGGTTATGTTGAGGGTTAGGGTTAGAGTTCCGTTTAGGGTTCCGATTGGACCTAGGGTTAGGGTTATGTTGAGGGCTAGGGTTAGAGTTCCGGTTACGTTTCCGATTGGACCTAGGGTTAGGGTTATGTAGAGGGCTAGGGTTAGATATCCGGTTAGGGTTCTGATTGGACCTAGGGTTAGGGTTATTTTGAGGGCTAGGGTTAGTGTTACGGTTAGGGTTCCGAATGGACCTAGGGTTAGGGTTATGTTGAGGGCTAGATTTAGAGATCCGGTTAGGGTTCCGATTGGACCTCGGGTTAGGGTTATGTTGAGGCCGAGGGGTAGAGATCCGGTTAGGGTTAGGATTGGTCCTAGGGTTAGGGTTATGTTGAGGGCTAGGGTTAGGGATCCGGTTAGGGATCCGATTGGACCTAGGGTTAGGGTTATGTTGAGGGCTAGGTATACAGACCAGGTTAGGGTTCCGATTGGACCTAGGGTAGGGTTATGTTGAGGGCTAGGGTTAGAGATCTGGTTAGGGTTCCGATTGGACCTAGGGTTAGGGTTATGTTGAGGGCGAGGGTTAGAGATCCGGTTAGGGTTCCGATTGGACCTAGGGTTAAGGTTATATTGAGGGCTAGGGTTAGAGATCCGGTTCGGGTTCCGATTGGACCTAGGGTTAGGGTTATGTTGAGGGCTAGGGTTAGATATCCGGTTAGGGTTCCGATTGGACCTAGGGTTAGGGTTATGGTGAGGGCTACGTATACAGATCTGGTTAGGGTTCCGATTGGACCTAGGGTTAGGGTTATGTGGAGGGCTAGCGTTAGAGATCCGGTTAGGGTTCCGATTGGACCTAGGGTTAGGGTTATGTTGAGGGCTATGGTTAGATATCCGGTTATGGTTCCGATTGGACCTATGGTTAGGGTTATGTTGACGTCTAGGGTTAGATATCCGTTTAGGGTTCCGATTGGACCTAGGGTTAGGTTTATGTTGAGGGCTAGGGTAGAGATCCGTTTAGGGTTCCGATTGGACCTAGGGTTAGGGTTATGTTGAGGGCTCCGGTTTGAGATCCGGTTAGGGTTCCGGTTGGAACTAGGGTTAGGGTTATGTTGAGGGCGATGGGTAGTGGTCCTGTTAGGGTTACGATTGGACCTAGGGTTAGGTTTATGTTGAGGGCTAGGGTTAGAGTTCCGTTTAGGGTTCCGATTGGACCTAGGGTTAGGGTTATGTTGAGGGCTAGGGTTAGAGATCCGTTTAGGGTTCCGATTGGCCCTAGGGTTAGTGTCATGTTGAGGGCTAGGGTTAGAGATCCGTTTAGGGTTCCGATTGAACCTAGGGTTTGGGTTATGTTGAGGGCTAGGGTTAGAGATCCGGTTAGGGTTCCGATTGGACCTAGGGTTAGTGTTATGTTGAGGGCTAGGGTTAGAGATCCGTTTAGGGTTCCGATTGGACCTAGGGTTTGGGTTATGTTGAGGGCTAGTGTTAGAGATCCGGTTAGGGTTCCGATTGGACCTAGGGTTAGGGTTATGTTGAGGGCTAGGTATACAGATCCGGTTAGGGTTCCGATTGGACCTAGGGTTAGGGTTATGTTGAGGGCTAGGGTTAGAGATCCGTTTAGGGTTCCGATTGGCCCTAGGGTTAGGGTTATGTTGAGGGCTAGGGTTAGAGATCCGTTTAGGGTTCCGATTGAACCTAGGGTTTGGGTTATGTTGAGGGCTAGGGTTAGAGATCCGGTTAGGGTTCCGATTGGACCTAGGGTTAGGGTTATGTTGAGGGCTAGGTATACAGATCCGGTTAGGGTTCCGATTGGACCTAGGGTTAGGGTTATGTTGAGGGCTAGGGTTAGAGATCCGGTTAGGGTTCCGATTGGACCTAGGGTTAGGGTTATGTTGAGGGCAAGGGTTAGAGATCCGGTTAGGGTTCCGATTGGACCTAGGGTTAGGGTTATGTTGAGGGCTCCGGTTTGATCCGGTTAGGGTTCCGATTGGAACTAGGGTTAGGGTTATGTTGAGGAAGAGGGGTAGAGATCCTGTTAGGGTACCGATTGGACCTAGGGTTAGGGTTATGTTGAGGGCTATGGTTAGATATCCGGTTAGGGTTCCGATTGGACCTAGGGTTAGGGTTACGTTGAGGGCTAGGTTTAGATATCCAAGTAGGGTTCCGATTGGTCCTAGGGTTAGGGTTATGTTGAGGGCTAGGTATACAGATCCGGTTAGGGTTCCGATTGGACCTAGGGTTAGGGTTATGTTGAGGGCTAGGGTTAGAGATCCGGTTAGGGTTCCGATTGGGCCTAGGGTTAGGGTTATGTTGAGGGCTAGGGTTTGAGATCCGGTTAGGGTTCCGATTCGACCTAGGGTTAGGTTTATGTTGAGGGCTAGGGTTAGAGTTCCGTTTAGGGTTCCGATTGGACCTAGGATTAGGGTTATGTTGAGGGCTTGGGTTAGAGATCCGTTTAGGGATCCGATTGGCCCTAGGGTTAGGGTTATGTTGAGGGCTAGGGTTAGAGATCCGGGTAGGGTTCCGATTGGACCTAGGGTTAGGGTTATGTTGAGGGCTAGATATACAGATCCGGTTAGGGTTCCGATTGGACCTAGGGTTAGGGTTATGTTGAGGGCGAGGGATAGAGATCTGGTTAGGGTTCCGAGTGGACCTAGGGTTAGGGTTATGTTGAGGGCTAGGGTTAGAGATCCGGTTAGGGTTCCGATTGGACCTAGGGTTAGGGTTATGTTGAGGGCTAGGGTTAGATATCCGGTTAGGGTTACGATTGGACCTAGGGTTAGGGTTATGTTGAGGGCTACGTATACAGATCTGGTTAGGGTTCCGATTGGACCTAAGGTTAGGGTTATGTGGAGGGCTAGCGTTAGAGATCCGGTTAGGGTTCCGATTGGACCTAGGGTTAGGGTTATGTTGAGGGCTATGGTTAGATATCCGGTTATGGTTCCGATTGGACCTAGGGTTAGGGTTATGTTGACGTCTAGGGTTAGATATCCGTTTAGGGTTCCGATTGGACCTAGGGTTAGGTTTATGTTGAGGGCTAGGGTTAGTGATCCGTTTAGGGTTCCGATTGGACCTAGGGTTAGGGTTATGTTGAGGAAGAGGGGTAGAGATCCTGTTAGGGTACCGATTGGACCTAGGGTTAGGGTTATGTTGAGGGCTATGGTTAGATATCCGGTTAGGGTTCCGATTGGACCTAGGGTTAGGGTTACGTTGAGGGCTAGGTTTAGATATCCAAGTAGGGTTCCGATTGGTCCTAGGGTTAGGGTTATGTTGAGGGCTAGGTATACAGATCCGGTTAGGGTTCCGATTGGACCTAGGGTTAGGGTTATGTTGAGGGCTAGGGTTAGAGATCCGGTTAGGGTTCCGATTGGGCCTAGGGTTAGGGTTATGTTGAGGGCTAGGGTTTGAGATCCGGTTAGGGTTCCGATTCGACCTAGGGTTAGGGTTATGTTGAGGGCGATGGGTAGAGGTCCTGTTAGGGTTACGATTGGACCTAGGGTTAGGTTTATGTTGAGGGCTAGGGTTAGAGTTCCGTTTAGGGTTCCGATTGGACCTAGGATTAGGGTTATGTTGAGGGCTTGGGTTAGAGATCCGTTTAGGGATCCGATTGGCCCTAGGGTTAGGGTTATGTTGAGGGCTAGGTTTAGAGATCCGGGTAGGGTTCCGATTGGACCTAGGGTTAGGGTTATGTTGAGGGCTAGATATACAGATCCGGTTAGGGTTCCGATTGGACCTAGGGTTAGGGTTATGTTGAGGGCGAGGGATAGAGATCTGGTTAGGGTTCCGAGTGGACCTAGGGTTAGGGTTATGTTGAGGGCTAGGGTTAGAGATCCGGTTAGGGTTCCGATTGGACCTAGGGTTAGGGTTATGTTGAGGGCTAGGGTTAGATATCCGGTTAGGGTTACGATTGGACCTAGGGTTAGGGTTATGTTGAGGGCTACGTATACAGATCTGGTTAGGGTTCCGATTGGACCTAAGGTTAGGGTTATGTGGAGGGCTAGCGTTAGAGATCCGGTTAGGGTTCCGATTGGACCTAGGGTTAGGGTTATGTTGAGGGCTATGGTTAGATATCCGGTTATGGTTCCGATTGGACCTAGGGTTAGGGTTATGTTGACGTCTAGGGTTAGATATCCGTTTAGGGTTCCGATTGGACCTAGGGTTAGGTTTATGTTGAGGGCTAGGGTTAGTGATCCGTTTAGGGTTCCGATTGGACCTAGGGTTAGGGTTATGTTGAGGGCTCCGGTTTGAGATCCGGTTAGGGTTCCGATTGGAACTAGGGTTAGGGTTATGTTGAGGGCGATGGGTAGTGGTCCTGTTAGGGTTACGATTGGACCTAGGGTTAGGTTTATGTTGAGGGCTAGGGTTAGAGTTCCGTTTAGGGTTCCGATTGGACCTAGGGTTAGGGTTATGTTGAGGGCTAGGGTTAGAGATCCGTTTAGGGTTCCGATTGGCCCTAGGGTTAGGGTTATGTTGATGGCGAGGGTTAGAGATCCGGTTAGGGTTCCGATTGGACCTAGGGTTAGGGTTATGTTGAGGGCTAGGTATACAGATCCGGTTAGGGTTCCGATTGGACCTAGGGTTAGGGTTATGTTGAGGGCTAGGGTTAGAGATCCGGTTAGGGTTCCGATTGGACCTATGGTTAGGGTTATGTTGAG
Source organism: Miniopterus natalensis (assembly GCF_054644295.1). NCBI lineage: Eukaryota > Metazoa > Chordata > Mammalia > Chiroptera > Miniopteridae > Miniopterus > Miniopterus natalensis. The sequence continues at coordinate 890,330 of NC_142085.1, read as the reverse complement.
GGCAAGGGTTAGAGATCCGGTTAGGGTTCCGATTGGACCTAGGGTTAGGGTTATGTTGAGGGCTGGGGTTAGAGATCCGGTTAGGGTTCCGATTTGACCTAGGGTTAGGGTTATGTTGAGGAAGAGGGGCAGAGATCCTGTTAGGGTACCGATTGGACCTACGGTTAGGGTTATGTTGAGGGCTATGGTTAGATATCCGGTTAGGGTTCCGATTGGACCTAGGGTTAGGGTTACGTTGAGGGCTAGGTTTAGATATCCATGTAGGGTTCCGATTGGTCCTACGGTTAGGGTTATGTTGAGGGCTAGGTTTAGAGATCCGGTTAGGGTTCCGATTGGACCTCGGGTTAGGGTTATGTTGAGGGCGAGGGGTAGAGATCCGATTAGGGCTCGGATTGGTCCTAGGGTTAGGGTTATGTTGAGGGCTAGGGTTAGGGATCCGGTTAGGGTTCCGATTGGACCTAGGGTTAGGGTTATGTTGACGGCTAGGTATACAGACCTGGTTAGGGTTCCGATTGGACCTAGGGTTAGGGTTATGTTGAGGGCTAGGGTTAGAGATCCGGTAAGGGTTACGATTGGATCCAGGGTTAGCGTTGTTTTGAGGGCTAGGGTTAGAGATCCGGTTAGGATTCCGATTGGACCTAGGGTTATGGTTATGTTGAGGGTTAGGGTTAGAGTTCCGTTTAGGGTTCCGATTGGACCTAGGGTTAGGGTTATGTTGAGGGCTAGGGTTAGAGTTCCGGTTAAGTTTCCGATTGGACCTAGGGTTAGGGTTATGTTGAGGGCTAGGTATACAGATCCGGTTAGGGTTCCGATTGGACCTAGGGTTAGGGTTATGTTGAGGACTAGGGTTAGAGATCCGGTTAGGGTTCCGATTGGACCTAGGGTTAGGGTTATGTTGAGGGCTAGGGTTAGAGATCCGGTTAGGGTTCCGATTGGACCTAGGGTTAGGGTTATGTTGAGGGCTAGGGTTAGAGATCCGGTTAGGGTTCCGATTGGTCCTAGGGTTAGGGTTATGTTGAGGGCTAGGGTTAGGGATCCGGTTAGGGTTCCGATTGGACCTAGGGTTAGGGTTATGTTGAGGGCTAGGTTTAGATATCCGGTTAGGGTTCCGATTGGACCTCGGGTTAGGGTTATGTTGGGGGCGAGGGGTAGAGATCCGGTTAGGGTTCGGATTGGTCCTAGAGTTAGGGTTATGTTGAGGGCTAGGGTTAGGGATCCGGTTAGGGTTCCGATTTGACATAGGGTTAGGGTTATGTTGAGGGCTAGGGTTAGATATCCATTTAGTGTTCCAATTGGACCTAGGGTTAGGTTTATGTTGAGGGCTAGGGTTAGAGTTCCGTTTAGGGTTCCGATTGGACCTAGGGTTAGGGCTATGTTGAGGGCTAGGGTTAGAGATCCGTTTAGGGTTCCGATTGGACCTAGGGTTAGGGTTATGTTGAGGGCTAGGGTTAGAGATCCGGTTAGGGTTCCGATTGGACCTAGGGTTAGGGTTATGTTTAGGGCGAGGGTTAGAGATCTGGTTAGGGTTGCGATGGGACCTAGGGTTAGGGTTATGTTGAGGGCTAGGTATACAGATCCGGTTAGGGTTCCGATTGGACCTAGGGTTAGGGGTATGTTGAGGGCTAGGGTTAGAGATCCGGTTAGGGTTCCGATTGGACCTAGGGTTAGGTTTATGTTGAGGAAGAGGGGTAGACTTCCTGTTAGGGTACCGATTGGACCTAGGGTTAGGGTTATGTAGAGGGCTAGGGTTAGATATCCGGTTAGGGTTCTGATTGGACCTAGGGTTAGGGTTATTTTGAGGGCTAGGGTTAGTGTTACGGTTAGGGTTCCGAATGGACCTAGGGTTAGGGTTATGTTGAGGGCTAGATTTAGAGATCCGGTTAGGGTTCCGATTGGACCTCGGGTTAGGGTTATGTTGAGGCCGAGGGGTAGAGATCCGGTTAGGGTTAGGATTGGTCCTAGGGTTAGGGTTATGTTGAGGGCTAGGGTTAGGGATCCGGTTAGGGATCCGATTGGACCTAGGGTTAGGGTTATGTTGAGGGCTAGGTTTAGATATCCATGTAGGGTTCCGATTGGTCCTACGGTTAGGGTTATGTTGAGGGCTAGGTTTAGAGATCCGGTTAGGGTTCCGATTGGACCTCGGGTTAGGGTTATGTTGAGGGCGAGGGGTAGAGATCCGATTAGGGCTCGGATTGGTCCTAGGGTTAGGGTTATGTTGAGGGCTAGGGTTAGGGATCCGGTTAGGGTTCCGATTGGACCTAGGGTTAGGGTTATGTTGACGGCTAGGTATACAGACCTGGTTAGGGTTCCGATTGGACCTAGGGTTAGGGTTATGTTGAGGGCTAGGGTTAGAGATCCGGTAAGGGTTACGATTGGATCCAGGGTTAGCGTTGTTTTGAGGGCTAGGGTTAGAGATCCGGTTAGGATTCCGATTGGACCTAGGGTTATGGTTATGTTGAGGGTTAGGGTTAGAGTTCCGTTTAGGGTTCCGATTGGACCTAGGGTTAGGGTTATGTTGAGGGCTAGGGTTAGAGTTCCGGTTACGTTTCCGATTGGACCTAGGGTTAGGGTTATGTTGAGGGCTAGGTATACAGATCCGGTTAGGGTTCCGATTGGACCTAGGGTTAGGGTTATGTTGAGGACTAGGGTTAGAGATCCGGTTAGGGTTCCGATTGGACCTAGGGTTAGGGTTATGTTGAGGGCTAGGGTTAGAGATCCGGTTAGGGTTCCGATTGGACCTAGGGTTAGGGTTATGTTGAGGGCTAGGGTTAGAGATCCGGTTAGGGTTCCGATTGGTCCTAGGGTTAGGGTTATGTTGAGGGCTAGGGTTAGGGATCCGGTTAGGGTTCCGATTGGACCTAGGGTTAGGGTTATGTTGAGGGCTAGGTTTAGATATCCGGTTAGGGTTCCGATTGGACCTCGGGTTAGGGTTATGTTGGGGGCGAGGGGTAGAGATCCGGTTAGGGTTCGGATTGGTCCTAGAGTTAGGGTTATGTTGAGGGCTAGGGTTAGGGATCCGGTTAGGGTTCCGATTTGACATAGGGTTAGGGTTATGTTGAGGGCTAGGGTTAGATATCCATTTAGTGTTCCAATTGGACCTAGGGTTAGGTTTATGTTGAGGGCTATGGTTAGAGTTCCGTTTAGGGTTCCGATTGGACCTAGGGTTAGGGCTATGTTGAGGGCTAGGGTTAGAGATCCGTTTAGGGTTCCGATTGGACCTAGGGTTAGGGTTATGTTGAGGGCTAGGGTTAGAGATCCGGTTAGGGTTCCGATTGGACCTAGGGTTAGGGTTATGTTTAGGGCGAGGGTTAGAGATCTGGTTAGGGTTGCGATGGGACCTAGGGTTAGGGTTATGTTGAGGGCTAGGTATACAGATCCGGTTAGGGTTCCGATTGGACCTAGGGTTAGGGGTATGTTGAGGGCTAGGGTTAGAGATCCGGTTAGGGTTCCGATTGGACCTAGGGTTAGGTTTATGTTGAGGAAGAGGGGTAGACTTCCTGTTAGGGTACCGATTGGACCTAGGGTTAGGGTTATGTAGAGGGCTAGGGTTAGATATCCGGTTAGGGTTCTGATTGGACCTAGGGTTAGGGTTATTTTGAGGGCTAGGGTTAGTGTTACGGTTAGGGTTCCGAATGGACCTAGGGTTAGGGTTAAGTTGAGGGCTAGATTTAGAGATCCGGTTAGGGTTCCGATTGGACCTCGGGTTAGGGTTATGTTGAGGCCGAGGGGTAGAGATCCGGTTAGGGTTAGGATTGGTCCTAGGGTTAGGGTTATGTTGAGGGCTAGGGTTAGGGATCCGGTTAGGGATCCGATTGGACCTAGGGTTAGGGTTATGTTGAGGGCTAGGTATACAGACCAGGTTAGGGTTCCGATTGGACCTAGGGTAGGGTTATGTTGAGGGCTAGGGTTAGAGATCTGGTTAGGGTTCCGATTGGACCTAGGGTTAGGGTTATGTTGAGGGCGAGGGTTAGAGATCCGGTTAGGGTTCCGATTGGACCTAGGGTTAAGGTTATATTGAGGGCTAGGGTTAGAGATCCGGTTCGGGTTCCGATTGGACCTAGGGTTAGGGTTATGTTGAGGGCTAGGGTTAGATATCCGGTTAGGGTTCCGATTGGACCTAGGGTTAGGGTTATGGTGAGGGCTACGTATACAGATCTGGTTAGGGTTCCGATTGGACCTAGGGTTAGGGTTATGTGGAGGGCTAGCGTTAGAGATCCGGTTAGGGTTCCGATTGGACCTAGGGTTAGGGTTATGTTGAGGGCTATGGTTAGATATCCGGTTATGGTTCCGATTGGACCTATGGTTAGGGTTATGTTGACGTCTAGGGTTAGATATCCGTTTAGGGTTCCGATTGGACCTAGGGTTAGGTTTATGTTGAGGGCTAGGGTAGAGATCCGTTTAGGGTTCCGATTGGACCTAGGGTTAGGGTTATGTTGAGGGCTCCGGTTTGAGACCCGGTTAGGGTTCCGGTTGGAACTAGGGTTAGGGTTATGTTGAGGGCGATGGGTAGTGGTCCTGTTAGGGTTACGATTGGACCTAGGGTTAGGTTTATGTTGAGGGCTAGGGTTAGAGTTCCGTTTAGGGTTCCGATTGGACCTAGGGTTAGGGTTATGTTGAGGGCTAGGGTTAGAGATCCGTTTAGGGTTCCGATTGGCCCTAGGGTTAGTGTCATGTTGAGGGCTAGGGTTAGAGATCCGTTTAGGGTTCCGATTGAACCTAGGGTTTGGGTTATGTTGAGGGCTAGGGTTAGAGATCCGGTTAGGGTTCCGATTGGACCTAGGGTTAGTGTTATGTTGAGGGCTAGGGTTAGAGATCCGTTTAGGGTTCCGATTGGACCTAGGGTTTGGGTTATGTTGAGGGCTAGTGTTAGAGATCCGGTTAGGGTTCCGATTGGACCTAGGGTTAGGGTTATGTTGAGGGCTAGGTATACAGATCCGGTTAGGGTTCCGATTGGACCTAGGGTTAGGGTTATGTTGAGGGCTAGGGTTAGAGATCCGTTTAGGGTTCCGATTGGCCCTAGGGTTAGGGTTATGTTGAGGGCTAGGGTTAGAGATCCGTTTAGGGTTCCGATTGAACCTAGGGTTTGGGTTATGTTGAGGGCTAGGGTTAGAGATCCGGTTAGGGTTCCGATTGGACCTAGGGTTAGGGTTATGTTGAGGGCTAGGTATACAGATCCGGTTAGGGTTCCGATTGGACCTAGGGTTAGGGTTATGTTGAGGGCTAGGGTTAGAGATCCGGTTAGGGTTCCGATTGGACCTAGGGTTAGGGTTATGTTGAGGGCAAGGGTTAGAGATCCGGTTAGGGTTCCGATTGGACCTAGGGTTAGGGTTATGTTGAGGGCTCCGGTTTGATCCGGTTAGGGTTCCGATTGGAACTAGGGTTAGGGTTATGTTGAGGAAGAGGGGTAGAGATCCTGTTAGGGTACCGATTGGACCTAGGGTTAGGGTTATGTTGAGGGCTATGGTTAGATATCCGGTTAGGGTTCCGATTGGACCTAGGGTTAGGGTTACGTTGAGGGCTAGGTTTAGATATCCAAGTAGGGTTCCGATTGGTCCTAGGGTTAGGGTTATGTTGAGGGCTAGGTATACAGATCCGGTTAGGGTTCCGATTGGACCTAGGGTTAGGGTTATGTTGAGGGCTAGGGTTAGAGATCCGGTTAGGGTTCCGATTGGGCCTAGGGTTAGGGTTATGTTGAGGGCTAGGGTTTGAGATCCGGTTAGGGTTCCGATTCGACCTAGGGTTAGGGTTATGTTGAGGGCGATGGGTAGAGGTCCTGTTAGGGTTACGATTGGACCTAGGGTTAGGTTTATGTTGAGGGCTAGGGTTAGAGTTCCGTTTAGGGTTCCGATTGGACCTAGGATTAGGGTTATGTTGAGGGCTTGGGTTAGAGATCCGTTTAGGGATCCGATTGGCCCTAGGGTTAGGGTTATGTTGAGGGCTAGGGTTAGAGATCCGGGTAGGGTTCCGATTGGACCTAGGGTTAGGGTTATGTTGAGGGCTAGATATACAGATCCGGTTAGGGTTCCGATTGGACCTAGGGTTAGGGTTATGTTGAGGGCGAGGGATAGAGATCTGGTTAGGGTTCCGAGTGGACCTAGGGTTAGGGTTATGTTGAGGGCTAGGGTTAGAGATCCGGTTAGGGTTCCGATTGGACCTAGGGTTAGGGTTATGTTGAGGGCTAGGGTTAGATATCCGGTTAGGGTTACGATTGGACCTAGGGTTAGGGTTATGTTGAGGGCTACGTATACAGATCTGGTTAGGGTTCCGATTGGACCTAAGGTTAGGGTTATGTGGAGGGCTAGCGTTAGAGATCCGGTTAGGGTTCCGATTGGACCTAGGGTTAGGGTTATGTTGAGGGCTATGGTTAGATATCCGGTTATGGTTCCGATTGGACCTAGGGTTAAGGTTATGTTGACGTCTAGGGTTAGATATCCGTTTAGGGTTCCGATTGGACCTAGGGTTAGGTTTATGTTGAGGGCTAGGGTTAGAGATCCGTTTAGGGTTCCGATTGGACCTAGGGTTAGGGTTATGTTGAGGGCTCCGGTTTGAGATCCGGTTAGGGTTCCGATTGGAACTAGGGTTAGGGTTATGTTGAGGGCGATGGGTAGTGGTCCTGTTAGGGTTACGATTGGACCTAGGGTTAGGTTTATGTTGAGGGCTAGGGTTAGAGTTCCGTTTAGGGTTCCGATTGGACCTAGGGTTAGGGTTATGTTGAGGGCTAGGGTTAGAGATCCGTTTAGGGTTCCGATTGGCCCTAGGGTTAGGGTTATGTTGATGGCGAGGGTTAGAGATCCGGTTAGGGTTCCGATTGGACCTAGGGTTAGGGTTATGTTGAGGGCTAGGTATACAGATCCGGTTAGGGTTCCGATTGGACCTAGGGTTAGGGTTATGTTGAGGGCTAGGGTTAGAGATCCGGTTAGGGTTCCGATTGGACCTATGGTTAGGGTTATGTTGAGGGCAAGGGTTAGAGATCCGGTTAGGGTTCCGATTGGACCTAGGGTTAGGGTTATGTTGAGGGCTGGGGTTAGAGATCCGGTTAGGGTTCCGATTTGACCTAGGGTTAGGGTTATGTTGAGGAAGAGGGGCAGAGATCCTGTTAGGGTACCGATTGGACCTACGGTTAGGGTTATGTTGAGGGCTATGGTTAGATATCCGGTTAGGGTTCCGATTGGACCTAGGGTTAGGGTTACGTTGAGGGCTAGGTTTAGATATCCATGTAGGGTTCCGATTGGTCCTACGGTTAGGGTTATGTTGAGGGCTAGGTTTAGAGATCCGGTTAGGGTTCCGATTGGACCTCGGGTTAGGGTTATGTTGAGGGCGAGGGGTAGAGATCCGATTAGGGCTCGGATTGGTCCTAGGGTTAGGGTTATGTTGAGGGCTAGGGTTAGGGATCCGGTTAGGGTTCCGATTGGACCTAGGGTTAGGGTTATGTTGACGGCTAGGTATACAGACCTGGTTAGGGTTCCGATTGGACCTAGGGTTAGGGTTATGTTGAGGGCTAGGGTTAGAGATCCGGTAAGGGTTACGATTGGATCCAGGGTTAGCGTTGTTTTGAGGGCTAGGGTTAGAGATCCGGTTAGGATTCCGATTGGACCTAGGGTTATGGTTATGTTGAGGGTTAGGGTTAGAGTTCCGTTTAGGGTTCCGATTGGACCTAGGGTTAGGGTTATGTTGAGGGCTAGGGTTAGAGTTCCGGTTACGTTTCCGATTGGACCTAGGGTTAGGGTTATGTTGAGGGCTAGGTATACAGATCCGGTTAGGGTTCCGATTGGACCTAGGGTTAGGGTTATGTTGAGGACTAGGGTTAGAGATCCGGTTAGGGTTCCGATTGGACCTAGGGTTAGGGTTATGTTGAGGGCTAGGGTTAGAGATCCGGTTAGGGTTCCGATTGGACCTAGGGTTAGGGTTATGTTGAGGGCTAGGGTTAGAGATCCGGTTAGGGTTCCGATTGGTCCTAGGGTTAGGGTTATGTTGAGGGCTAGGGTTAGGGATCCGGTTAGGGTTCCGATTGGACCTAGGGTTAGGGTTATGTTGAGGGCTAGGTTTAGATATCCGGTTAGGGTTCCGATTGGACCTCGGGTTAGGGTTATGTTGAGGGCGAGGGGTAGAGATCCGGTTAGGGTTCGGATTGGTCCTAGAGTTAGGGTTATGTTGAGGGCTAGGGTTAGGGATCCGGTTAGGGTTCCGATTTGACATAGGGTTAGGGTTATGTTGAGGGCTAGGGTTAGATATCCATTTAGTGTTCCAATTGGACCTAGGGTTAGGTTTATGTTGAGGGCTAGGGTTAGAGTTCCGTTTAGGGTTCCGATTGGACCTAGGGTTAGGGCTATGTTGAGGGCTAGGGTTAGAGATCCGTTTAGGGTTCCGATTGGACCTAGGGTTAGGGTTATGTTGAGGGCTAGGGTTAGAGATCCGGTTAGGGTTCCGATTGGACCTAGGGTTAGGGTTATGTTTAGGGCGAGGGTTAGAGATCTGGTTAGGGTTGCGATGGGACCTAGGGTTAGGGTTATGTTGAGGGCTAGGTATACAGATCCGGTTAGGGTTCCGATTGGACCTAGGGTTAGGGGTATGTTGAGGGCTAGGGTTAGAGATCCGGTTAGGGTTCCGATTGGACCTAGGGTTAGGGTTATGTTGAGGAAGAGGGGTAGACTTCCTGTTAGGGTACCGATTGGACCTAGGGTTAGGGTTATGTAGAGGGCTAGGGTTAGATATCCGGTTAGGGTTCTGATTGGACATAGGGTTAGGGTTATTTTGAGGGCTAGGGTTAGTGTTCCAGTTAGGGTTCCGAATGGACCTAGGGTTAGGGTTATGTTGAGGGCTAGATTTAGAGATCCGGTTAGGGTTCCGATTGGACCTCGGGTTAGGGTTATGTTGAGGCCGAGGGGTAGAGATCCGGTTAGGGTTAGGATTGGTCCTAGGGTTAGGGTTATGTTGAGGGCTAGGGTTAGGGATCCGGTTAGGGATCCGATTGGACCTAAGGTTAGGGTTATGTTGAGGGCTAGGTATACAGACCAGGTTAGGGTTCCGATTGGACCTAGGGTAGGGTTATGTTGAGGGCTGGGGTTAGAGATCTGGTTAGGGTTCCGATTGGACCTAGGGTTAGGGTTATGTTGAGGGCGAGGGTTAGAGATCCGGTTAGGGTTCCGATTGGACCTAGGGTTAGGGTTATGTTGAGGGCTAGGGTTAGAGATCCGGTTCGGGTTCCGATTGGACCTAGGGTTAGGGTTATGTTGAGGGCTAGGGTTAGATATCCGGTTAGGGTTCCGATTGGACCTAGGGTTAGGGTTATGGTGAGGGCTACGTATACAGATCCGGTTAGGGTTCCGATTGGACCTAGGGTTAGGGTTATGTGGAGGGCTAGCGTTAGAGATCCGGTTAGGGTTCCGATTGGACCTAGGGTTAGGGTTATGTTGAGGGCTATGGTTAGATATCCGGTTATGGTTCCGATTGGACCTATGGTTAGGGTTATGTTGACGTCTAGGGTTAGATATCCGTTTAGGTTTCCGATTGGACCTAGGGTTAGGTTTATGTTGAGGGCTAGGGTAGAGATCCGTTTAGGGTTCCGATTGGACCTAGGGTTAGGGTTATGTTGAGGGCTCCGGTTTGAGATCCGGTTAGGGTTCCGGTTGGAACTAGGGTTAGGGTTATGTTGAGGGCGATGGGTAGTGGTCCTGTTAGGGTTACGATTGGACCTAGGGTTAGGTTTATGTTGAGGGCTAGGGTTAGAGATCCGTTTAGGGTTCCGATTGGACCTAGGGTTAGGGTTATGTTGAGGGCTAGGGTTAGAGATCCGTTTAGGGTTCCGATTGGCCCTAGGGTTAGTGTTATGTTGAGGGCTAGGGTTAGAGATCCGTTTAGGGTTCCGATTGAACCTAGGGTTTGGGTTATGTTGTGGGCTAGGGTTAGAGATCCGGTTAGGGTTCCGATTGGACCTAGGGTTAGTGTTATGTTGAGGGCTAGGGTTAGAGATCCGTTTAGGGTTCCGATTGGACCTAGGGTTTGGGTTATGTTGAGGGCTAGGGTTAGAGATCCGGTTAGGGTTCCGATTGGACCTAGGGTTAGGGTTATGTTGAGGGCTAGTTATACAGATCCGGTTAGGGTTCCGATTGGACCTAGGGTTAGGGTTATGTTGAGGGCTAGGGTTAGAGATCCGTTTAGGGTTCCGATTGGCCCTAGGGTTAGGGTTATGTTGAGGGCTAGTGTTAGAGATCCGTTTAGGGTTTCGATTGAACCTAGGGTTTGGGTTATGTTGAGGGCTAGGGTTAGAGATCCGGTTAGGGTTCCGATTGGACCTAGGGTTAGGGTTATGTTGAGGGCTAGGTATACAGATCCGGTTAGGGTTCCGATTGGACCTAGGGTTAGGGTTATGTTGAGGGCTAGGGTTAGAGATCCGGTTGGGTTCCGATTGGACCTAGGGTTAGGGTTATGTGGAGGGCAAGGGTTAGAGATCCGGTTAGGGTTCCGATTGGACCTAGGGTTAGGGTTATGTTGAGGGCTCCGTTTTGATCCGGTTAGGGTTCCGATTGGAACTAGGGTTAGGGTTATGTTGAGGAAGAGGGGTAGAGATCCTGTTAGGGTACCGATTGGACCTAGGGTTAGGGTTATGTTGAGGGCTATGGTTAGATATCCGGTTAGGGTTCCGATTGGACCTAGGGTTAGGGTTACGTTGAGGGCTAGGTTTAGATATCCAAGTAGGGTTCCGATTGGTCCTAGGGTTAGGGTTATGTTGAGGGCTAGGTTTAGAGATCCGGTTAGGGTTCCGATTGGACCTCGGGTTAGGGTTATGTTGAGGGCGAGGGGTAGAGATCCGGTTAGGGTTCGGATTGGTCCTAGGGTTAGGGTTATGTTGAGGGCTAGGGTTAGGGATCCGGTTAGGGTTCCGATTGGACCTAGGGTTAGGTTTATGTTGACGGCTAGGTATACAGACCTGGTTAGGGTTCCGATTGGACCTAGGGTTAGGGTTATGTTGAGCGCTAGGGTTAGAGATCCGGTAAGGGTTACGATTGGACCCAGGGTTAGCGTTGTGTTGAGGCCTAGGGTTAGAGATCCGGTTAGGATTCCGATTGGACATAGGGTTATGGTTATGTTGAGGGCTAGGGTTAGAGTTCCGTTTAGGGTTCCGATTGGACCTAGGGTTAGGGTTATGTTGAAGGGTAGGGTTTGAGATCCGGTTAGGGTTCCGATTGGACCTAGGGTTAGGGTTATGTTGAGGGCGATGGGTAGAGGTCCTGTTAGGGTTATGATTGGACCTAGGGTTAGGTTTATGTTGAGGGCTAGGATTAGAGTTCCGTTTAGGGTTCCGATTGGACCTAGGGTTAGGGTTATGTTGAGGGCTTGGATTAGAGATCCGTTTAGGGTTCCGATTGGCCCTAGGGTTAGGGTTATGTTGAGGGCTAGGGTTAGAGATCCGGTTAGGGTTCCGATTGGACCTAGGGTTAGGGTTATGTTGAGGGCTAGGTATAGAGATCCGGTTAGGGTTCCGATTGGACCTAGGGTTAGGGTTATGTTGAGGGCTAGGGTTAGAGATCCGTTTAGGGTTCCGATTGGACCTAGGGTTAGGGTTATGTTGAGGGCAAGGGTGAGAGATGCGGTTAGGGTTCCGATTGGACCTAGGGTTAGGGTTATGTTGAGGGCTGGGGTTAGAGATCCGGTTAGGGTTCCGATTGGACCTAGGGTTAGGGTTATGTTGAGGAAGAGGGGTAGAGATCCTGTTAGGGTACCGATTGGACCTAGGGTTAGGGTTATGTTGAGGGCTATGGTTAGATATACGGTTAGGGTTCCGATTGGACCTAGGGTTAGGGTTAAGTTGAGGGCTAGGTTTAGATATCCATGTAGGGTTCCGATTGGTCCTAGGGTTAGGGTTATGTTGAGGACTAGGTTTAGAGATCCGGTTAGGGTTCCGATTGGACCTCGGGTTAGGGTTATGTTGAGGGCGAGGGGTAGAGATCCGGTTAGGGCTCGGATTGGTCCTATGGTTAGGGTTATGTTGAGGGCTAGGGTTAGGGATCCGGTTAGGGTTCCGATTGGACCTAGGGTTATGGTTATGTTGACGGCTAGGTATACAGACCAGGTTAGGGTTCCGATTGGACCTAGGGTTAGGGTTATATTGAGGGCTAGGGTTAGAGATCCGGTAAGGGTTACGATTGGTCCCAGGGTTAGCGTTGTGTTGAGGGCTAAGGTTAGAAATCCGGTTAGGATTCCGATTGGACCTAGGGTTATGGTTATGTTGAGGGCTAGGGTTAGAGTTCCGTTTAGGGTTCCGATTGGACCTAGGGTTTGGGTTATGTTGAGGGTTAGGATTAGAGATCTGGTTAGTTTTCCGATTGGACCTAGGGTTAGGGTTTTGTTGAGGGCTAGGTATACAGATCCGGTTAGGGTTCCGATTGGACCTATGGTTAGGGTTATGTTGAGGACTAGGGTTAGAGATCCGGTTAGGGTTCCGATTGGACCTAGGGTTAGGTTTATGTTGAGGGCTAGGGTTAGAGATCCGGTTAGGGTTCCGATTGGACCTAGGGTTAGGGTTATGTTGAGGGCTAGGGTTAGAGATCCGGTTAGGGTTCCGATTGGACCTAGGGTTAGGGTTATGTTGAGGGCGAGGGGTAGAGATACTGTTAGGGTTCCGATTGGACCTAGGCTTAGGTTTATGTTGAGGGCTAGGGTTAGATATCCATTTAGGGTTCCGATTGGTCCTAGGGTTAGGGTTATGTTGAGGGCTAGGGTTAGATATCCATTTAGGGTTCCGATTGGAACTAGGGTTAGGGTTATGTTGAGGGCTAGGTTTAAAGATCCGGTTAGGGTTCCGATTGGACCTCGGGTTAGGGTTATGTTGAGGGCGAGGGGTAGAGATCCGGTTAGGGTTCGGATTGGTCCTAGGGTTAGGGTTATGCTGAGGGTTAGGTTTAGAGATCCGGTTAGTTTTCCGATTGGACCTAGGGTTAGGGTTATGTTGAGGGCTAGGTATACAGATCCGGTTAGGGTTCCGATTGGACCTAGGGTTAGGGTTATGTTGAGGACTAGGGTTAGAGATCCGGTTAGGGTTCCGATTGGACCTAGGGTTATGGTTATGTTGAGGGCTAGGGTTAGAGATCCGGTTAGGGTTCCGATTGGACCTAGGGTTAGGGTTATGTTGAGGGCTAGGGTTAGAGATCCGGTTAGGGTTCCGATTGGACCTAGGGTTAGGGTTATGTTGAGGGCGAGGGGTAGAGATACTGTTAGGGTTCCGATTGGACCTAGGCTTAGGTTTATGTTGAGGGGTAGGGTTAGATATCCATTTTGGGTTCCGATTGGTCCTAGGGTTAGGGTTATGTTGAGGGCTAGGGTTAGATATCCATTTAGGGTTCCGATTGGACCTAGGGTTAGGGTTATGTTGAGGGCTAGGTTTAGAGATCCGGTTAGGGTTCCGATTGGACCTCGGGTTAGGGTTATGTTGAGGGCGAGGGTTAGAGATCCGGTTAGGGTTCGGATTGGTCCTAGGTTTAGGGTTATGTTGAGGGCTAGGGTTAGGGATCCGGTTAGGGTTCCGATTGGACATAGGGTTAGGGTTATGTTGAGGGCTAGGGTTAGATAACCATTTAGTGTTCCAATTGGACCTAGGGTTAGGTTTATGTTGAGGGCTAGGGTTAGAGTTCCGTTTAGGGTTCCGATTGGACCTAGGGTTAGAGTTATGTTGAGGGCTAGGGTTAGAGATCCGTTTAGGGTTCCGATTGGACCTAGGGTTAGAGTTATGTTGAGGGCTAGGGTTAGAGATCCTGTTAGGGTTCCGATTGGACCTAGGGTTAGGGTTATGTTTAGGGCGAGGGTTAGAGATCTGGTTAGGGTTGCGATGGGACCTAGGGTTAGGGTTATGTTGAGGGCTAGGTATACAGATCCGGTTAGGGTTCCGATTGGACCTAGGGTTAGGGGTATGTTGAGGGCTAGGGTTAGAGATCCGGTTAGGGTTCCGATTGGACCTAGGGTTAGGGTTATGTTTAGGAAGAGGTGTAGAGATCCTGTTAGGGTACCGATTGGACCTAGGGTTAGGGTTATGTAGAGGGCTAGGGTTAGAGATCCAGTAAGGGTTACGATTGGACCCAGGGTTAGCATTGTGTTGAGGCCTAGGGTTAGAGATCCGGTTAGGATTCCGATTGGACCTAGGGTTATGGTTATGTTGAGGGCTAGGGTTAGAGTTCCGTTTAGGGTTCCGATTGGACCTAGGGTTAGGGTTATGTTGAGGGCTAGGGTTAGAGATCCGGTTACGTTTCCGATTGGACCTAGGGTTAGGGTTATGTTGAGGGCTAGATATGCAGATCCGGTTAGGTTTCCGATTGGACCTAAGGTTAGGGTTAGATTGAGGGCTAGGGTTAGAGATCCGGTTAGGGTTCCGATTGGACCTAGGGTTAGGGTTATGTTGAGGACTAGGGTTAGAGATCCGGTTAGGGTTCCGATTGGACCTAGGGTTAGGGTTATGTTGAGGGCTAGGGTTAGAGATCCGGTTAGGGTTCCGATTAACCTAGGGATAGGGTTATGTTCAGGGCTAGGGTTTGAGATCCGGTTAGGGTTCCGATTGGACCTAGGGTTAGGGTTATGTTGAGGGCGATGGGTAGAGGTCCTGTTAGGGTTACGATTGGACCTAGGGTTAGGTTTATGTTGAGGGCTAGGGTTAGAGTTCCGTTTAGGGTTCCGATTGGACCTAGGATTAGGGTTATGTTGAGGGCTTGGGTTAGAGATCCGTTTAGGGTTCCGATTGGCCCTAGGGTTAGGGTTATGTTGAGGGCTAGGGTTAGAGAACCGGTTAGGGTTCCGATTGGACCTAGGGTTAGGGTTATGTTGAGGGCTAGGTATACAGATCCGGTTAGGGTTCCGATTGGACCTAGGGTTAGGGTTATGTTGAGGGCTAGGGTTAGAGATCCGTTTAGGGTTCCGATTGGACCTAGGGTTAGGGTTATGTTGAGGGCAAGGGTTAGAGATCCGGTTAGGGTTCCGATTGGACCTAGGGTTAGGGTTATGTTGAGGGCTGGGGTTAGAGATCCGGTTAGGGTTCCGATTGGACCTAGGGTTAGGGTTATGTTGAGGAAGAGGGGTAGAGATCCTGTTAGGGTACCGATTGGACCTAGGGTTAGGGTTATGTTGAGGGCTATGGTTAGATATCCGGTTAGGTTTCCGATTGGACCTAGGGTTAGGGTTATGTTGAGGGCTAGATATACAGATCCGGTTAGGTTTCCGATTGGACCTAAGGTTAGGGTTAGATTGAGGGCTAGGGTTAGAGATCCGGTTAGGGTTCCGATTGGACCTAGGGTTAGGGTTATGTTGAGGGTTAGCGTTAGAGATCCGGTTAGGTTTCCGATTGGACCTAGGGTTAGGGTTATGTTGAGGGCTAGGTATACAGATCCGGTTAGGGTTCCGATTGTACCTAGGGTTAGCGTTATGTTGAGGACTAGGGTTAGAGATCCGGTTAGGGTTCCGATTGGACCTAGGGTTAGAGTTATGTTGAGGGCTAGGGTTAGAGATCCGGTTAGGGTTCCGATTGGACCTAGGGTTAGGGTTATGTTGAGGGCTAGGGTTTGAGATCCGGTTAGGGTTCCGATTGGACCTAGGGTTAGGGTTATGTTGAGGGCGATGGGTAGAGGTCCTGTTAGGGTTACGATTGGACCTAGGGTTAGGTTTATGTTGAGGGCTAGGGTTAGAGTTCCGTTTAGGGTTCCGATTGGACCTAGGATTAGGGTTATGTTGAGGGCTTGGGTTAGAGATCCGTTTAGGGATCCGATTGGCCCTAGGGTTAGGGTTATGTTGAGGGCTAGGTTTAGAGATCCGGTTAGGGTTCCGATTGGACCTAGGGTTAGGGTTATGTTGAGGGCTAGGTATACAGATCCGGTTAGGGTTCCGATTGGACCTAGGGTTAGGGTTATGTTGAGGGCTAGGGTTAGAGATCCGTTTAGGGTTCCGATTGGACCTAGGGTTAGGGTTATGTGGAGGGCAAGGGTTAGAGATCCGGTTAGGGTTCCGATTGGACCTAGGGTTAGGGTAATGTTGAGGGCTGGGGTTTGAGATCCGGTTAGGGTTCCGATTGGACCTAGGGTTAGGGTTATGTTGAGGAAGAGGGGTAGAGATCCTGTTAGGGTACCGATTGGACCTAGGGTTAGGGTTATGTTGAGGGCTATGGTTAGATATCCGGTTAGGGTTCCGATTGGACCTAGGGTTAGGGTTACGTTGAGGGCTAGGTTTAGATATCCATGTAGGGTTCCGATTGGTCCTAGGGATAGGGTTATGTTGAGGGCTAGGTTTAGAGATCCGGTTAGGGTTCCGATTGGAACTCGGGTTAGGGTTATGTTGAGGGCGAGGGGTAGAGATCCGGTTAGGGCTCGGATTGGTCCTAGGGTTAGGGTTATGTTGAGGGCTAGGGTTAGGGATCCGGTTAGGGTTCCGATTGGACCTAGGGTTAGGGTTATGTTGACGGCTAGGTATACAGACCTGGTTAGGGTTCCGATTGGACCTAGGGTTAGGGTTATATTGAGGGCTAGGGTTAGAGATCCGGTAAGGGTTACGATTGGACCCAGGGTTAGCGTTGTGTTGAGGGCTAGGGTTAGAAATCCGGTTAGGATTCCTAGTGGACCTAGGGTTATGATTATGTTGAGGGCTAGGGTTAGAGTTCCGTTTAGGGTTCCGATTGGACCTAGGGTTAGGGTTATGTTGAGGGTTAGGGTTAGAGATCCGGTTAGTTTTCCGATTGGACCTAGGGTTAGGGTTATGTTGAGGTCTAGGTATACAGATCCGGTTAGGGTTCCGATTGGACCTAGGGTTAGGGTTATGTTGAGGGCTAGGGTTAGAGATCCGGTTAGGGTTCCGATTGGACCTAGGGTTAGGGTTATGTTGAGGGCTATGGTTAGAGATCCGGTTAGGGTTCCGATTGGACCTAGGGTTAGGGTTATGTTCAGGGCTAGTGTTAGAGATCCGGTTAGGGTTCCGATTGGACCTAGGGTTAGGGTTATGTTGAGGACGAGGGGTAGAGATACTGTTAGGGTTCCGATTGGACCTAGGCTTAGGTTTATGTTGAGGGCTAGGGTTAGATATCCATTTAGGGTTCCGATTGGTCCTAGGGTTAGGGTTATGTTGAGGGCTAGGGTTAGATATCCATTTAGGGTTCCGATTGGACCTAGGGTTAGGGTTATGTTGAGGGCTAGGTTTAGAGATCCGGTTAGGGTTCCGATTGGACCTCGGATTAGGGTTATGTTGAGGGCGAGGGGTAGAGATCCGGTTAGGGTTCGGATTGGTCCTAGGGTTAGGGTTATGTTGAGGGTTAGGGTTAGAGATCCGGTTAGTTTTCCGATTGGACCTAGGGTTAGGGTTATGTTGAGGGCTAGGTATACAGATCCGGTTAGGGTTCCGATTGGACCTAGGGTTAGGGTTATGTTGAGGACTAGGGTTAGAGATCCGGTTAGGGTTCCGATTGGACCTAGGGTTAGGGTTATGTTGAAGGCTAGGGTTAGAGATCCGGTTAGGGTTCCGATTGGACCTAGGG
Organism: Miniopterus natalensis; assembly: GCF_054644295.1. Taxonomy (NCBI): domain Eukaryota; kingdom Metazoa; phylum Chordata; class Mammalia; order Chiroptera; family Miniopteridae; genus Miniopterus; species Miniopterus natalensis. The sequence goes on along the minus strand of NC_142085.1, from coordinate 872,836 downwards.
TTAGGGTTATGTTGAGGGCGAGGGGTAGAGATACTGTTAGGGTTCCGATTGGACCTAGGCTTAGGTTTATGTTGAGGGCTAGGGTAGATATCCATTTTGGGTTCCGATTGGTCCTAGGGTTAGGGTTATGTTGAGGGCTAGGGTTAGATATCCATTTAGGGTTCCGATTGGACCTCGGGTTAGGGTTATGTTGAGGGCGAGGGGTAGAGATCCGGTTAGGGTTCGGATTGGTCCTAGGGTTAGGGTTATGTTGAGGGCTAGGGTTAGGGATCCGGTTAGGGTTCCGATTGGACCTAGGGTTAGGGTTATGTTGAGGGCTAGGTATACAGATCCGGTTAGGGTTCCGATTGGACCTAGGGTTAGGGTTATGTTGAGGACTAGGGTTAGAGATCCGGTTAGGGTTCCGATTGGACCTAGGGTTAGGGTTATGTTGAGGGCTAGGGTTAGAGATCCGGTTAGGGTTCCGATTGGACCTAGGGTTAGGGTTATGTTGAGGGCTAGGGTTAGAGATCCGGTTAGGGTTCCGATTGGACCTAGGGTTAGGGTTATGTTGAGGGCTAGGGTTAGAGATCCGGTTAGGGTTCCGATTGGAACTCGGGTTAGGGTTATGTTGAGGGCGAGGGGTAGAGATCCGGTTAGGGCTCGGATTGGTCCTAGGGTTAGGGTTATGTTGAGGGCTAGGGTTAGGGATCCGGTTAGGGTTCCGATTGGACCTAGGGTTAGGGTTATGTTGACGGCTAGGTATACAGACCTGGTTAGGGTTCCGATTGGACCTAGGGTTAGGGTTATATTGAGGGCTAGGGTTAGAGATCCGGTAAGGGTTACGATTGGACCCAGGGTTAGCGTTGTGTTGAGGGCTAGGGTTAGAAATCCGGTTAGGATTCCTAGTGGACCTAGGGTTATGATTATGTTGAGGGCTAGGGTTAGAGTTCCGTTTAGGGTTCCGATTGGACCTAGGGTTAGGGTTATGTTGAGGGTTAGGGTTAGAGATCCGGTTAGTTTTCCGATTGGACCTAGGGTTAGGGTTATGTTGAGGTCTAGGTATACAGATCCGGTTAGGGTTCCGATTGGACCTAGGGTTAGGGTTATGTTGAGGGCTAGGGTTAGAGATCCGGTTAGGGTTCCGATTGGACCTAGGGTTAGGGTTATGTTGAGGGCTATGGTTAGAGATCCGGTTAGGGTTCCGATTGGACCTAGGGTTAGGGTTATGTTCAGGGCTAGTGTTAGAGATCCGGTTAGGGTTCCGATTGGACCTAGGGTTAGGGTTATGTTGAGGGCGAGGGGTAGAGATACTGTTAGGGTTCCGATTGGACCTAGGCTTAGGTTTATGTTGAGGGCTAGGGTTAGATATCCATTTAGGGTTCCGATTGGTCCTAGGGTTAGGGTTATGTTGAGGGCTAGGGTTAGATATCCATTTAGGGTTCCGATTGGACCTAGGGTTAGGGTTATGTTGAGGGCTAGGTTTAGAGATCCGGTTAGGGTTCCGATTGGACCTCGGATTAGGGTTATGTTGAGGGCGAGGGGTAGAGATCCGGTTAGGGTTCGGATTGGTCCTAGGGTTAGGGTTATGTTGAGGGTTAGGGTTAGAGATCCGGTTAGTTTTCCGATTGGACCTAGGGTTAGGGTTATGTTGAGGGCTAGGTATACAGATCCGGTTAGGGTTCCGATTGGACCTAGGGTTAGGGTTATGTTGAGGACTAGGGTTAGAGATCCGGTTAGGGTTCCGATTGGACCTTGGGTTAGGGTTATGTTGAAGGCTAGGGTTAGAGATCCGGTTAGGGTTCCGATTGGACCTAGGGTTAGGGTTATGTTGAGGGCGAGGGGTAGAGATACTGTTAGGGTTCCGATTGGACCTAGGCTTAGGTTTATGTTGAGGGCTAGGGTAGATATCCATTTTGGGTTCCGATTGGTCCTAGGGTTAGGGTTATGTTGAGGGCTAGGGTTAGATATCCATTTAGGGTTCCGATTGGACCTCGGGTTAGGGTTATGTTGAGGGCGAGGGGTAGAGATCCGGTTAGGGTTCGGATTGGTCCTAGGGTTAGGGTTATGTTGAGGGCTAGGGTTAGGGATCCGGTTAGGGTTCCGATTGGACCTAGGGTTAGGGTTATGTTGAGGGCTAGGTATACAGATCCGGTTAGGGTTCCGATTGGACCTAGGGTTAGGGTTATGTTGAGGACTAGGGTTAGAGATCCGGTTAGGGTTCCGATTGGACCTAGGGTTAGGGTTATGTTGAGGGCTAGGGTTAGAGATCCGGTTAGGGTTCCGATTGGACCTAGGGTTAGGGTTATGTTGAGGGCTAGGGTTAGAGATCCGGTTAGGGTTCCGATTGGACCTAGGGTTAGGGTTATGTTGAGGGCGAGGGGTAGAGATACTGTTAGGGTTCCGATTGGACCTAGGCTTAGGTTTATGTTGAGGGGTAGGGTTAGATATCCATTTTGGTTTCCGATTGGTCCTAGGGTTAGGGTTATGTTGAGGGCTAGGGTTAGATATCCATTTAGGGTTCCGATTGGACCTAGGGTTAGGGTTATGTTGAGGGCTAGGTTTAGAGATCCGGTTAGGGTTCCGATTGGACCTCGGGTTAGGGTTATGTTGAGGGCGAGGGTTAGAGATCCGGTTAGGGTTCGGATTGGTCCTAGGTTTAGGGTTATGTTGAGGGCTAGGGTTAGGGATCCGGTTAGGGTTCCGATTGGACATAGGGTTAGGGTTATGTTGAGGGCTAGGGTTAGATAACCATTTAGTGTTCCAATTGGACCTAGGGTTAGGTTTATGTTGAGGGCTAGGGTTAGAGTTCCGTTTAGGGTTCCGATTGGACCTAGGGTTAGAGTTATGTTGAGGGCTAGGGTTAGAGATCCGTTTAGGGTTCCGATTGGACCTAGGGTTAGAGTTATGTTGAGGGCTAGGGTTAGAGATCCGGTTAGGGTTCCGATTGGACCTAGGGTTAGGGTTATGTTTAGGGCGAGGGTTAGAGATCTGGTTAGGGTTGCGATGGGACCTAGGGTTAGGGTTATGTTGAGGGCTAGGTATACAGATCCGGTTAGGGTTCCGATTGGACCTAGGGTTAGGGGTATGTTGAGGGCTAGGGTTAGAGATCCGGTTAGGGTTCCGATTGGACCTAGGGTTAGGGTTATGTTTAGGAAGAGGTGTAGAGATCCTGTTAGGGTACCGATTGGACCTAGGGTTAGGGTTATGTAGAGGGCTAGGGTTAGAGATCCAGTAAGGGTTACGATTGGACCCAGGGTTAGCATTGTGTTGAGGCCTAGGGTTAGAGATCCGGTTAGGATTCCGATTGGACCTAGGGTTATGGTTATGTTGAGGGCTAGGGTTAGAGTTCCGTTTAGGGTTCCGATTGGACCTAGGGTTAGGGTTATGTTGAGGGCTAGGGTTAGAGATCCGGTTACGTTTCCGATTGGACCTAGGGTTAGGGTTATGTTGAGGGCTAGATATGCAGATCCGGTTAGGTTTCCGATTGGACCTAAGGTTAGGGTTAGATTGAGGGCTAGGGTTAGAGATCCGGTTAGGGTTCCGATTGGACCTAGGGTTAGGGTTATGTTGAGGACTAGGGTTAGAGATCCGGTTAGGGTTCCGATTGGACCTAGGGTTAGGGTTATGTTGAGGGCTAGGGTTAGAGATCCGGTTAGGGTTCCGATTAACCTAGGGATAGGGTTATGTTCAGGGCTAGGGTTTGAGATCCGGTTAGGGTTCCAATTGGACCTAGGGTTAGGGTTATGTTGAGGGCGATGGGTAGAGGTCCTGTTAGGGTTACGATTGGACCTAGGGTTAGGTTTATGTTGAGGGCTAGGGTTAGAGTTCCGTTTAGGGTTCCGATTGGACCTAGGATTAGGGTTATGTTGAGGGCTTGGGTTAGAGATCCGTTTAGGGTTCCGATTGGCCCTAGGGTTAGGGTTATGTTGAGGGCTAGGGTTAGAGAACCGGTTAGGGTTCCGATTGGACCTAGGGTTAGGGTTATGTTGAGGGCTAGGTATACAGATCCGGTTAGGGTTCCGATTGGACCTAGGGTTAGGGTTATGTTGAGGGCTAGGGTTAGAGATCCGTTTAGGGTTCCGATTGGACCTAGGGTTAGGGTTATGTTGAGGGCAAGGGTTAGAGATCCGGTTAGGGTTCCGATTGGACCTAGGGTTAGGGTTATGTTGAGGGCTGGGGTTAGAGATCCGGTTAGGGTTCCGATTGGACCTAGGGTTAGGGTTATGTTGAGGAAGAGGGGTAGAGATCCTGTTAGGGTACCGATTGGACCTAGGGTTAGGGTTATGTTGAGGGCTAGATATACAGATCCGGTTAGGTTTCCGATTGGACCTAAGGTTAGGGTTAGATTGAGGACTAGGGTTAGAGATCCGGTTAGGGTTCCGATTGGACCTAGGGTTAGGGTTATGTTGAGGGTTAGCGTTAGAGATCCGGTTAGGTTTCCGATTGGACCTAGGGTTAGGGTTATGTTGAGGGCTAGGTATACAGATCCGGTTAGGGTTCCGATTGTACCTAGGGTTAGGGTTATGTTGAGGACTAGGGTTAGAGATCCGGTTAGGGTTCCGATTGGACCTAGGGTTAGGGTTATGTTGAGGGCTAGGGTTAGAGATCCGGTTAGGGTTCCGATTGGACCTAGGGTTAGGGTTATGTTGAGGGCTAAGGTTTGAGATCCGGTTAGGGTTCCGATTGGACCTAGGGTTAGGGTTATGTTGAGGGCGATGGGTAGAGGTCCTGTTAGGGTTACGATTGGACCTAGGGTTAGGTTTATGTTGAGGGCTAGGGTTAGAGTTCCGTTTAGGGTTCCGATTGGACCTAGGATTAGGGTTATGTTGAGGGCTTGGGTTAGAGATCCGTTTAGGGATCCGATTGGCCCTAGGGTTAGGGTTATGTTGAGGGCTAGGGTTAGAGATCCGGTTAGGGTTCCGATTGGACCTAGGGTTAGGGTTATGTTGAGGGCTAGGTATACAGATCCGGTTAGGGTTCCGATTGGACCTAGGGTTAGGGTTATGTTGAGGGCTAGGGTTAGAGATCCGTTTAGGGTTCCGATTGGACCTAGGGTTAGGGTTATGTGGAGGGCAAGGGTTAGAGATCCGGTTAGGGTTCCGATTGGACCTAGGGTTAGGGTTATGTTGAGGAAGAGGGGTAGAGATCCTGTTAGGGTACCGATTGGACCTAGGGTTAGGGTTATGTTGAGGGCTATGTTTAGATATCCGATTAGGGTTTCGATTGGACCTAGGGTTAGGGTTACGTTGAGGGCTAGGTTTAGATATCCATGTAGGGTTCCGATTGGTCCTAGGGATAGGGTTATGTTGAGGGCTAGGTTTAGAGATCCGGTTAGGGTTCCGATTGGAACTCGGGTTAGGGTTATGTTGAGGGCGAGGGGTAGAGATCCGGTTAGGGCTCGGATTGGTCCTAGGGTTAGGGTTATGTTGAGGGCTAGGGTTAGGGATCCGGTTAGGGTTCCGATTGGACCTAGGGTTAGGGTTATGTTGACGGCTAGGTATACAGACCTGGTTAGGGTTCCGATGGACCTAGGGTTAGGGTTATATTGAGGGCTAGGGTTAGAGATCCGGTAAGGGTTACGATTGGACCCAGGGTTAGCGTTGTGTTGAGGGCTAGGGTTAGAAATCCGGTTAGGATTCCTAGTGGACCTAGGGTTATGATTATGTTGAGGGCTAGGGTTAGAGTTCCGTTTAGGGTTCCGATTGGACCTAGGGTTAGGGTTATGTTGAGGGTTAGGGTTAGAGATCCGGTTAGTTTTCCGATTGGACCTAGGGTTAGGGTTATGTTGAGGTCTAGGTATACAGATCCGGTTAGGGTTCCGATTGGACCTAGGGTTAGGGTTATGTTGAGGGCTAGGGTTAGAGATCCGGTTAGGGTTCCGATTGGACCTAGGGTTAGGGTTATGTTGAGGGCTATGGTTAGAGATCCGGTTAGGGTTCCGATTGGACCTAGGGTTAGGGTTATGTTCAGGGCTAGTGTTAGAGATCCGGTTAGGGTTCCGATTGGACCTAGGGTTAGGGTTATGTTGAGGGCGAGGGGTAGAGATACTGTTAGGGTTCCGATTGGACCTAGGCTTAGGTTTATGTTGAGGGCTAGGGTTAGATATCCATTTAGGGTTCCGATTGGTCCTAGGGTTAGGGTTATGTTGAGGGCTAGGGTTAGATATCCATTTAGGGTTCCGATTGGACCTAGGGTTAGGGTTATGTTGAGGGCTAGGTTTAGAGATCCGGTTAGGGTTCCGATTGGACCTCGGATTAGGGTTATGTTGAGGGCGAGGGGTAGAGATCCGGTTAGGGTTCGGATTGGTCCTAGGGTTAGGGTTATGTTGAGGGTTAGGGTTAGAGATCCGGTTAGTTTTCCGATTGGACCTAGGGTTAGGGTTATGTTGAGGGCTAGGTATACAGATCCGGTTAGGGTTCCGATTGGACCTAGGGTTAGGGTTATGTTGAGGACTAGGGTTAGAGATCCGGTTAGGGTTCCGATTGGACCTAGGGTTAGGGTTATGTTGAGGACTAGGGTTAGAGATCCGGTTAGGGTTCCAATTGGACCTAGGGTTAGGGTTATGTTGAGGGCTAGGGTTAGAGATCCGGTTAGGGTTCCGATTGGACCTAGGGTTAGGGTTATGTTGAGGGCGAGGGGTAGAGATACTGTTAGGGTTCCGATTGGACCTAGGCTTAGGTTTATGTTGAGGGCTAGGGTAGATATCCATTTTGGGTTCCGATTGGTCCTAGGGTTAGGGTTATGTTGAGGGCTAGGGTTAGATATCCATTTAGGGTTCCGATTGGACCTAGGGTTAGGGTTATGTTGAGGGCTAGGTTTAGAGATCCGGTTAGGGTTCCGATTGGACCTCGGGTTAGGGTTATGTTGAGGGCGAGGGGTAGAGATCCGGTTAGGGTTCGGATTGGTCCTAGGGTTAGGGTTATGTTGAGGGCTAGGGTTAGGGATCCGGTTAGGGTTCCGATTGGACCTAGGGTTAGGGTTATTTGAGGGCTAGGTATACAGACCCGGTTAGGGTTCCGATTGGACCTAGGGTTAGGGTTATGTTGAGGGCTAGGGTTAGATATCCATTTAGTGTTCCAATTGGACCTAGGGTTAGGTTTATGTTGAGGGCTAAGGTTAGAGTTCCGTTTAGGTTTCCGATTGGACCTAGGGTTAGGGTTATGTTGAGGGCTAGGGTTAGAGATCCGTTTAGGGTTCCGATGGGACCTAGGGTTAGGGTTATGTTGAGGGCTAGGTATACAGATACGGTTAGGGTTCCGATTGGACCTAGGGTTAGGGGTACGTTGAGGGCTAGGGTTAGAGATCCGGTTAGGGTTCCGATTTGACCTAGGGTTAGTGTTATGTTGATGGCTGGGGTTAGAGATCCGGTTAGGGTTCCGATTGGACCTAGGGTTAGGGTTATGTTGAGGGCTATGGTTAGATATCCGGTTATGGTTCCGATTGGAACTAGGGTTAGGGTTATGTTGAGGGCGATGGGTAGTGGTCCTGTTAGGGTTACGATTGGACCTAGGGTTAGGTTTATGTTGAGGGCTAGGGTTAGAGTTCCGTTTAGGGTTCCGATTGGGCCTAGGGTTAGGGTTATGTTGAGGGCTAGGGTTAGAGATCCGTTTAGGGTTCCGATTGGTCCTAGGGTTAGGGTTATGTTGAGGGCTAGGGTTAGAGATCCGGTTAGGGTTCCGATTGGACCTAGGGTTTGGGTTATGTTGAGGGCTAGGGTTAGAGATCCGGTTAGGGTTCCGATTGGACCTAGGGTTAGGGTTATGTTGAGGGCTAGGTATACAGATCCGGTTAGGGGTCCGATTGGACCTAGGGTTAGGGTTATGTTGAGGGCTAGGGTTAGAGTTCCGGTTAGGGTTCCGATTGGACCTAGGGTTAGGGTTATGTTGAGGGCAAGGGTTAGAGATCCGGTTAGGGTTCCGATTGGACCTAGGGTTAGGGTTATGTTGAGGGCTGGGGTTAGAGATCCGGTTAGGGTTCTGATTGGACCTAGGGTTAGGGTTATGTTGAGGAAGAGGGGTAGAGATCCGGTTAGGGTTCCGATTGGACCTCGGGTTAGGGTTATGTTGAGGGCGAGGGGTAGAGATCCGGTTAGGGTTCGGATTGGTCCTAGGGTTAGGGTTATGTTGAGGGCTAGGGTTAGGGATCCGGTTAGGGTTCCGATTGGACCTAGGGTTATGTTTATGTTGACGGCTAGGTATACAGACCTGGTTAGGGTTCCGATTGGACCTAGGGTTAGGGTTATGTTGAGGGCTAGGGTTAGAGATCCGGTAAGGGTTACGATTGGACCCAGGGTTAGCATTGTGTTGAGGCCTAGGGTTAGAGATCCGGTTAGGATTCCGATTGGACCTAGGGTTATGGTTATGTTGAGGGCTAGGGTTAGAGTTCCGTTTAGGGTTCCGATTGGACCTAGGGTTAGGGTTATGTTGAGGGCTAGGGTTAGAGATCCGGTTACGTTTCCGATTGGACCTAGGGTTAGGGTTATGTTGAGGGCTAGATATACAGATCCGGTTAGGTTTCCGATTGGACCTAAGGTTAGGGTTAGATTGAGGGCTAGGGTTAGAGATCCGGTTAGGGTTCCGATTGGACCTAGGGTTAGGGTTATGTTGAGGGCTAGGGTTTAAGATACGGTTAGGGTTCCGATTGGACCTACGGTTAGGGTTATGTTGAGGGCGATGGGTAGAGGTCCTGTTAGGGTTACGATTGGACCTAGGGTTAGGTTTATGTTGAGGGCTAGGGTTAGAGTGCCGTTTAGGGTTCCGATTGGACCTAGGATTAGGGTTATGTTGAGGGCTTGGGTTAGAGATCCGTTTAGGGTTCCGATTGGCCCTAGGGTTAGGGTTATGTTGAGGGCTAGGGTTAGAGATCCGGTTAGGGTTCCGATTGGACCTAGGGTTAGGGTTATGTTGAGGGCTAGGTATACAGATCCGGTTAGGGTTCCGATTGGACCTAGGGTTAGGGTTATGTTGAGGGCTAGGGTTAGAGATCCGTTTATGGTTCCGATTGGACCTAGGGTTAGGGTTATGTTGAGGGCAAGGGTTAGAGATCCGGTTAGGGTTCCGATTGTACCTACGGTTAGGGTTATGTTGAGGGCTGGGGTTAGAGATCCGGTTAGAGTTCCGATTGGACCTAGGGTTAGGGTTATGTTGAGGGCTATGGTTAGAGATCCGGTTAGGGTTCCGATTGGACCTAGGGTTAGGGTTATGTTCAGGGCTAGTGTTAGAGATCCGGTTAGGGTTCCGATTGGACCTAGGGTTAGGGTTATGTTGAGGGCGAGGGGTAGAGATACTGTTAGGGTTCCGATTGGACCTAGGCTTAGGTTTATGTTGAGGGCTAGGGTTAGATATCCATTTAGGGTTCCGATTGGTCCTAGGGTTAGGGTTATGTTGAGGGCTAGGGTTAGATATCCATTTAGGGTTCCGATTGGACCTAGGGTTAGGGTTATGTTGAGGGCTAGGTTTAGAGATCCGGTTAGGGTTCCGATTGGACCTCGGATTAGGGTTATGTTGAGGGCGAGGGGTAGAGATCCGGTTAGGGTTCGGATTGGTCCTAGGGTTAGGGTTATGTTGAGGGTTAGGGTTAGAGATCCGGTTAGTTTTCCGATTGGACCTAGGGTTAGGGTTATGTTGAGGGCTAGGTATACAGATCCGGTTAGGGTTCCGATTGGACCTAGGGTTAGGGTTATGTTGAGGACTAGGGTTAGAGATCCGGTTAGGGTTCCGATTGGACCTAGGGTTAGGGTTATGTTGAGGACTAGGGTTAGAGATCCGGTTAGGGTTCCAATTGGACCTAGGGTTAGGGTTATGTTGAGGGCTAGGGTTAGAGATCCGGTTAGGGTTCCGATTGGACCTAGGGTTAGGGTTATGTTGAGGGCGAGGGGTAGAGATACTGTTAGGGTTCCGATTGGACCTAGGCTTAGGTTTATGTTGAGGGCTAGGGTAGATATCCATTTTGGGTTCCGATTGGTCCTAGGGTTAGGGTTATGTTGAGGGCTAGGGTTAGATATCCATTTAGGGTTCCGATTGGACCTAGGGTTAGGGTTATGTTGAGGGCTAGGTTTAGAGATCCGGTTAGGGTTCCGATTGGACCTCGGGTTAGGGTTATGTTGAGGGCGAGGGGTAGAGATCCGGTTAGGGTTCGGATTGGTCCTAGGGTTAGGGTTATGTTGAGGGCTAGGGTTAGGGATCCGGTTAGGGTTCCGATTGGACCTAGGGTTAGGGTTATTTGAGGGCTAAGTATACAGACCCGGTTAGGGTTCCGATTGGACCTAGGGTTAGGGTTATGTTGAGGGCTAGGGTTAGATATCCATTTAGTGTTCCAATTGGACCTAGGGTTAGGTTTATGTTGAGGGCTAAGGTTAGAGTTCCGTTTAGGTTTCCGATTGGACCTAGGGTTAGGGTTATGTTGAGGGCTAGGGTTAGAGATCCGTTTAGGGTTCCGATGGGACCTAGGGTTAGGGTTATGTTGAGGGCTAGGTATACAGATACGGTTAGGGTTCCGATTGGACCTAGGGTTAGGGGTACGTTGAGGGCTAGGGTTAGAGATCCGGTTAGGGTTCCGATTTGACCTAGGGTTAGTGTTATGTTGATGGCTGGGGTTAGAGATCCGGTTAGGGTTCCGATTGGACCTAGGGTTAGGGTTATGTTGAGGGCTATGGTTAGATATCCGGTTATGGTTCCGATTGGAACTAGGGTTAGGGTTATGTTGAGGGCGATGGGTAGTGGTCCTGTTAGGGTTACGATTGGACCTAGGGTTAGGTTTATGTTGAGGGCTAGGGTTAGAGTTCCGTTTAGGGTTCCGATTGGGCCTAGGGTTAGGGTTATGTTGAGGGCTAGGGTTAGAGATCCGTTTAGGGTTCCGATTGGTCCTAGGGTTAGGGTTATGTTGAGGGCTAGGGTTAGAGATCCGGTTAGGGTTCCGATTGGACCTAGGGTTTGGGTTATGTTGAGGGCTAGGGTTAGAGATCCGGTTAGGGTTCCGATTGGACCTAGGGTTAGGGTTATGTTGAGGGCTAGGTATACAGATCCGGTTAGGGGTCCGATTGGACCTAGGGTTAGGGTTATGTTGAGGGCTAGGGTTAGAGTTCCGGTTAGGGTTCCGATTGGACCTAGGGTTAGGGTTATGTTGAGGGCAAGGGTTAGAGATCCGGTTAGGGTTCCGATTGGACCTAGGGTTAGGGTTATGTTGAGGGCTGGGGTTAGAGATCCGGTTAGGGTTCTGATTGGACCTAGGGTTAGGGTTATGTTGAGGAAGAGGGGTAGAGATCCGGTTAGGGTTCCGATTGGACCTCGGGTTAGGGTTATGTTGAGGGCGAGGGGTAGAGATCCGGTTAGGGTTCGGATTGGTCCTAGGGTTAGGGTTATGTTGAGGGCTAGGGTTAGGGATCCGGTTAGGGTTCCGATTGGACCTAGGGTTATGTTTATGTTGACGGCTAGGTATACAGACCTGGTTAGGGTTCCGATTGGACCTAGGGTTAGGGTTATGTTGAGGGCTAGGGTTAGAGATCCGGTAAGGGTTACGATTGGACCCAGGGTTAGCATTGTGTTGAGGCCTAGGGTTAGAGATCCGGTTAGGATTCCGATTGGACCTAGGGTTATGGTTATGTTGAGGGCTAGGGTTAGAGTTCCGTTTAGGGTTCCGATTGGACCTAGGGTTAGGGTTATGTTGAGGGCTAGGGTTAGAGATCCGGTTACGTTTCCGATTGGACCTAGGGTTAGGGTTATGTTGAGGGCTAGATATACAGATCCGGTTAGGTTTCCGATTGGACCTAAGGTTAGGGTTAGATTGAGGGCTAGGGTTAGAGATCCGGTTAGGGTTCCGATTGGACCTAGGGTTAGGGTTATGTTGAGGGCTAGGGTTTGAGATACGGTTAGGGTTCCGATTGGACCTACGGTTAGGGTTATGTTGAGGGCGATGGGTAGAGGTCCTGTTAGGGTTACGATTGGACCTAGGGTTAGGTTTATGTTGAGGGCTAGGGTTAGAGTGCCGTTTAGGGTTCCGATTGGACCTAGGATTAGGGTTATGTTGAGGGCTTGGGTTAGAGATCCGTTTAGGGTTCCGATTGGCCCTAGGGTTAGGGTTATGTTGAGGGCTAGGGTTAGAGATCCGGTTAGGGTTCCGATTGGACCTAGGGTTAGGGTTATGTTGAGGGCTAGGTATACAGATCCGGTTAGGGTTCCGATTGGACCTAGGGTTAGGGTTATGTTGAGGGCTAGGGTTAGAGATCCGTTTATGGTTCCGATTGGACCTAGGGTTAGGGTTATGTTGAGGGCAAGGGTTAGAGATCCGGTTAGGGTTCCGATTGTACCTACGGTTAGGGTTATGTTGAGGGCTGGGGTTAGAGATCCGGTTAGAGTTCCGATTGGACCTAGGGTTAGGGTTATGTTGAGGAAGAGGGGTAGAGATCCTGTTAGGGTACCGATTGGACCTAGGGTTAGGGTTATGTTGAGGGCTATGGTTAGATATCCGGTTAGGGTTCCGATTGGACCTAGGGTTAGGGTTATGTTGAGGGCTAGATATACAGATCCGGTTAGGTTTCCGATTGGACCTAAGGTTAGGGTTAGATTGAGGGCTAGGGTTAGAGATCCGGTTAGGGTTCTGATTGGACCTAGGGTTAGGGTTATGTTGAGGGTTAGCGTTAGAGATCCGGTTAGGTTTCCGATTGGACCTAGGGTTAGGGTTATGTTGAGGGCTAGGTATACAGATCCGATTAGGGTTCCGATTGGACCTAGGGTTAGGGTTATGTTGAGGACTAGGGTTAGAGATCCGGTTAGGGTTCCGATTGGACCTAGGGTTAGGGTTATGTTGAGGGCTAGGGTTAGAGATCCGGTTAGGGTTCCGATTGGACCTAGGGTTAGGGTTATGTTGAGGGCTAGGGTTTGAGATCCGGTTAGGGTTCCGATTGGACCTAAGGTTAGGGTTATGTTGAGGGCGATGGGTAGAGGTCCTGTTAGGGTTACGATTGGACCTAGGGTTAGGTTTATGTTGAGGGCTAGGGTTAGAGTTCCGTTTAGGGTTCCGATTGGACCTAGGATTAGGGTTATGTTGAGGGCTTGGGTTAGAGATCCGTTTAGGGTTCCGATTGGCCCTAGGGTTAGGGTTATGTTGAGGGCTAGGGTTAGAGATCCGGTTAGGGTTTCGATTGGACCTAGGGTTAGGGTTATGTTGAGGGCTAGGTATACAGATCCGGTTAGGGTTCCGATTGGACCTAGGGTTAGGGTTATGTTGAGGGCTAGGGTTAGAGATCCGTTTAGGGTTCCGATTGGACCTAGGGTTAGGGTTATGTTGAGGGCAAGGGTTAGAGATCCGGTTAGGGTTCCGATTGGACCTAGGGTTAGGGTTATGTTGAGGGCTGGGGTTTGAGATCCGGTTAGGGTTCCGATTGGACCTAGGGTTAGGGTTATGTTGAGGAAGAGGGGTAGAGATCCTGTTAGGGTACCGATTGGACCTAGGGTTAGGGTTATGTTGAGGGCTATGGTTAGATATCCGGTTAGGGTTCCGATTGGACCTAGGGTTAGGGTTACGTTGAGGGCTAGGTTTAGATATCCATGTAGGGTTCCGATTGGTCCTAGGGATAGGGTTATGTTGAGGGCTAGGTTTAGAGATCCGGTTAGGGTTCCGATTGGACCTCGGGTTAGGGTTATGTTGAGGGCGAGGGGTAGAGATCCGGTTAGGGCTCGGATTGGTCTTGGGTTAGGGTTATGTTGAGGGCTAGGGTTAGGGATCCGGTTAGGGTTCCGATTGGACCTAGGGTTAGGGTTATGTTGACGGCTAGGTATACAGACCTGGTTAGGGTTCCGATTGGACCTAGGGTTAGGGTTATATTGAGGGCTAGGGTTAGAGATCCGGTAAGGGTTACGATTGGACCCAGGCTTAGCGTTGTGTTGAGGGCTAGGGTTAGAAATCCGGTTAGGATTCCGATTGGACCTAGGGTTATGGTTATGTTGAGGGCTAGGGTTAGAGTTCCGTTTAGGGTTCCGATTGGACCTAGGGTTAGGGTTATGTTGAGGGTTAGGGTTAGAGATCCGGTTAGTTTTCCGATTGGACCTAGGGTTAGGGTTATGTTGAGGGCTAGGGTTAGAGATCCGGTTAGGGTTCCGATTGGACCTAGGGTTAGGGTTATGTTGAGGGCTAGGGTTTGAGATCCGGTTAGGGTTCCAATTGGACCTAGGGTTAGGGTTATGTTGAGGGCGATGGGTAGAGGTCCTGTTAGGGTTACGATTGGACCTAGGGTTAGGTTTATGTTGAGGGCTAGGGTTAGAGTTCCGTTTAGGGTTCCGATTGGACCTAGGATTAGGGTTATGTTGAGGGCTTGGGTTAGAGATCCGTTTAGGGTTCCGATTGGCCCTAGGGTTAGGGTTATGTTGAGGGCTAGGGTTAGAGATCCGGTTAGGGTTCCGATTGGACCTAGGGTTAGGGTTATGTTGAGGGCTAGGTATACAGATCCGGTTAGGGTTCCGATTGGACCTAGGGTTAGGGTTATGTTGAGGGCTAGGGTTAGAGATCCGTTTAGGGTTCCGATTGGACCTAGGGTTAGGGTTATGTTGAGGGCAAGGGTTAGAGATCCGGTTAGGGTTCCGATTGTACCTAGGGTTAGGGTTATGTTGAGGGCTGGTGTTAGAGATCCGGTTAGGGTTCCGATTGGACCTAGGGTTAGGGTTATGTTGAGGAAGAGGGGTAGAGATCCTGTTAGGGTACCGATTGGACCTAGGGTTAGGGTTATGTTGAGGGCTATGGTTAGATATCCGGTTATGGTTCCGATTGGACCTAGGGTTAGGGTTATGTTGAGGGCTAGATATACAGATCCGGTTAGGTTTCCGATTGGACCTAAGGTTAGGGTTAGATTGAGGGCTAGGGTTAGAGATCCGGTTAGGGTTCCGATTGGACCTAGGGTTAGGGTTTTGTTGAGGGCTAGGGTTTGAGATCCGGTTAGGGTTCCGATTGGACCTACGGTTAGGGTTATGTTGAGGGCGATGGGTAGAGGTCCTGTTAGGGTTACGATTGGACCTAGGGTTAGGTTTATGTTGAGGGCTAGGTTTAGAGTTCCGTTTAGGGTTCCGATTGGACCTAGGATTAGGGTTATGTTGAGGGCTTGGGTTAGAGATCCGTTTAGGGTTCCGATTGGCCCTAGGGTTAGGGTTATGTTGAGGGCTAGGGTTAGAGATCCGGTTAGGGTTCCGATTGGACCTAGGGTTAGGGTTATGTTGAGGGCTAGGTATACAGATCCGGTTAGGGTTCCGATTGGACCTAGGGTTAGGGTTATGTTGAGGGCTAGGGTTAGAGATCCGTTTATGGTTCCGATTGGACCTAGGGTTAGGGTTATGTTGAGGGCAAGGGTTAGAGATCCGGTTAGGGTTCCGATTGAAACCTACGGTTAGGGTTATGTTGAGGGCTGGGGTTAGAGATCCGGTTAGGGATCCGATTGGACCTAGGGTTAGGGTTATGTTGAGGAAGAGGGGTAGAGATCCTGTTAGGGTACCGATTGGACCTAGGGTTAGGGTTATGTTGAGGGCTATGGTTAGATATCCGGTTAGGGTTCCGATTGGACCTAGGGTTAGGGTTATGTTGAGGGCTAGATATACAGATCCGGTTAGGTTTCCGATTGGACCTAAGGTTAGGGTTAGATTGAGGGCTAGGGTTAGAGATCCGGTTAGGGTTCTGATTGGACCTAGGGTTAGGGTTATGTTGAGGGTTAGCGTTAGAGATCCGGTTAGGTTTCCGATTGGACCTAGGGTTAGGGTTATGTAGAGGGCTAGGTATACAGATCCGGTTAGGGTTCCGATTGGACCTAGGGTTAGGGTTATGTTGAGGACTAGGGTTAGAGATCCGGTTAGGGTTCCGATTGGACCTAGGGTTAGGGTTATGTTGAGGGCTAGGGTTACAGATCCGGTTAGGGTTCCGATTGGACCTAGGGTTAGTGTTATGTTGCGGGCTAGGGTTTGAGATCCGGTTAGGGTTCCGATTGGACCTAGGGTTAGGGTTATGTTGAGGGCGATGGGTAGAGGTCCTGTTAGGGTTACGATTGGACCTAGGGTTAGGTTTATGTTGAGGGCTAGGGTTAGAGTTCCGTTTAGGGTTCCGATTGGACCTAGGATTAGGGTTATGTTGAGGGCTTGGGTTAGAGATCCGTTTAGGGTTCCGATTGGCCCTAGGGTTAGGGTTATGTTGAGGGCTAGGGTTAGAGATCCGGTTAGGGTTCCGTTTGGACCTAGGGTTAGGGTTATGTTGAGGGCTAGGTATACAGATCCGGTTAGGGTTCCGATTGGACCTAGGGTTAGGGTTATGTTGAGGGCTAGGGTTAGAGATCCGTTTAGGGTTCCGATTGGACCTAGGGTTAGGGTTATGTTGAGGGCAAGGGTTAGAGATCCGGTTAGGGTTCCGATTGGACCTAGGGTTAGGGTTATGTTGAGGGCTGGGGTTTGAGATCCGGTTAGGGTTCCGATTGGACCTAGGGTTAGGGTTATGTTGAGGAAGAGGGGTAGAGATCCTGTTAGCGTACCGATTGGACCTAGGGTTAGGGTTATGTTGAGGGCTATGGTTAGATATCCGGTTAGGGTTCCGATTGGACCTAGGGTTAGGGTTACGTTGAGGGCTAGGTTTAGATATCCATGTAGGGTTCCGATTGGTCCTAGGGATAGGGTTATGTTGAGGGCTA
Organism: Miniopterus natalensis; assembly: GCF_054644295.1. Taxonomy (NCBI): domain Eukaryota; kingdom Metazoa; phylum Chordata; class Mammalia; order Chiroptera; family Miniopteridae; genus Miniopterus; species Miniopterus natalensis. Next base: position 856,203 of record NC_142085.1, on the reverse strand, counting down.
GGTTTAGAGATCCGGTTAGGGTTCCGATTGGACCTAGGGTTAGGGTTATGTTGAGGGCGAGGGGTAGAGATCCGGTTAGGGCTCGGATTGGTCTTGGGTTAGGGTTATGTTGAGGGCTAGGGTTAGGGATCCGGTTAGGGTTCCGATTGGACCTAGGGTTAGGGTTATGTTGACGGCTAGGTATACAGACCTGGTTAGGGTTCCGATTGGACCTAGGGTTAGGGTTATATTGAGGGCTAGGGTTAGAGATCCGGTAAGGGTTACGATTGGACCCAGGGTTAGCGTTGTGTTGAGGGCTAGGGTTAGAAATCCGGTTAGGATTCCGATTGGACCTAGGGTTATGGTTATGTTGAGGGCTAGGGTTAGAGTTCCGTTTAGGGTTCCGATTGGACCTAGGGTTAGGGTTATGTTGAGGATTAGGGTTAGAGATCCGGTTAGTTTTCCGATTGGACCTAGGGTTAGGGTTATGTTGAGGGCTAGGTATACAGATCCGGTTAGGGTTCCGATTGGACCTAGGGTTAGGGTTATGTTGAGGACTAGGGTTAGAGATCCGGTTAGGGTTCCGATTGGACCTAGGGTTAGGGTTATGTTGAGGGCTAGGATTAGATATCCATTTAGGGTTCCGATTGGACCTAGGGTTAGGGTTATGTTGAGGGCTAGGTTTAGAGATCCGGTTAGGGTTCCGATTGGACCTCGGATTAGGGTTATGTTGAGGGCGAGGGGTAGAGATCCGGTTAGGGTTCGGATTGGTCCTAGGGTTAGGGTTATGTTGAGGGTTAGGGTTAGAGATCCGGTTAGTTTTCCGATTGGACCTTGGGTTAGGGTTATGTTGAGGGCTAGGTATACAGATCCGGTTAGGGTTCCGATTGGACCTAGGGTTAGGGTTATGTTGAGGACTAGGGTTAGAGATCCGGTTAGGGTTCCGATTGGACCTAGGGTTAGGGTTATGTTGAGGGCTAGGGTTAGGGATCCGGTTAGGGTTCCGATTGGACCTAGGGTTAGGGTTATGTTGAGGGCTAGGGTTTGAGATCCGGTTAGGGTTCCGATTGGACCTACGGTTAGGGTTATGTTGAGGGCGATGGGTAGAGGTCCTGTTAGGGTTACGATTGGACCTAGGGTTAGGTTTATGTTGAGGGCTAGTGTTAGAGTTCCGTTTAGGGTTCCGATTGGACCTAGGATTAGGGTTATGTTGAGGGCTTGGGTTAGAGATCCGTTTAGGGTTCGGATTGGCCCTAGGGTTAGGGTTATGTTGAGGGCTAGGGTTAGAGATCCGGTTAGGGTTCCGATTGGACCTAGGGTTAGGGTTATGTTGAGGGCTAGGTATACAGATCCGGTTAGGGTTCCGATTGGACCTAGGGTTAGGGTTATGTTGAGGGCTAGGGTTAGAGATCCGTTTAGGGTTCCGATTGGACCTAGGGTTAGGGTTATGTTGAGGGCAAGGGTTAGAGATCCGGTTAGGGTTCCGATTGTACCTAGGGTTAGGGTTATGTTGAGGGCTGGGGTTAGAGATCCGGTTAGGGTTCCGATTGGACCTAGGGTTAGGGTTATGTTGAGGAAGAGGGGTAGAGACCCTGTTAGGGTACCGATTGGACCTAGGGTTAGGGTTATGTTGAGGGCTTGGGTTAGAGATCCGTTTAGGGTTCGGATTGGCCCTAGGGTTAGGGTTATGTTGAGGGCTAGGGTTAGAGATCCGGTTAGGGTTCCGATTGGACCTAGGGTTAGGGTTATGTTGAGGGCTAGGTATACAGATCCGGTTAGGGTTCCGATTGGACCTAGGGTTAGGGTTATGTTGAGGGCTATGGTTAGATATCCGGTTATGGTTCCGATTGGACCTAGGGTTAGGGTTATGTTGAGGGCTAGATATACAGATCCGGTTAGGTTTCCGATTGGACCTAAGGTTAGGGTTAGATTGAGGGCTAGGGTTAGAGATCCGGTTAGGGTTCCGATTGGACCTAGGGTTAGGGTTTTGTTGAGGGCTAGGGTTTGAGATCCGGTTAGGGTTCCGATTGGACCTACGGTTAGGGTTATGTTGAGGGCGATGGGTAGAGGTCCTGTTAGGGTTACGATTGGACCTAGGGTTAGGTTTATGTTGAGGGCTAGGTTTACAGTTCCGTTTAGGGTTCCGATTGGACCTAGGATTAGGGTTATGTTGAGGGCTTGGGTTAGAGATCCGTTTAGGGTTCCGATTGGCCCTAGGGTTAGGGTTATGTTGAGGGCTAGGGTTAGAGATCCGGTTAGGGTTCCGATTGGACCTAGGGTTAGGGTTATGTTGAGGGCTAGGTATACAGATCCGGTTAGGGTTCCGATTGGACCTAGGGTTAGGGTTATGTTGAGGGCTAGGGTTAGAGATCCGTTTAGGGTTCCGATTGGACCTAGGGTTAGGGTTATGTTGAGGGCAAGGGTTAGAGATCCGGTTAGGGTTCCGATTGGACCTAGGGTTAGGGTTATGTTGAGGGCTGGGTTTGAGATCCGGTTAGGGTTCCGATTGGACCTAGGGTTAGGGTTATGTTGAGGAAGAGGGGTAGAGATCCTGTTAGGGTACCGATTGAACCTAGGGTTAGGGTTATGTTGAGGGCTATGGTTAGATATCCGGTTAGGGTTCCGATTGGACCTAGGGTTAGGGTTACGTTGAGGGCTAGGTTTAGATATCCATGTAGGGTTCCGATTGGTCCTAGGGATAGGGTTATGTTGAGGGCTAGGTTTAGAGATCCGGTTAGGGTTCCGATTGGACCTCGGGTTAGGGTTATGTTGAGGGCGAGGGGTAGAGATCCGGTTAGGGCTCGGATTGGTCTTGGGTTAGGGTTATGTTGAGGGCTAGGGTTAGGGATCCGGTTAGGGTTCCGATTGGACCTAGGGTTAGGGTTATGTTGACGGCTAGGTATACAGACCTGGTTAGGGTTCCGATTGGACCTAGGGTTAGGGTTATGTTGAGGGCTAGGGTTAGAGTTCCGTTTAGGGTTCCGATTGGACCTAGGGTTAGGGTTATGTTGAGGGTTAGGGTTAGAGATCCGGTTAGTTTTCCGATTGGACCTAGGGTTAGGGTTATGTTGAGGGCTAGGTATACAGATCCGGTTAGGGTTCCGATTGGACCTAGGGTTAGGGTTACGTTGAGGGCTAGGTTTAGATATCCATGTAGGGTTCCGATTGGTCCTAGGGATAGGGTTATGTTGAGGGCTAGGTTTAGAGATCCGGTTAGGGTTCCGATTGGACCTCGGGTTAGGGTTATGTTGAGGGCGAGGGGTAGAGATCCGGTTAGGGCTCGGATTGGTCTTGGGTTAGGGTTATGTTGAGGGCTAGGGTTAGGGATCCGGTTAGGGTTCCGATTGGACCTAGGGTTAGGGTTATGTTGACGGCTAGGTATACAGACCTGGTTAGGGTTCCGATTGGACCTAGGGTTATGGTTATGTTGAGGGCTAGGGTTAGAGTTCCGTTTAGGGTTCCGATTGGACCTAGGGTTAGGGTTATGTTGAGGGTTAGGGTTAGAGATCCGGTTAGTTTTCCGATTGGACCTAGGGTTAGGGTTATGTTGAGGGCTAGGTATACAGATCCGGTTAGGGTTCCGATTGGACCTAGGGTTAGGGTTATGTTGAGGACTAGGGTTAGAGATCCGGTTAGGGTTCCGATTGGACCTAGGGTTAGGGTTATGTTGAGGGCTAGGATTAGATATCCATTTAGGGTTCCGATTGGACCTAGGGTTAGGGTTATGTTGAGGGCTAGGTTTAGAGATCCGGTTAGGGTTCCGATTGGACCTCGGATTAGGGTTATGTTGAGGGCGAGGGGTAGAGATCCGGTTAGGGTTCGGATTGGTCCTAGGGTTAGGGTTATGTTGAGGGTTAGGGTTAGAGATCCGGTTAGTTTTCCGATTGGACCTTGGGTTAGGGTTATGTTGAGGGCTAGGTATACAGATCCGGTTAGGGTTCCGATTGGACCTAGGGTTAGGGTTATGTTGAGGACTAGGGTTAGAGATCCGGTTAGGGTTCCGATTGGACCTAGGGTTAGGGTTATGTTGAGGGCTAGGGTTAGAGATCCGGTTAGGGTTCCGATTGGACCTAGGGTTAGGGTTATGTTGAGGGCTAGGGTTTGAGATCCGGTTAGGGTTCCGATTGGACCTACGGTTAGGGTTATGTTGAGGGCGATGGGTAGAGGTCCTGTTAGGGTTACGATTGGACCTAGGGTTAGGTTTATGTTGAGGGCTAGGGTTAGAGTTCCGTTTAGGCTTCCGATTGGACCTAGGATTAGGGTTATGTTGAGGGCTTGGGTTAGAGATCCGTTTAGGGTTCCGATTGGCCCTAGGGTTAGGCTTATGTTGAGGGCTAGGGTTAGAGATCCGGTTAGGGTTCCGATTGGACCTAGGGTTAGGGTTATGTTGAGGGCTAGGTATACAGATCCGGTTAGGGTTCCGATTGGACCTAGGGTTAGGGTTATGTTGAGGGCTAGGGTTAGAGATCCGTTTAGGGTTCCGATTGGACCTAGGGTTAGGGTTATGTTGAGGGCAAGGGTTAGAAATCCGGTTAGGGTTCCGATTGTACCTAGGGTTAGGGTTATGTTGAGGGCTGGGGTTAGAGATCCGGTTAGGGTTCCGATTGGACCTAGGGTTAGGGTTATGTTGAGGAAGAGGGGTAGAGATCCTTTTAGGGTACCGATTGGACCTAGGGTTAGGGTTATGTTGAGGGCTATGGTTAGATATCCGGTTAGGGTTCCGATTGGACCTAGGGTTAGGGTTATGTTGAGGGCTAGATATACAGATCCGGTTAGGTTTCCGATTGGACCTAAGGTTAGGGTTAGATTGAGGGCTAGGGTTAGAGATCCGGTTAGGGTTCTGATTGGACCTAGGGTTAGGGTTATGTTGAGGGTTAGCGTTAGAGATCCGGTTAGGTTTCCGATTGGACCTAGGGTTAGGGTTATGTTGAGGGCTAGGTATACAGATCCGGTTAGGGTTCCGATTGGACCTAGGGTTAGGGTTATGTTGAGGACTAGGGTTAGAGATCCTGTTAGGGTTACGATTGGACCTAGGGTTAGGGTTATGTTGAGGGCTAGGGTTAGAGATCCGGTTAGGGTTCCGATTGGACCTAGGGTTAGGGTTATGTTGAGGGCTAGGGTTTGAGATCCGGTTAGGGTTCCGATTGGACCTAGGGTTAGGGTTATGTTGAGGGCGATGGGTAGAGGTCCTGTTAGGGTTACGACTGGACCTAGGGTTAGGTTTATGTTGAGGGCTAGGGTTAGAGTTCCGTTTAGGGTTCCGATTGGACCTAGGATTAGGGTTATGTTGAGGGCTTGGGTTAGAGATCCGTTTAGGGTTCCGATTGGCCCTAGGGTTAGGGTTATGTTTAGGGCTAGGGTTAGAGATCCGGTTAGGGTTCCGATTGGACCTAGGGTTAGGGTTATGTTGAGGGCTAGGTATACAGATCCGGTTAGGGTTCCGATTGGACCTAGGGTTAGGGTTATGTTGAGGGCTAGGGTTAGAGATCCGTTTAGGGTTCCGATTGGACCTAGGGTTAGGGTTATGTTGAGGGCAAGGGTTAGAGATCCGGTTAGGGTTCCGATTGGACCTAGGGTTAGGGTTATGTTGAGGGCTGGGGTTTGAGATCCGGTTAGGGTTCCGATTGGACCTAGGGTTAGGGTTATGTTGAGGAAGAGGGGTAGAGATCCTGTTAGAGTACCGATTGGACCTAGGGTTAGGGTTATGTTGAGGGCTATGGTTAGATATCCGGTTAGGATTCCGATTGGACCTAGGGTTAGGGTTACGTTGAGGGCTAGGTTTAGATATCCATGTAGGGTTCCGATTGGTCCTAGGGATAGGGTTATGTTGAGGGCTAGGGTTAGGGATCCGGTTAGGGTTCCGATTGGACCTAGGGTTAGGGTTATGTTGACGGCTAGGTATACAGACCTGGTTAGGGTTCCGACTGGACCTAGGGTTAGGGTTATATTGAAGGCTAGGGTTAGAGATCCGGTAAGGGTTACGATTGGACCCAGGGTTATCGTTGTGTTGAGGGCTAGGGTTAGAAATCCGGTTAGGATTCCGATTGGACCTAGGGTTATGGTTATGTTGAGGGCTAGGGTTAGAGTTCCGTTTAGGGTTCGGATTGGTCCTAGGGTTAGGGTTATGTTGAGGCTTAGGGTTAGAGATCCGGTTAGTTTTCCGATTGGACCTTGGGTTAGGGTTATGTTGAGGGCTAGGTATACAGATCCGGTTAGGGTTCCGATTGGACCTAGGGTTAGGGTTATGTTGAGGACTAGGGTTAGAGATCCGGTTAGGGTTCCGATTGGACCTAGGGTTAGGGTTATGTTGAGGGCTAGGGTTAGAGATCCGGTTAGGGTTCCGATTGGACCTAGGGTTAGGGTTATGTTGAGGGCTAGGGATAGAGTTCCGGTTAGGGTTCCGATTGGACCTAGGGTTAGGGTTATGTTGAGGGCGAGGGGTAGAGATACTGTTAGGGTTCCGATTGGACCTAGGCTTAGGTTTATTTTGAGGGCTAGGGTTAGATATCCATTTTGGGTTCCGATTGGTCCTAGGGTTAGGGTTATGTTGAGGGCTAGGTTTAGAGATCCGGTTAGGGTTCCGATTGGACCTCGGGTTAGGGTTATGTTGAGGGCGAGGGGTAGAGATCCGGTTAGGGTTCGGATTGGTCCTAGGGTTAGGGTTATGTTGAGGGCTAGGGTTAGGGATCCGGTTAGGGTTCCGATTGGACCTAGGGTTAGGGTTATGTTGAGGGCTAGGTATACAGACCCGGTTAGGGTTCCGATTGGACCTAGGGTTAGGGTTATGTTGAGGGCTAGGGTTAGATATCCATTTAGTGTTCCAATTGGACCTAGGGTTAGGTTTATGTTGAGGGCTAGGGTTAGAGTTCCGTTTAGGGTTCCGATTGGACCTAGGGTTAGGGTTATGTTGAGGGCTAGGGTTAGAGATCCGTTTAGGGTTCCGATTGGACCTAGGGTTAGGGTTATGTTGAGGGCTACGGTTAGAGATCCGGTTAGGGTTCCGATTGGACCTAGGGTTAGGGTTATGTTGAGGAAGAGGGGTAGAGATCCTGTTAGGGTACCGATTGGACCTAGGGTTAGGGTTATGTTGAGGGCTATGGTTAGATATCCGGTTAGGGTTCCGATTGGACCTAGGGTTAGGGTTATGTTGAGGGCTAGATATACAGATCCGGTTAGGTTTCCGATTGGACCTAAGGTTAGGGTTAGATTGAGGGCTAGGGTTAGAGATCCGGTTAGGGTTCTGATTGGACCTAGGGTTAGGGTTATGTTGAGGGTTAGCGTTAGAGATCCGGTTAGGTTTCCGATTGGACCTAGGGTTAGGGTTATGTTGAGGGCTAGGTATACAGATCCGGTTAGGGTTCCGATTGGACCTAGGGTTAGGGTTATGTTGAGGACTAGGGTTAGCGATCCGGTTAGGGTTCCGATTGGACCTAGGGTTAGGGTTATGTTGAGGGCTAGGGTTACAGATCCGGTTAGGGTTCCGATTGGACCTAGGGTTAGGGTTATGTTGCGGGCTAGGGTTTGAGATCCGGTTAGGGTTCCGATTGGACCTAGGGTTAGGGTTATGTTGAGGGCGATGGGTAGAGGTCCTGTTAGGGTTACGATTGGACCTAGGGTTAGGTTTATGTTGAGGGCTAGGGTTAGAGTTCCGTTTAGGGTTCCGATTGGACCTAGGATTAGGGTTATGTTGAGGGCTTGGGTTAGAGATCCGTTTAGGGTTCCGATTGGCCCTAGGGTTAGGGTTATGTTGAGGGCTAGGGTTAGAGATCCGGTTAGGGTTCCGATTGGACCTAGGGTTAGGGTTATGTTGAGGGCTAGGTATACAGATCCGGTTAGGGTTCCGATTGGACCTAGGGTTAGGGTTATGTTGAGGGCTAGGGTTAGAGATCCGTTTAGGGTTCCGATTGGACCTAGGGTTAGGGTTATGTTGAGGGCAAGGGTTAGAGATCCGGTTAGGGTTCCGATTGGACCTAGGGTTAGGGTTATGTTGAGGGCTGGGGTTTGAGATCCGGTTAGGGTTCCGATTGGACCTAGGGTTAGGGTTATGTTGAGGAAGAGGGGTAGAGATCCTGTTAGGGTACCGATTGGACCTAGGGTTAGGGTTATGTTGAGGGCTATGGTTAGATATCCGGTTAGGGTTCCGATTGGACCTAGGGTTAGGGTTACGTTGAGGGCTAGGTTTAGATATCCATGTAGGGTTCCGATTGGTCCTAGGGATAGGGTTATGTTGAGGGCTAGGTTTAGAGATCCGGTTAGGGTTCCGATTGGACCTCGGGTTAGGGTTATGTTGAGGGCGAGGGGTAGAGATCCGGTTAGGGCTCGGATTGGTCTTGGGTTAGGGTTATATTGAGGGCTAGGGTTAGGGATCCGGTTAGGGTTCCGATTGGACCTAGGGTTAGGGTTATGTTGACGGCTAGGTATACAGACCTGGTTAGGGTTCCGATTGGACCTAGGGTTAGGGTTATATTGAGGGCTAGGGTTAGAGATCCGGTAAGGGTTACGATTGGACCCAGGGTTAGCGTTGTGTTGAGGGCTAGGGTTAGAAATCCGGTTAGGATTCCGATTGGACCTAGGGTTATGGTTATGTTGAGGGCTAGCGTTAGAGTTCCGTTTAGGGTTCCGATTGGACCTAGGGTTAGGGTTATGTTGAGGGTTAGGGTTAGAGATCCGGTTAGTTTTCCGATTGGACCTAGGGTTAGGGTTATGTTGAGGGCTAGGTATACAGATCCGGTTAGGGTTCCGATTGGACCTAGGGTTAGGGTTATGTTGAGGACTAGGGTTAGAGATCCGGTTAGGGTTCCGATTGGACCTAGGGTTAGGGTTATGTTGAGGGCTAGGATTAGATATCCATTTAGGGTTCCGATTGGACCTAGGGTTAGGGTTATGTTGAGGGCTAGGTTTAGAGATCCGGTTAGGGTTCCGATTGGACCTCGGATTAGGGTTATGTTGAGGGCGAGGGGTAGAGATCCGGTTAGGGTTCGGATTGGTCCTAGGGTTAGGGTTATGTTGAGGGTTAGGGTTAGAGATCCGGTTAGTTTTCCGATTGGACCTTGGGTTAGGGTTATGTTGAGGGCTAGGTATACAGATCCGGTTAGGGTTCCGATTGGACCTAGGGTTAGGGTTATGTTGAGGACTAGGGTTAGAGATCCGGTTAGGGTTCCGATTGGACCTAGGGTTAGGGTTATGTTGAGGGCTAGGGTTAGAGATCCGGTTAGGGTTCCGATTGGACCTAGGGTTAGGGTTATGTTGAGGGCTAGGGTTTGAGATCCGGTTAGGGTTCCGATTGGACCTACGGTTAGGGTTATGTTGAGGGCGATGGGTAGAGGTCCTGTTAGGGTTACGATTGGACCTAGGGTTAGGTTTATGTTGAGGGCTAGGGTTAGAGTTCCGTTTAGGGTTCCGATTGGACCTAGGATTAGGGTTATGTAGAGGGCTTGGGTTAGAGATCCGTTTAGGGTTCCGATTGGCCCTAGGGTTAGGGTTATGTTGAGGGCTAGGGTTAGAGATCCGGTTAGGGTTCCGATTGGACCTAGGGTTAGGGTTATGTTGAGGGCTAGGTATACAGATCCGGTTAGGGTTCCGATTGGACCTAGGGTTAGGGTTATGTTGAGGGCTAGGGTTAGAGATCCGTTTAGGGTTCCGATTGGACCTAGGGTTAGGGTTATGTTGAGGGCAAGGGTTAGAGATCCGGTTAGGGTTCCGATTGTACCTAGGGTTAGGGTTATGTTGAGGGCTGGGGTTAGAGATCCGGTTAGGGTTCCGATTGGACCTAGGGTTAGGGTTATGTTGAGGAAGAGGGGTAGAGATCCTGTTAGGGTACCAATTGGACCTAGGGTTAGGGTTATGTTGAGGGCGATGGGTAGAGGTCCTGTTAGGGTTACGATTGGACCTAGGGTTAGGTTTATGTTGAGGGCTAGGGTTAGAGTTCCGTTTAGGGTTCCGATTGGACCTAGGATTAGGGTTATGTTGAGGGCTTGGGTTAGAGATCCGTTTAGGGTTCCGATTGGCCCTAGGGTTAGGGTTATGTTGAGGGCTAGGGTTAGAGATCCGGTTAGGGTTCCGATTGGACCTAGGGTTAGGGTTATGTTGAGGGCTAGGTATACAGATCCGGTTAGGGTTCCGATTGGACCTAGGGTTAGGGTTATGTTGAGGGCTAGGGTTAGAGATCCGTTTAGGGTTCCGATTGGACCTAGGGTTAGGGTTATGTTGAGGGCAAGGGTTAGAGATCCGGTTAGGGTTCCGATTGGACCTAGGGTTAGGGTTATGTTGAGGGCTGGGGTTTGAGATCCGGTTAGGGTTCCGATTGGACCTAGGGTTAGGGTTATGTTGAGGAAGAGGGGTAGAGATCCTGTTAGGGTACCGATTGAACCTAGGGTTAGGGTTATGTTGAGGGCTATGGTTAGATATCCGGTTAGGGTTCCGATTGGACCTAGGGTTAGGGTTACGTTGAGGGCTAGGTTTAGATATCCATGTAGGGTTCCGATTGGTCCTAGGGATAGGGTTATGTTGAGGGCTAGGTTTAGAGATCCGGTTAGGGTTCCGATTGGACCTCGGGTTAGGGTTATGTTGAGGGCGAGGGGTAGAGATCCGGTTAGGGCTCGGATTGGTCTTGGGTTAGGGTTATGTTGAGGGCTAGGGTTAGGGATCCGGTTAGGGTTCCGATTGGACCTAGGGTTAGGGTTATGTTGACGGCTAGGTATACAGACCTGGTTAGGGTTCCGATTGGACCTAGGGTTAGGGTTATGTTGAGGGCTAGGGTTAGAGTTCCGTTTAGGGTTCCGATTGGACCTAGGGTTAGGGTTATGTTGAGGGTTAGGGTTAGAGATCTGGTTAGTTTTCCGATTGGACCTAGGGTTAGGGTTATGTTGAGGGCTAGGTATACAGATCCGGTTAGGGTTCCGATTGGACCTAGGGTTAGGGTTACGTTGAGGGCTAGGTTTAGATATCCATGTAGGGTTCCGATTGGTCCTAGGGATAGGGTTATGTTGAGGGCTAGGTTTAGAGATCCGGTTAGGGTTCCGATTGGACCTCGGGTTAGGGTTATGTTGAGGGCGAGGGGTAGAGATCCGGTTAGGGCTCGGATTGGTCTTGGGTTAGGGTTATGTTGAGGGCTAGGGTTAGGGATCCGGTTAGGGTTCCGATTGGACCTAGGGTTAGGGTTATGTTGACGGCTAGGTATACAGACCTGGTTAGGGTTCCGATTGGACCTAGGGTTATGGTTATGTTGAGGGCTAGGGTTAGAGTTCCGTTTAGGGTTCCGATTGGACCTAGGGTTAGGGTTATGTTGAGGGTTAGGGTTAGAGATCCGGTTAGTTTTCCGATTGGACCTAGGGTTAGGGTTATGTTGAGGGCTAGGTATACAGATCCGGTTAGGGTTCCAATTGGACCTAGGGTTAGGGTTATGTTGAGGACTAGGGTTAGAGATCCGGTTAGGGTTCCGATTGGACCTAGGGTTAGGGTTATGTTGAGGGCTAGGATTAGATATCCATTTAGGGTTCCGATTGGACCTAGGGTTAGGGTTATGTTGAGGGCTAGGTTTAGAGATCCGGTTAGGGTTCCGATTGGACCTCGGATTAGGGTTATGTTGAGGGCGAGGGGTAGAGATCCGGTTAGGGTTCGGATTGGTCCTAGGGTTAGGGTTATGTTGAGGGTTAGGGTTAGAGATCCGGTTAGTTTTCCGATTGGACCTTGGGTTAGGGTTATGTTGAGGGCTAGGTATACAGATCCGGTTAGGGTTCCGATTGGACCTAGGGTTAGGGTTATGTTGAGGACTAGGGTTAGAGATCCGGTTAGGGTTCCGATTGGACCTAGGGTTAGGGTTATGTTGAGGGCTAGGGTTAGAGATCCGGTTAAGGTTCCGATTGGACCTAGGGTTAGGGTTATGTTGAGGGCTAGGGTTTGAGATCCGGTTAGGGTTCCGATTGGACCTACGGTTAGGGTTATGTTGAGGGCGATGGGTAGAGGTCCTGTTAGGGTTACGATTGGACCTAGGGTTAGGTTTATGTTGAGGGCTAGGGTTAGAGTTCCGTTTAGGGTTCCGATTGGACCTAGGATTAGGGTTATGTTGAGGGCTTGGGTTAGAGATCCTTTTAGGGTTCCGATTGGCCCTAGGGTTAGGCTTATGTTGAGGGCTAGGGTTAGAGATCCGGTTAGGGTTCCGATTGGACCTAGGGTTAGGGTTATGTTGAGGGCTAGGTATACAGATCCGGTTAGGGTTCCGATTGGACCTAGGGTTAGGGTTATGTTGAGGGCTAGGGTTAGAGATCCGTTTAGGGTTCCGATTGGACCTAGGGTTAGGGTTATGTTGAGGGCAAGGGTTAGAGATCCGGTTAGGGTTCCGATTGTACCTAGGGTTAGGGTTATGTTGAGGGCTGGGGTTAGAGATCCGGTTAGGGTTCCGATTGGACCTAGGGTTAGGGTTATGTTGAGGAAGAGGGGTAGAGATCCTGTTAGGGTACCGATTGGACCTAGGGTTAGGGTTATGTTGAGGGCTATGGTTAGATATCCGGTTAGGGTTCCGATTGGACCTAGGGTTAGGGTTATGTTGAGGGCTAGATATACAGATCCGGTTAGGTTTCCGATTGGACCTAAGGTTAGGGTTAGATTGAGGGCTAGGGTTAGAGATCCGGTTAGGGTTCTGATTGGACCTAGGGTTAGGGTTATGTTGAGGGTTAGCGTTAGAGATCCGGTTAGGTTTCCGATTGGACCTAGGGTTAGGGTTATGTTGAGGGCTAGGTAACAGATCCGGTTAGGGTTCCGATTGGACCTAGGGTTAGGGTTATGTTGAGGACTAGGGTTAGAGATCCTGTTAGGGTTCCGATTGGACCTAGGGTTAGGGTTATGTTGAGGGCTAGGGTTAGAGATCCGGTTAGGGTTCCGATTGGACCTAGGGTTAGGGTTATGTTGAGGGCTAGGGTTTGAGATCCGGTTAGGGTTCCGATTGGACCTAGGGTTAGGGTTATGTTGAGGGCGATGGGTAGAGGTCCTGTTAGGGTTACGATTGGACCTAGGGTTAGGTTTATGTTGAGGGCTAGGGTTAGAGTTCCGTTTAGGGTTCCGATTGGACCTAGGATTAGGGTTATGTTGAGGGCTTGGGTTAGAGATCCGTTTAGGGTTCCGATTGGCCCTAGGGTTAGGGTTATGTTTAGGGCTAGGGTTAGAGATCCGGTTAGGGTTCCGATTGGACCTAGGGTTAGGGTTATGTTGAGGGCTAGGTATACAGATCCGGTTAGGGTTCCGATTGGACCTAGGGTTAGGGTTATGTTGAGGGCTAGGGTTAGAGATCCGTTTAGGGTTCCGATTGGACCTAGGGTTAGGGTTATGTTGAGGGCAAGGGTTAGAGATCCGGTTAGGGTTCCGATTGGACCTAGGGTTAGGGTTATGTTGAGGGCTGGGGTTTGAGATCCGGTTAGGGTTCCGATTGGACCTAGGGTTAGGGTTATGTTGAGGAAGAGGGGTAGAGATCCTGTTAGAGTACCGATTGGACCTAGGGTTAGGGTTATGTTGAGGGCTATGGTTAGATATCCGGTTAGGGTTCCGATTGGACCTAGGGTTAGGGTTACGTTGAGGGCTAGGTTTAGATATCCATGTAGGGTTCCGATTGGTCCTAGGGATAGGGTTATGTTGAGGGCTAGGGTTAGGGATCCGGTTAGGGTTCCGATTGGACCTAGGGTTAGGGTTATGTTGACGGCTAGGTATACAGACCTGGTTAGGGTTCCGACTGGACCTAGGGTTAGGGTTATATTGAAGGCTAGGGTTAGAGATCCGGTAAGGGTTACGATTGGACCCAGGGTTATCGTTGTGTTGAGGGCTAGGGTTAGAAATCCGGTTAGGATTCCGATTGGACCTAGGGTTATGGTTATGTTGAGGGCTAGGGTTAGAGTTCCGTTTAGGGTTCGGATTGGTCCTAGGGTTAGGGTTATGTTGAGGCTTAGGGTTAGAGATCCGGTTAGTTTTCCGATTGGACCTTGGGTTAGGGTTATGTTGAGGGCTAGGTATACAGATCCGGTTAGGGTTCCGATTGGACCTAGGGTTAGGGTTATGTTGAGGACTAGGGTTAGAGATCCGGTTAGGGTTCCGATTGGACCTAGGGTTAGGGTTATGTTGAGGGCTAGGGTTAGAGATCCGGTTAGGGTTCCGATTGGACCTAGGGTTAGGGTTATGTTGAGGGCTAGGGATAGAGATCCGGTTAGGGTTCCGATTGGACCTAGGGTTAGGGTTATGTTGAGGGCGAGGGGTAGAGATACTGTTAGGGTTCCGATTGGACCTAGGCTTAGGTTTATTTTGAGGGCTAGGGTTAGATATCCATTTTGGGTTCCGATTGGTCCTAGGGTTAGGGTTATGTTGAGGGCTAGGGTTAGATATCCATTTAGGGTTCCGATTGGACCTAGGGTTAGGGTTATGTTGAGGGCTAGGTTTAGAGATCCGGTTAGGGTTCCGATTGGACCTCGGGTTAGGGTTATGTTGAGGGCGAGGGTAGAGATCCGGTTAGGGTTCGGATTGGTCCTAGGGTTATGGTTATGTTGAGGGCTAGGGTTAGGGATCCGGTTAGGGTTCCGATTGGACCTAGGGTTAGGGTTATGTTGCGGGCTAGGTATACAGACCCGGTTAGGGTTCCGATTGGACCTAGGGTTAGGGTTATGTTGAGGGCTAGGGTTAGATATCCATTTAGTGTTCCAATTGGACCTAGGGTTAGGTTTATGTTGAGGGCTAGGGTTAGAGTTCCGTTTAGGGTTCCGATTGGACCTAGGGTTAGGGTTATGTTGAGGGCTAGGGTTAGAGATCCGTTTAGGGTTCCGATTGGACCTAGGGTTAGGGTTATGTTGAGGGCTACGGTTAGAGATCCGGTTAGGGTTCCGATTGGACCTAGGGTTAGGGTTATGTTGAGGGCGAGGGTTAGAGATCTGGTTAGGGTTCCGATGGGACCTAGGGTTAGGGTTATGTTGAGGGCTAGGTATACAGATACGGTTAGGGTTCCGATTGGACCTAGGGTTAGGGGTACGTTGAGGGCTAGGGTTAGAGATCCGGTTAGGGTTCCGATTTGACCTAGGGTTAGGGTTATGTTGATGGCTGGGGTTAGAGATCCGGTTAGGGTTCCGATTGGACCTAGGGTTAGGGTTATGTTGAGGGCTATGGTTAGATATCCGGTTATGGTTCCGATTGGACCTAGGGTTAGGTTTATGTTGACGTCTAGGGTTAGATATCCGTTTAGGGTTCCGATTGGACCTAGGGTTAGGTTTATGTTGAGGGCTAGGGTTAGAGATCCGTTTAGGGTTCCAATTGGACCTAGGGTTAGGGTTATGTTGAGGGCTCCGGTTTGAGATCCGGTTAGGGTTCCGATTGGAACTAGGGTTAGGGTTATGTTGAGGGCGATGGGTAGTGGTCCTGTTAGGGTTACGATTGGACCAAGGGTTAGGTTTATCTTGAGGGCTAGGGTTAGAGATCGGTTTAGGGTTCCGATTGGTCCTAGGGTTAGGGTTATGTTGAGGGTTAGGGTTAGAGATCCGGTTAGGGTTCCGATTGGACCTAGGGTTTGGGTTATGTTGAGGGCTAGGGTTAGAGATCCGGTTAGGGTTCCGATTGGACCTAGGGTTAGGGTTATGTTGAGGGCTAGGTATACAGATCCGGTTAGGGTTCCGATTGGACCTAGGGTTAGGGTTATGTTGAGGGCTAGGGTTAGAGATCCGGTTAGGGTTCCGAATGGACCTAGGGTTAGGGTTATGTTGAGGGCTAGGGTTTGAGATCCGGTTAGGGTTCCGATTGGACCTAGGGTTAGGGTTATGTTGAGGGCGATGGGTAGAGGTCCTGTTAGGGTTACGATTGGACCTAGGGTTAGGTTTATGTTGAGGGCTAGGGTTAGAGATCCGTTTAGGGTTCCGATTGGCCCTAGGGTTAGGGTTATGTTGAGGGCTAGGGTTAGAGATCCGGTTAGGGTTCCGATTGGACCTAGGGTTAGGGTTATGTTGAGGGCTAGGTATACAGATCCGGTTAGGGTTCCGATTGGACCTAGGGTTAGGGTTATGTTGAGGGCTAGGGTTAGAGATCCGTTTAGGGTTCCGATTGGACCTAGGGTTAGGGTTATGTTGAGGGCAAGGGTTAGAGATCCGGTTAGGGTTCCGATTGAACCTAGGGTTAGGGTTATGTTGAGGGCTGGGGTTAGAGATCCGGTTAGGGTTCCGATTGGACCTAGGGTTAGGGTTATGTTGAGGAAGAGGGGTAGAGATCCTGTTAGGGTACCGATTGGACCTAGGGTTAGGGTTATGTTGAGGGCTATGGTTAGATATCCGGTTAGGGTTCCGATTGGACCTAGGGTTAGGGTTATGTTGAGGGCTAGATATACAGATCCGGTTAGGTTTCCGATTGGACCTAAGGTTAGGGTTAGATTGAGGGCTAGGGTTAGAGATCCGGTTAGGGTTCCGATTGGACCTAGGGTTAGGGTTATGTTGAGGGTTAGCGTTAGAGATCCGGTTAGGTTTCCGATTGGACCTAGGGTTAGGGTTATGTTGAGGGCTAGGTATACAGATCCGGTTAGGGTTCCGATTGGACCTAGGGTTAGGGTTATGTTGAGGACTAGGGTTAGAGATCCGGTTAGGGTTCCGATTGGACCTAGGGTTAGGGTTATGTTGAGGGCTAGGGTTTGAGATCCGGTTAGGGTTCCGATTGGACCTAGGGTTAGGGTTATGTTGAGGGCGATGGGTAGAGGTCCTGTTAGGGTTACGATTGGACCTAGGGTTAGGTTTATGTTGAGGGCTAGGGTTAGAGTTCCGTTTAGGGTTCCGATTGGACCTAGGATTAGGGTTATGTTGAGGGCAAGGGTTTGAGATCCGGTTAGGGTTCCGATTGGACCTAGGGTTAGGGTTATGTTGAAGAAGAGGGGTAGAGATCCTGTTAGGGTACCGATTGGACCTAGGGTTAGGGTTATGTTGAGGGCTATGGTTAGATATCCGGTTAGGGTTCCGATTGGACCTAGGGTTAGGGTTACGTTGAGGGCTAGGTTTAGATATCCATGTAGGGTTCCGATTGTTCCTAGGGATAGGGTTATGTTGAGGGCTAGGGTTAGAGATCCGGTTAGGGTTCCGATTGGACCTCGGGTTAGGGTTATGTTGAGGGCGAGGGGTAGAGATCCGGTTAGGGCTCGGATTGGTCTTGGGTTAGGGTTATGTTGAGGGCTAGGGTTAGGGATCCGGTTAGGGTTCCGATTGGACCTAGGGTTAGGGTTATGTTGACGGCTAGGTATACAGACCTGGTTAGGGTTCCGATTGGACCTAGGGTTAGGGTTATATTGAGGGCTAGGGTTAGAGATCCGGTAAGGGTTACGATTGGACCCAGGGTTAGCGTTGTGTTGAGGGCTAGGGTTAGAAATCCGGTTAGGATTCCGATTGGACCTAGGGTTATGGTTATGTTGAGGGCTAGGGTTAGAGTTCCGTGTAGGGTTCCGATTGGACCTAGGGTTAGGGTTATGTTGAGGGTTAGGGTTAGAGATCCGGTTAGTTTTCCGATTGGACCTAGGGTTAGGGTTATGTTGAGGGCTAGGTATACAGATCCGGTTAGGGTTCCGATTGGACCTAGGGTTAGGGTTATGTTGAGGACTAGGGTTAGAGATCCGGTTAGGGTTCCGATTGGACCTAGGGTTAGGGTTATGTTGAGGGCTAGGGTTAGAGATCCGGTTAGGGTTCCGATTGGACCTAGGGTTAGGGTTATGTTGAGGGCTAGGGTTAGAGATCCGGTTAGGGTTCCGATTGGACCTAGGGTTAGGGTTATGTTGAGGACGAGGGGTAGAGATACTGTTAGGGTTCCGATTGGACCTAGGCTTAGGTTTATGTTGAGGGCTAGGGTTAGATATCCATTTAGGGTTCCGATTGGTCCTAAGGTTAGGGTTATGTTGAGGGCTAGGGTTAGATATCCATTTAGGGTTCCGATTGGACCTAGGGTTAGGGTTATGTTGAGGGCTAGGTTTAGAGATCCGGTTAGGGTTCCGATTGGACCTCGGATTAGGGTTATGTTGAGGGCGAGGGGTAGAGATCCGGTTAGGGTTCGGATTGGTCCTAGGGATAGGGTTATGTTGAGGGTTAGGGTTAGAGATCCGGTTAGTTTTCCGATTGGACCTAGGGTAGGGTTATGTTGAGGGCTAGGTATACAGATCCGGTTAGGGTTCCGATTGGACCTAGGGTTAGGGTTATGTTGAGGACTAGGGTTAGAGATCCGGTTAGGGTTCCGATTGGACCTAGGGTTAGGGTTATGTTGAGGGCGAGGGGTAGAGATACTGTTAGGGTTCCGATTGGATCTAGGCTTAGGTTTATGTTGAGGGCTAGGGTTAGATATCCATTTTGTGTTCCGATTGGTCCTAGGGTTAGGGTTATGTTGAGGGCTAGGGTTAGATATCCATTTAGGGTTCCGATTGGACCTCGGGTTAGGGTTATGTTGAGGGCGAGGGGTAGAGATCCGGTTAGGGTTCCGATTGGACCTAGGGTTAGGGTTATGTTGAGGTCTAGGTATACAGACCCGGTTAGGGTTCCGATTGGACCTAGGGTTAGGGTTATGTTGAGGGCTAGGGTTAGATATCCATTTAGTCTTCCAATTGGACCTAGGGTTAGGGTTATGTTGAGGGCTAGGTATACAGACCCGGTTAGGGTTCCGATTGGACCTAGGCTTAGGTTTATGTTGAGGGCTAGGGTTAGATATCCATTTAGGGTTCCGATTGGTCCTAGGGTTAGGGTTATGTTGAGGGCTAGGGTTAGATATCCATTTAGGGTTCCGATTGGACCTCGGGTTAGGGTTATGTTGAGGGCGAGGGGTAGAGATCCGGTTAGGGTTCGGATTGGTCCTAGGGTTAGGGTTATGTTGAGGGTTAGGGTTAGAGATCCGGTTAGTTTTCCGATTGGACCTAGGGTTAGGGTTATGTTGAGGGCTAGGTATACAGATCCGGTTAGGGTTCCGATTGGACCTAGGGTTAGGGTTATGTTGAGGAATAGGTTTAGAGATCCGGTTAGGGTTCCGATTGGACCTAGGGTTAGGGTTATGTTGAGGACTAGGGTTAGAGATCCGGTTAGGGTTCCGATTGGAGCTCGGGTTAGGGTTATGTTGAGGGCGAGGGGTAGAGATCCGGTTAGGGTTCGGATTGGTCCTAGGGTTAGGGTTATGTTGAGGGCTAGGGTTAGGGATCCGGTTAGGGTTCCGATTGGACCTAGGGTTAAGGTTATGTTGAGGGCTAGGTATACAGAACCGGTTAGGGTTCCGATTGGACCTAGGGTTAGGGTTATGTTGAGGGCTAGGGTTAGATATCCATTTAGTGTTCCAATTGGACCTAGGGTTAGGTTTATGTTGAGGGCTAGGGTTAGAGTTCCGTTTAGGGTTCCGATTGGACCTAGGGTTAGGGTTATGTTGAGGGCTAGGGTTAGAGATCCGGTTAGGGTTCCGATTGGACCTAGGGTTAGGGTTATGTTGAGGGCGAGGGTTAGAGTTCTGGTTAGGGTTCCGATGGGACCTAGGGTTAGGGTTATGTTGAGGGCTAGGTATACAGATACGGTTGGGGTTCCGATTGGACCTAGGATTAGGGGTACGTTGAGGGCTAGGGTTAGAGATCCGGTTAGGGTTCCGATTTGACCTAGGGTTAATGTTATGTTGATGGCTGGGGTTAGAGATCCGGTTAGGGTTCCGATTGGACCTAGGGTTAGGGTTCTGTTGAGGAAGAGGGGTAGAGATCCTGTTAGGGTACCGATTGGACCTAGGGTTAGGGTTATGTAGAGGGCTAGGGTTAGATATCCGGTTAGGGTTCTGATTGGACATAGGGTTAGGGTTATGTTGAGGGCTAGGGTTAGAGTTCCGGTTAGGGTTCGTATTGGACCTAGGGTTAGGGTTATTTTTAGGGCTAGGGTTAGAGTTCTGGTTAGGGTTCCGAATGGACCTAGGGTTAGGGTTATGTTGAGGCCTAGATTTAGAGATCCGGTTAGGGTTCCGATTGGACCTCGGGTTAGGGTTATGTTGAGGGCGAGGAGTAGAGATCCGGTTAGAGTTCGGATTGGTCCTAGGGTTAGGGTTATGTTGAGGGCTAGGGTTAGGGATACGGTTAGGGTTCCGATTGGACCTAGGGTTAGGGTTATGTTGAGGGCTAGGTATACAGACCCGGTTACGTTTCCGAATGGACCTAGGGTAGGGTTATGTTGAGGGCTAGTGTTAGAGATCTGGTTAGGGTTCCGATTGGACCTAGGGTTAGGGTTATGTTGAGGGCGAGAGTTAGAGATCCGGTTAGGGTTCCGATTGGACCTAGGGTTAGGGTTATGTTGAGGGCTAGGTTTAGAGATCCGGTTAGGGTTCCGATTGGACCTAGGGTTAGGGTTATGTTGAGGGCTAGGGTTAGATATCCGGTTAGGGTTCCGATTGGACCTAGGGTTAGGGTTATGTTGAGGGCTAGGGTTAGAGTTCCGTTTAGGGTTCCGATTGGACCTAGGGTTAGGGTTATGTTGAGGGTTAGGGTTAGAGATCCGGTTAGTTTTCCGATTGGACCTAGGGTTAGGGTTATGTTGAGGGCTAGGTATACAGATCCGGTTAGGGTTCCGATTGGACCTAGGGTTAGGGTTATGTTGAGGACTAGGGTTAGAGATCCGGTTAGGGTTCCGATTGGACCTAGGGTTAGGGTTATATTGAGGGCTAGGGTTAGAGATCCGGTTAGGGTTCCGATTGGACCTAGGGTTAGGGTTATGTTGAGGGCTACGGTTAGAGATCCGGTTAGGGTTCCGATTGGACCTAGGGTTAGGGTTATGTTGAGGGCGAGGGGTAGAGATACTGTTAGGGTTCCGATTGGACCTAGGCTTAGGTTTATGTTTAGGGCTAGGGTTAGATATCCATTTAGGGTTCCGATTGGTCCTAGGGTTAGGGTTATGTTGAGGGCTAGGGTTAGGGATCCGGTTAGGGTTCCGATTGGACCTAGGGTTAGGGTTATGTTGACGGCTAGGTATACAGACCTGGTTAGGGTTCCGATTGGACCTAGGGTTTTGGTTATATTGAGGGCTAGGGTTAGAGATCCGGTAAGGGTTACGATTGGACCCAGGGTTAGCGTTGTGTTGAGGGCTAGGGTTAGAAATCCGGTTAGGATTCCTAGTGGACCTAGGGTTATGGTTATGTTGAGGGCTAGGGTTAGAGTTCCGTTTAGGGTTCCGATTGGACCTAGGGTTAGGGTTATGTTGAGGGTTAGGGTTAGAGATCCGGTTAGTTTTCCGATTGGACCTAGGGTTAGGGTTATGTTGAGGGCTAGGTATACAGATCCGGTTAGGGTTCCGATTGGACCTAGGGTTAGGGTTATGTTGAGGGCTAGGGTTAGAGATCAGGTTAGGGTTCCGATTGGACCTAGGGTTAGGGTTATGTTGAGGGCTAGGGTTAGAGATCCGGTTAGGGTTCCGATTGGACCTAGGGTTAGGGTTATGTTGAGGGCTAGGGTTAGAGATCCGGTTAGGGTTCCGATTGGACCTAGGGTTAGGGTTATGTTGAGGACGAGGGGTAGAGATACTGTTAGGGTTCCGATTGGACCTAGGCTTAGGTTTATGTTGAGGGCTAGGGTTAGATATCCATTTAGTTTTCCGATTGGTCCTAGGGTTATGGTTATGTTGAGGGCTAGGGTTAGATATCCATTTAGGGTTCCGATTGGACCTAGGGTTAGGGTTATGTTGAGGGCTAGGTTTAGAGATCCGGTTAGGGTTCCGATTGGACCTCGGATTAGGGTTATGTTGAGGGCGAGGGGTAGAGATCCGGTTAGGGTTCGGATTGGTCCTAGGGTTAGGGTTATGTTGAGGGTTAGGGTTAGAGATCCGGTTAGTTTTCCGATTGGACCTAGGGTTAGGGTTATGTTGAGGGCTAGGGTTAGAGATCCGGTTAGGGTTCCGATTGGACCTAGGGTTAGGGTTATGTTGAGGACTAGGGTTAGAGATCCGGTTAGGGTTCCGATTGGACCTAGGGTTAGGGTTATGTTGAGGGCTAGGGTTAGAGATCCGGTTAGGGTTCCGATTGGACCTAGGGTTAGGGTTATGTTGAGGACTAGGGTTAGAGATCCGGTTAGGGTTCCGATTGGACCTAGGGTTAGGGTTATGTTGAGGGCTAGGGTTAGAGATCCGGTTAGGGTTCCGATTGGACCTTGGGTTAGGGTTATGTTGAGGGCTAGGGTTAGAGATCCGGTTAGGGTTCCGATTGGACCTAGGGTTAGGGTTATGTTGAGGGCGAGGGGTAGAGATACTGTTAGGGTTCCGATTGGACCTAGGCTTAGGTTTATGTTGAGGGCTAGGGTTAGATATCCATTTTGGGTTCCGATTGGTCCTAGGGTTAGGGTTATGTTGAGGGCTAGGGTTAGATATCCATTTAGGGTTCCGATTGGACCTAGGGTTAGGGTTATGTTGAGGGCGAGGGGTAGAGATACTGTTAGGGTTCCGATTGGACCTAGGCTTAGGTTTATGTTGAGGGCTAGGGTTAGATATCCATTTTGGGTTCCGATTGGTCCTAGGGTTAGGGTTATGTTGAGGGCTAGGATTAGATATCCATTTAGGGTTCCGATTGGACCTAGGGTTAGGGTTATGTTGAGGGCTAGGTTTAGAGATCCCGTTAGGGTTCCAATTGGACCTCGGGTTAGGGTTATGTTGAGGGCGAGGGGTAGAGATCCGGTTAGGGTTCGGATTGGTCCTAGGGTTAGGGTTATGTTGAGGGCTAGGGTTAGGGATCCGGTTAGGGTTCCGATTGGACCTAGGGTTAGGGTTATGTTGAGGGCTAGGTATACAGACCCGGTTAGGGTTCGATTGGACCTAGGGTTAGGGTTATGTTGAGGGCTAGGGTTAGATATCCATTTAGTGTTCCAATTGGACCTAGGGTTAGGTTTATGTTGAGGGCTAGGGTTAGAGTTCCGTTTAGGTTTCCGATTGGACCTAGGGTTAGGGTTATGTTGAGGGCTAGGGTTAGAGATCCGTTTAGGGTTCCGATTGGACCTAGGGTTAGGGTTATGTTGATGGCTACGGTTAGAGATCCGGTTAGGGTTCCGATTGGACCTAGGGTTAGGGTTATGTTGAGGGCGAGGGTTAGAGATCTGGTTAGGGTTCCGATGGGACCTACGGTTAGGGTTATGTTGAGGGCTAGGTATACAGATACGGTTAGGGTTCCGATTGGACCTAGGGTTAGGTGTACGTTGAGGGCTAGGGTTAGAGATCCGGTTAGGGTTCCGATTTGACCTAGGGTTAGTGTTATGTTGATGGCTGGGGTTAGAGATCCGGTTAGGGTTCCGATTGGACCTAGGGTTAGGGTTATGTTGGGGGCTAGGGTTAGAGATCCGTTTAGGGTTCCGATTGGCCCTAGAGTTAGGGTTATGTTGAGGGCTAGGGTTAGAGATCCGGTTAGGGTTCCGATTGGACCTAGGGTTTGGGTTATGTTGAGGGCGAGGGTTAGAGATCCGGTTAGGGTTCCGATTGGACCTAGGGTTAGGGTTATGTTGAGGGCTAGGTATACAGATCCGGTTAGGGTTCCGATTGGACCTAGGGTTAGGGTTATGTTGAGGGCTAGGTTTAGAGATCCGGTTAGGGTTCCGATTGGACCTCGGGTTAGGGTTATGTTGAGGGCGAGGGGTAGAGATCCGGTTAGGGTTCGGATTGGTCCTAGGGTTAGGGTTATGTTGAGGGCTAGGTATACAGACCCGGTTAGGGTTCCGATTGGACCTAGGGTTAGGGTTATGTTGAGGGCTAGGGTTAGAGATCTGGTTAGGGTTCCGATTGGACCTAGGGTTAGGGTTATGTTGAGGGCGAGGGGTAGAGATCCGGTTAGGGTTCGGATTGGTCCTAGGGTTAGGGTTATGTTGAGGGCTAGGTATACAGACCCGGTTAGGGTTCCGATTGGACCTAGGGTTAGGGTTATGTTGAGGGCTAGGGTTAGAGATCTGGTTAGGGTTCCGATTGGACCTAGGGTTAGGGTTATGTTGAGTGCGAGGGTTAGAGATGCGGTTAGTGTTCCGATTGGACCTAGGGTTAGGGTTATGTTGAGGGCTAAGTATACAGATCCGGTTAGGGTTCCGATTGGACCTCGGGTTAGGGTTATATTGAGGACTAGGGTTAGAGATCCGGTTAGGATTCCGATTGGACCTAGGGTTAGGGTTATGTTGAGGGCTAGGTTTAGAGATCCGGTTAGGGTTCCGATTGGACCTCGGGTTAGGGTTATGTTGAGGGAGAGGGGTAGAGATCCGGTTAGGGTTCGGATTGGTCCTAGGGTTACGGTTATGTTGAGGGCTAGGTATACAGACCCGGTTAGGGTTCCGATTGGACCTAGGGTTAGGGTTATGTTGAGGGCTAGGGTTAGAGATCTGGTTAGGGTTCCGATTGGACCTAGGGTTAGGGTTATGTTGAGGGCGAGGGTTAGAGATGCGGTTAGTGTTCCGATTGGACCTAGGGTTAGGGTTATGTTGAGGGCTAAGTATACAGATCCGGTTAGGGTTCCGATTGGACCTCGGGTTAGGGTTATGTTGAGGACTAGGGTTAGAGATCCGGTTAGGATTCCGATTGGACCTAGGGTTAGGGTTATGTTGAGGGCTAGGGTTAGAGATCCGGTTAGGGTTCCGATTGGACCTAGGGTTATGGTTATGTTGAGGGCTAGGGTTAGAGTTCCGTTTAGGGTTCCGATTGGACCTAGGGTTAGGGTTATGTTGAGGGCTAGGGTTAGATATCCGTTTAGGGTCCCATTGGACCTAGGGTTAGGGTTATGTTGAGGGCTAGGGTTAGAGATCCGGTTAGGGTTCCGATTGGACCTAGGGTTAGGGTTATGTTGAGGGCTAGGGTTAGAGATCCGGTTAGGTTTCCGATTGGACCTAGGGTTAGGGTTATGTTGAGGGCTAGGTATACAGATCCGGTTAGGGTTCCGATTGGACCTAGGGTTAGGGTTATGTTGAGGGCTAGGGTTAGATATCCGGTTAGGGTTCCGATTGGACCTAGGGTTAGGGTTATGTTGTGGGCTAGGGTTAGAGTTCCGGTTAGGGTTCCGATTGGACCTAGGGTTAGGGTTATTTTGAGGGCTAGGGTTAGAGTTCCGGTTAGGGTTCCGATTGGACCTAGGGTTAGGGTTATGTTGAGGGCTAGTTTTAGAGATCCGGTTAGGGTTCCAATTGGACCTCGGGTTAGGGTTATGTTGAGGGCGAGGGGTAGAGATCCGGTTAGGGTTCGGATTGTTCCTAGTGTTAGGGTTATGTTGAGGGCTAGGGTTAGGGATCCGGTTAGGGTTCCGATTGGACCTAGGGTTAGGGTTATGTTGAGGGCTAGGTATACAGACCCGGTTAGGGTTCCGATTGGACCTAGCGTTAGGGTTATGTTGAGGGCTAGGGTTAGAGATCTGGTTAGGGTTCCGATTGGACCTAGGGTTAGGGTTATGTTGAGGGCCAGGGTTAGAGATCCGGTTAGTGTTCCGATTGGACCTAGGGTTAGGGTTATGTTGAGGGCTAGGGTTAGAGATCCGGTTAGTGTTCCGATTGGACCTAGGGTTAGGGTTATGTTGAGGGCTAAGTATACAGATCCGGTTAGGGTTCCGAATGGACCTCGGGTTAGGGTTATGTTGAGGACTATGGTTAGAGATCCGGTTAGGGTTCCGATTGGACCTAGGTTGAGGGTTATGTTGAGGGCTAGGGTTAGAGATCCGGTTAGGGTTCCAATTGGACCTAGGGTTATGGTTATGTTGAGGGCTAGTGTTAGAGTTCCGTTTAGGGTTCCGATTGGACCTAGGGTTAGGGTTATGTTGAGGGCTAGGGTTAGATATCCGTTTAGGGTCCCATTGGACCTAGGGTTAGGGTTATGTTGAGGGCTAGGGTTAGAGATCCGGTTAGGTTCCCGATTGGACCTAGGGTTAGGGTTATGTTGAGGGCTAGGTATACAGATCCGGTTAGGGTTCCGATTGGACCTAGGGTTAGGGTTATGTTGAGGGCTAGGGTTAGAGATCCGGTTAGGGTTCCGATTGGACCTAGGGTTAGGGTTATGTTGAGGGCTAGGGTTAGAGAACCGGTGAGGTTTCCGATTGGACCTAGGGTTAGGGTTATGTTGAGGTCTATGTATACAGATCCGGTTAGGGTTCCAATTGAACCTAGGGTTAGGGTTAGGTTGAGGGCTAGGGTTAGAGATCCGGTTAGGGTTCCGATTGGACTTAGGGTTAGGGTTATGTTGAGGGCTAGGGATAGATATCCGGTTAGAGTTCCGATTGGACCTTGGGTTAGGGTTAATTTGAGGGCTAGGGTTAGATTTCCGGTTAGGGTTCCGACTGGACCTAGGGTTAGGGTTATGTTGAGGGTTAGGGTTAGAGATCCGGTTAGGGTCCCGATTGGACCTAGGGTTAGGGTTATGTTGAGGGCGAGGGTTAGAGATCTGGTTAGGGTTCCGATGGGACCTAGGGTTAGGGTTATGTTGAGGGCTAGGTTTAGAGATCCAGTTAGGGTTCCGATTGGACCTCGGGTTAGGGTTATGTTGAGGGCGAGGGGCAGAGATCTGG
This sequence comes from Miniopterus natalensis, assembly GCF_054644295.1. Taxonomy (NCBI): domain Eukaryota; kingdom Metazoa; phylum Chordata; class Mammalia; order Chiroptera; family Miniopteridae; genus Miniopterus; species Miniopterus natalensis. The sequence continues at coordinate 829,743 of NC_142085.1, read as the reverse complement.
TTAGGGTTCGGTTTGGTCCTAGGGTTAGGGTAATGTTGAGGGCTAGGGTTAGGGATCCGGTTAGGGTTCCGATTGGACCTAGGGTTAGGGTTATGTTGACGGCTAGGTATACAGACCCGGTTAGGGTTCCGATTGGACCTAGGGTTAGGGTTATGTTGAGGGCTAGGGTTAGAGATCCGGTTAGGGTTCCGATTGGACCTAGGGTTAGGGTTATGTTGAGGGCTAGGGTTAGAGAACCGGTGAGGTTTCCGATTGGACCTAGGGTTAGGGTTATGTTGAGGTCTATGTATACAGATCCGGTTAGGGTTCCAATTGGACCTAGGGTTAGGGTTATGTTGAGGGCTAGGGTTAGAGATCCGGTTAGGGTTCCGATTGGACTTAGGGTTAGGGTTATGTTGAGGGCTAGGGATAGATATCCGGTTAGAGTTCCGATTGGACCTTGGGTTAGGGTTATTTTGAGGGCTAGGGTTAGATTTCCGGTTAGGGTTCCGACTGGACCTAGGGTTAGGGTTATGTTGAGGGCTAGGTTTAGATATCCGGTTAGGGTTCCGATTGGACCTAGGGTTAGGGTTATGTTGAGGGCGAGGGGTAGAGATCCGGTTAGGGTTCGCATTGGTTCTAGGGTTAGGGTTATGTTGAGGGCTAGGGTTAGGGATCCGGTTAGGGTTCCGATTGGACCTAGTGTTAGGGTTATGTTGAGGGTTAGGGTTAGAGATCCGGTTAGGGTCCCGATTGGACCTAGGGTTAGGGTTATGTTGAGGGCGAGGGTTAGAGATCTGGTTAGGGTTCCGATGGGACCTAGGGTTAGGGTTATGTTGAGGGCTAGGTTTAGAGATCCAGTTAGGGTTCCGATTGGACCTCGGGTTAGGGTTATGTTGAGGGCGAGGGGCAGAGATCTGGTTAGGGTTCGGTTTGGTCCTAGGGTTAGGGTAATGTTGAGGGCTAGGGTTAGGGATCCGGTTAGGGTTCCGATTGGACCTAGGGTTAGGGTTATGTTGACGGCTAGGTATACAGACCCGGTTAGGGTTCCGATTGGACCTAGGGTTAGGGTTATGTTGAGGGCTAGGGTTAGAGATCCGGTTAGGGTTCCGATTGGACCTAGGGTTAGGGTTATGTTGAGGGCTAGGGTTAGAGAACCGGTGAGGTTTCCGATTGGACCTAGGGTTAGGGTTATGTTGAGGTCTATGTATACAGATCCGGTTAGGGTTCCAATTGGACCTAGGGTTAGGGTTATGTTGAGGGCTAGGGTTAGAGATCCGGTTAGGGTTCCGATTGGACTTAGGGTTAGGGTTATGTTGAGGGCTAGGGATAGATATCCGGTTAGAGTTCCGATTGGACCTTGGGTTAGGGTTATTTTGAGGGCTAGGGTTAGATTTCCGGTTAGGGTTCCGACTGGACCTAGGGTTAGGGTTATGTTGAGGGCTAGGTTTAGATATCCGGTTAGGGTTCCGATTGGACCTAGGGTTAGGGTTATGTTGAGGGCGAGGGGTAGAGATCCGGTTAGGGTTCGCATTGGTTCTAGGGTTAGGGTTATGTTGAGGGCTAGGGTTAGGGATCCGGTTAGGGTTCCGATTGGACCTAGTGTTAGGGTTATGTTGAGGGCTAGGGTTAGAGATCCGGTTAGGGTCCCGATTGGACCTAGGGTTAGGGTTATGTTGAGGGCGAGGGTTAGAGATCGTGTTAGGGTTCTGATTGGACCTAGGGTTTGGGTGATGTTGAGGGCTAGGGTTAGAGATCCGGTTAGGGTTCCGATTGGACCTAGGGTTAGGGTTATGTTGAGGGCTAGGGTTAGAGAACCGGTTAGGTTTCCGATTGGACCTAGGGTTAGGGTTATGTTGAGGTCTATGTATACAGATCCGGTTAGGGTTCCAATTGGACCTAGGGTTAGGGTTATGTTGAGGGCTAGGGTTAGAGATCCGGTTAGGGTTCCGATTGGACTTAGGGTTAGGGTTATGTTGAGGGCTAGGGATAGATATCCGGTTAGAGTTTCGATTGGACCTTGGGTTAGGGTTATTTTGAGGGCTAGGGTTAGATTTCAGGTTAGGGTTCCGACTGGACCTAGGGTTAGGGTTATGTTGAGGGCTAGGTTTAGATATCCGGTTAGGGTTCCGATTGGACCTCCGGTTAGGGTTATGTTGAGGGCGAGGGGTAGAGATCCGGTTAGGGTTCGCATTGGTTCTAGGGTTAGGGTTATGTTGAGGGCTAGGGTTAGGGATCCGGTTAGGGTTCCGATTGGACCTAGGGTTAGGGTTATGTTGATGGCTAGGGTTAGAGATCCGGTTAGGGTCCCGATTGGACCTAGGTTTAGGGTTATGTTGAGGGCGAGGGTTAGAGATCTGGTTAGGGTTCCGATGGGACCTAGGGTTAGGGTTATGTTGAGGGCTAGGTATACAGATCCTGTTAGGGTTCCGATTGGACCTAGGGTTAGGGTGATATTGAGGGCTAGGGTTAGAGATCCGGTTAGGGTTCCGATTGGACCTAGGGTTAGGGTTATGTTGAGGGCGAGGGTTAGAGATCTGGTTAGGGTTCCGATGGGACCTACGGTTAGGGTTATGTTGAGGGCTAGGTATACAGATACTGTTAGGGTTCCGATTGAACCTAGGGTTAGGGGTATGTTGAGGGCTAGGGTTAAAGATCCGGTTAGGGTTCCGATTGGACCTAGGGTTAGGGTTATGTTGATGGCTGAGGTTAGAGATCCGGTTAGGGTTCCGATTGGACTTAGGGTTAGGGTTACGTTGAGGGCTAGGTTTAGATTTCCATGTAGTGTTCCGATTGGTCCTAGGGTTAGGGTTATGTTGAGGGCTAGGTTTAGAGATCCGGTTAGGGTTCCGATCGGACCTCGGGTTAGGGTTATGTTGAGGGCGAGGGGCAGAGATCCGGTTAGGGTTCGGTTTGGTCCTAGGGTTAGGGTTATGTTGAGGGCTAGGGTTAGGGATCCGGTTAGGGTTCCGATTGGACCTAGGGTTAGGGTTATGTTGAGGGCTAGGGTTAGAGATCCGGTAAGTGTTACGGTTGAACCCAGGGTTAGCGTTGTGTTGAGGGCTAGGGTTAGAGATCCGGTTAGGGTTCCGATTGGACCTAGGGTTAGGGTTATGTTGAGGGCTAAGGTTAGAGATCCGGTTAGGGTTCTGATTGGACCTAGGGTTAGGGTTATGTTGAGGGCAAGGGTTAGAGAACCGGTTAGGGTTCCGATTGGACCTAGGGTTAGGGTTATGTTGAGAGCTGGGGTTAGAGATCCGGTTAGGGTTCCGATTGGACCTAGGGTTAGGTTTATGTTGAGGGCTAGGGTTAGAGATCCGGTTAGGGTTCCGATTGGACCTAGGGTTAGGGTTATGTTGAGGGCGAGGGGTAGAGATCCTGTTAGGGTTCCGATTGGACCTAGGCTTAGGGTTATGTTGAGGGCTAGGGTTAGATATCCATTTAGGTTTCCGATTGGTCCTAGGGTTAGGGTTATGTTGAGGGCTAGGGTTAGGGATCCGGTTAGGGTTCCGATTGGACCTAGGGTTAGGGTTATGTTGAGGGCTAGGTATACAGACCCGGTTAGGGTTCCGATTGGACCTAGGGTTAGGGTTATGTTGAGGGCTAGGGTTAGAGATCTGGTTATTGTTCCGATTGGACCCTAGGGTTAGGGTTATGTTGAGGGCGAAGGTTAGAAATCCGGTTAGGGTTCCGATTGGACCTAGGGTTAGGGTTATGTTGAGGGCTAGGGTTAGAGGTCCGGTTAGGGTTCCGAATGGACCTAGGGTTAGGGTTATGTTGAGGGCTAGGGTTAGATATCCGGTTAGGGTTCCGATTGGACCTAGGGTTAGGGTTATGTTGTGGGCTAGGGTTAGAGTTCCGGTTAGGGTTCCGATTGGACCTAGGGTTAGGGTTATTTTGAGGGCTAGGGTAAGAGTTCCGGTTAGGGTTCCGATTGGACCTAGGGTTAGGGTTATGTTGAGGGCGAGGGGTAGAGATCCGGTTAGGGTTCGGATTGGTCCTAGGGTTAGGGTTATGTTGAGGGCTAGGGTTAGGGATCCTGTTAGGTTTCCGATTGGACCTAGGGTTAGGGTTATGTTGAGGGCTAGGTATACATACCCGGTTAGGGTTCCGATTGGACCTAGGGTTAGGGTTATGTAGAGGGCTAGGGTTAGAGATCTGGTTAGGGTTCCGATTGGACCTAGGGTTAGGGTTATGTTGAGGGCGAGGGTTCGAGATCCCGTTAGGGTTCCGATTGGACCTAGGGTTAGGGTTATGTTGAGGGCTAGGGTTAGAGATCCGGTTAGTGTTCCGATTGGACCTAGGGTCAGGGTTATGTTGAGGGCTAAGTATACAGATCCTTTTAGGGTTCCAATTGGACCTCGGGTTAGGGTTATGTTGAGGACTAGGGTTAGAGATCCGGTTAGGGTTCCGATTGGACCTAGGGTTAGGGTTATGTTGAGGGCTAGGGTTAGAGATCCGGTTAGGGTTCCGATTGGACCTAGGGTTATGGTTATGTTGAGGGCTAGGGTTAGATTTCCGTTTAGGGTTCCGATTGGACCTAGGGTTAGGGTTATGTTGAGGGCTAGGGTTAGATATCCGTTTAGGGTCCCATTGGACCTAGGGTTAGGGTTATGTTGAGGGCTAGGGTTAGAGATCCGGTTAGGGTTCCGATTGGACCTAGGGTTAGGGTTATGTTGAGGGCTAGGGTTAGAGATCCGGTTAGGTTTCCGATTGGACCTAGGGTTAGGGTTATGTTGAGGGCTAGGTATACAGATACGGTTAGGGTTCCGATTGGACCTAGGGTTAGGGTTATGTTGAGGGCTAGGGTTAGAGATCCGGTTAGGGTTCCGATTGGACCTAGGGTTAGGGTTATGTTGAGGGCTAGGGTTATAGAACCGGTTAGGTTTCCGATTGGACCTAGGGTTAGGGTTATGTTGAGGGCTAGGGATAGATATCCAGTTAGAGTTACGATTGGACCTTGGGTTAGGGTTATTTTGAGGGCTAGGGTTAGATTTCCGGTTAGGGTTCCGACTGGACCTAGGGTTAGGGTTATGTTGAGGGCTAGGTTTAGATATCCGGTTAGGGTTCCGATTGGACCTCGGGTTAGGGTTATGTTGAGGGCGAGGGGTAGAGATCCGGTTAGGGTTCGCATTGGTCCTAGGGTTAGGGTTATGTTGAGGGCTAGGGTTAGGGATCCGGTTAGGGTTCCTATTGGACCTAGGGTTAGGGTTATGTTGAGGCCTAGGGTTAGAGATCCGGTTAGGGTCCCGATTGGACCTAGGGTTAGGGTTATGTTGAGGGCGAGGGTTAGAGATCGTGTTAGGGTTCCGATTGGACCTAGGGTTAGGGTGATGTTGAGGGCTAGGGTTAGAGATCCGGTTAGGGTTCCGATTGGACCTAGGGTTAGGGTTATGTTGAGGGCTAGGGTTAGAGATCCGGTAGGGTTCCGATTGGACCTAGGGTTAGGGTTATGTTGAGGGCTAGGTATACAGACCCGATTAGGGTTCCGATTGGACCTAGGGTTAGGGTTATGTTTAGGGCTAGGTTTAGAGATCCGGTTAGGGTTCCGATTGGACCTAGGGTTAGGGTTATGTTGAGGGCGAGGGTTAGAGATCCGGTTAGGGTTCCGATTGGACCTAGGGTTAGGGTTATGTTCAAGGCTAGGTATACAGATCCGGTTAGGGTTCCGATTGGACCTAGGGTTAGGGTTATGTTGAGGGCTAGGGTTAGAGATCCGGTTAGGGTTCCGATTGGACCTAGGGTTAGGGTTATGTTGAGGGCTAGGGTTAGAGATCCGGTTAGGGTTCCGATTGGACCTAGGGTTAGGGTTATGTTGAGGGCTAGGGTTAGATATCCGGTTAGGGTTCCGCTTGGACCTAGGGTTAGGGTTATGTTGAGGGCTAGGGTTAGAGTTCCGTTTAGGGTTCCGATTGGACCTAGGGTTAGGGTTATGTTGAGGGTTAGGGTTAGAGATCCGGTTAGTTTTCCGATTGGACCTAGGGTTAGGGTTATGTTGAGGGCTAGGTATACAGATCCGGTTAGGGTTCCGATTGGACCTAGGGTTAGGGTTATGTTGAGGACTAGGGTTAGAGATCCGGTTAGGGTTCCGATTGGACCTAGGGTTAGGGTTATATTGAGGGCTAGGGTTAGAGATCCGGTTAGGGTTCCGATTGGACCTAGGGTTAGGGTTATGTTGAGGGCTACGGTTAGAGATCCGGTTAGGGTTCCGATTGGACCTAGGGTTAGGGTTATGTTGAGGGCGAGGGGTAGAGATACTGTTAGGGTTCCGATTGGACCTAGGCTTAGGTTTATGTTTAGGGCTAGGGTTAGATATCCATTTAGGGTTCCGATTGGTCCTAGGGTTAGGGTTATGTTGAGGGCTAGGGTTAGGGATCCGGTTAGGGTTCCGATTGGACCTAGGGTTAGGGTTATGTTGACGGCTAGGTATACAGACCTGGTTAGGGTTCCGATTGGACCTAGGGTTTTGGTTATATTGAGGGCTAGGGTTAGAGATCCGGTAAGGGTTACGATTGGACCCAGGGTTAGCGTTGTGTTGAGGGCTAGGGTAAGAAATCCGGTTAGGATTCCTAGTGGACCTAGGGTTATGGTTATGTTGAGGGCTAGGGTTAGAGTTCCGTTTAGGGTTCCGATTGGACCTAGGGTTAGGGTTATGTTGAGGGTTAGGGTTAGAGATCCGGTTAGTTTTCCGATTGGACCTAGGGTTAGGGTTATGTTGAGGGCTAGGTATACAGATCCGGTTAGGGTTCCGATTGGACCTAGGGTTAGGGTTATGTTGAGGGCTAGGGTTAGAGATCAGGTTAGGGTTCCGATTGGACCTAGGGTTAGGGTTATGTTGAGGGCTAGGGTTAGAGATCCGGTTAGGGTTCCGATTGGACCTAGGGTTAGGGTTATGTTGAGGGCTAGGGTTAGAGATCCGGTTAGGGTTCCGATTGGACCTAGGGTTAGGGTTATGTTGAGGGCTAGGGTTAGAGATCCGGTTAGGGTTCCGATTGGACCTAGGGTTAGGGTTATGTTGAGGGCGAGGGGTAGAGATACTGTTAGGGTTCCGATTGGACCTAGGCTTAGGTTTATGTTGAGGGCTAGTGTTAGATATCCATTTTGGGTTCCGATTGGTCCTAGGGTTAGGGTTATGTTGAGGGCTAGGGTTAGATATCCATTTAGGGTTCCGATTGGACCTAGGGTTAGGGTTATGTTGAGGGCTAGGTATACAGATACGGTTAGGGTTCCGATTGGACCTAGGGTTAGGTGTACGTTGAGGGCTAGGGTTAGAGATCCGGTTAGGGTTCCGATTTGACCTAGGGTTAGTGTTATGTTGATGGCTGGGGTTAGAGATCCGGTTAGGGTTCCGATTGGACCTAGGGTTAGGGTTATGTTGGGGGCTAGGGTTAGAGATCCGTTTAGGGTTCCGATTGGCCCTAGAGTTAGGGTTATGTTGAGGGCTAGGGTTAGAGATCCGGTTAGGGTTCCGATTGGACCTAGGGTTTGGGTTATGTTGAGGGCTAGGGTTAGAGATCCGGTTAGGGTTCCGATTGGACCTAGGGTTAGGGTTATGTTGAGGGCTAGGTATACAGATCCGGTTAGGGTTCCGATTGGACCTAGGGTTAGGGTTATGTTGAGGGCTAGGTTTAGAGATCCGGTTAGGGTTCCGATTGGACCTCGGGTTAGGGTTATGTTGAGGGCGAGGGGTAGAGATCCGGTTAGGGTTCGGATTGGTCCTAGGGTTAGGGTTATGTTGAGGGCTAGGTATACAGACCCGGTTAGGGTTCCGATTGGACCTAGGGTTAGGGTTATGTTGAGGGCTAGGGTTAGAGATCTGGTTAGGGTTCCGATTGGACCTAGGGTTAGGGTTATGTTGAGGGCTAGGTTTAGAGATCCGGTTAGGGTTCCGATTGGACCTCGGGTTAGGGTTATGTTGAGGGCGAGGGGTAGAGATCCGGTTAGGGTTCGGATTGGTCCTAGGGTTAGGGTTATGTTGAGGGCTAGGTATACAGACCCGGTTAGGGTTCCGATTGGACCTAGGGTTAGGGTTATGTTGAGGGCTAGGGTTAGAGATCTGGTTAGGGTTCCGATTGGACCTAGGGTTAGGGTTATGTTGAGGGCGAGGGTTAGAGATGCGGTTAGTGTTCCGATTGGACCTAGGGTTAGGGTTATGTTGAGGGCTAAGTATACAGATCCGGTTAGGGTTCCGATTGGACCTCGGGTTAGGGTTATGTTGAGGACTAGGGTTAGAGATCCGGTTAGGATTCCGATTGGACCTAGGGTTAGGGTTATGTTGAGGGCTAGGGTTAGAGATCCGGTTAGGGTTCCGATTGGACCTAGGGTTATGGTTATGTTGAGGGCTAGGGTTAGAGTTCCGTTTAGGGTTCCGATTGGACCTAGGGTTAGGGTTATGTTGAGGGCTAGGGTTAGATATCCGTTTAGGGTCCCATTGGACCTAGGGTTAGGGTTATGTTGAGGGCTAGGGTTAGAGATCCGGTTAGGGTTCCGATTGGACCTAGGGTTAGGGTTATGTTGAGGGCTAGGGTTAGAGATCCGGTTAGGTTTCCGATTGGACCTAGGGTTAGGGTTATGTTGAGGGCTAGGTATACAGATCCGGTTAGGGTTCCGATTGGACCTAGGGTTAGGGTTATGTTGAGGGCTAGGGTTAGATATCCGGTTAGGGTTCCGATTGGACCTAGGGTTAGGGTTATGTTGTGGGCTAGGGTTAGAGTTCCCGTTAGGGTTCCGATTGGACCTAGGGTTAGGGTTATTTTGAGGGCTAGGGTTAGAGTTCCGGTTAGGGTTCCGATTGGACTTAGGGTTAGGGTTATGTTGAGGGCTAGTTTTAGAGATCCGGTTAGGGTTCCAATTGGACCTCGGGTTAGGGTTATGTTGAGGGCGAGGGGTAGAGATCCGGTTAGGGTTCGGATTGTTCCTAGGGTTAGGGTTATGTTGAGGGCTAGGGTTAGGGATCCGGTTAGGGTTCCGATTGGACCTAGGGTTAGGGTTATGTTGAGGGCTAGGTATACAGACCCGGTTAGGGTTCCGATTGGACCTAGCGTTAGGGTTATGTTGAGGGCTAGGGTTAGAGATCTGGTTAGGGTTCCGATTGGACCTAGGGTTAGGGTTATGTTGAGGGCCAGGGTTAGAGATCCGGTTAGTGTTCCGATTGGACCTAGGGTTAGGGTTATGTTGAGGGCTAGGGTTAGAGATCCGGTTAGTGTTCCGATTGGACCTAGGGTTAGGGTTATGTTGAGGGCTAAGTATACAGATCCGGTTAGGGTTCCGAATGGACCTCGGGTTAGGGTTATGTTGAGGACTATGGTTAGAGATCCGGTTAGGGTTCCGATTGGACCTAGGTTGAGGGTTATGTTGAGGGCTAGGGTTAGAGATCCGGTTAGGGTTCCAATTGGACCTAGGGTTATGGTTATGTTGAGGGCTAGTGTTAGAGTTCCGTTTAGGGTTCCGATTGGACCTAGGGTTAGGGTTATGTTGAGGGCTAGGGTTAGATATCCGTTTAGGGTCCCATTGGACCTAGGGTTAGGGTTATGTTGAGGGCTAGGGTTAGAGATCCGGTTAGGTTCCCGATTGGACCTAGGGTTAGGGTTATGTTGAGGGCTAGGTATACAGATCCGGTTAGGGTTCCGATTGGACCTAGGGTTAGGGTTATGTTGAGGGCTAGGGTTAGAGATCCGGTTAGGGTTCCGATTGGACCTAGGGTTAGGGTTATGTTGAGGGCTAGGGTTAGAGAACCGGTGAGGTTTCCGATTGGACCTAGGGTTAGGGTTATGTTGAGGTCTATGTATACAGATCCGGTTAGGGTTCCAATTGGACCTAGGGTTAGGGTTAGGTTGAGGGCTAGGGTTAGAGATCCGGTTAGGGTTCCGACTGGACCTAGGGTTAGGGTTATGTTAAGGGCTAGGTTTAGATATCCGGTTAGGGTTCCGATTGGACCTCGGGTTAGGGTTATGTTGAGGGCGAGGTGTAGAGATCCGGTTAGGGTTCGCATTGGTTCTAGGGTTAGGGTTATGTTGAGGGCTAGGGTTAGGGATCCGGTTAGGGTTCCGATTGGACCTAGTGTTAGGGTTATGTTGAGGGTTAGGGTTAGAGATCCGGTTAGGGTCCCGATTGGACCTAGGGTTAGGGTTATGTTGAGGGCGAGGGTTAGAGATCTGGTTAGGGTTCCGATGGGACCTAGGGTTAGGGTTATGTTGAGGGCTAGGTTTAGAGATCCAGTTAGGGTTCCGATTGGACCTCGGGTTAGGGTTATGTTGAGGGCGAGGGGCAGAGATCCGGTTAGGGTTCGGTTTGGTCCTAGGGTTAGGGTTATGTTGAGGGCTAGGGTTAGGGATCCGGTTAGGGTTCCGATTGGACCTAGGGTTAGGGTTATGTTGACGGCTAGGTATACAGACCCGGTTAGGGTTCCGATTGGACCTAGGGTTAGGGTTATGTTGAGGGCTAGGGTTAGAGATCCGGTTAGGGTCCCGATTGGACCTAGGGTTAGGGTTATGTTGAGGGCGAGGGTTAGAGATCGTGTTAGGGTTCTGATTGGACCTAGGGTTTGGGTGATGTTGAGGGCTAGGGTTAGAGATCCGGTTAGGGTTCCGATTGGACCTAGGGTTAGGGTTATGTTGAGGGCTAGGGTTAGAGAACCGGTTAGGTTTCCGATTGGACCTAGGGTTAGGGTTATGTTGAGGTCTATGTATACAGATCCGGTTAGGGTTCCAATTGGACCTAGGGTTGGGGTTATGTTGAGGGCTAGGGTTAGAGATCCGGTTAGGGTTCCGATTGGACTTAGGGTTAGGGTTATGTTGAGGGCTAGGGATAGATATCCGGTTAGAGTTTCGATTGGACCTTGGGTTAGGGTTATTTTGAGGGCTAGGGTTAGATTTCAGGTTAGGGTTCCGACTGGACCTAGGGTTAGGGTTATGTTGAGGGCTAGGTTTAGATATCCGGTTAGGGTTCCGATTGGACCTCCGGTTAGGGTTATGTTCAGGGCGAGGGGTAGAGATCCGGTTAGGGTTCGCATTGGTTCTAGGGTTAGGGTTATGTTGAGGGCTAGGGTTAGGGATCCGGTTAGGGTTCCGATTGGACCTAGGGTTAGGGTTATGTTGATGGCTAGGGTTAGAGATCCGGTTAGGGTCCCGATTGGACCTAGGTTTAGGGTTATGTTGAGGGCGAGGGTTAGAGATCTGGTTAGGGTTCCGATGGGACCTAGGGTTAGGGTTATGTTGAGGGCTAGGTATACAGATCCTGTTAGGGTTCCGATTGGACCTAGGGTTAGGGTGATATTGAGGGCTAGGGTTAGAGATCCGGTTAGGGTTCCGATTGGACCTAGGGTTAGGGTTATGTTGAGGGCGAGGGTTAGAGATCTGGTTAGGGTTCCGATGGGACCTACGGTTAGGGTTATGTTGAGGGCTAGGTATACAGATACTGTTAGGGTTCCGATTGAACCTAGGGTTAGGGGTATGTTGAGGGCTAGGGTTAAAGATCCGGTTAGGGTTCCGATTGGATCTAGGGTTAGGGTTATGTTGATGGCTGAGGTTAGAGATCCGGTTAGGGTTCCGATTGGACTTAGGGTTAGGGTTACGTTGAGGGCTAGGTTTAGATTTCCATGTAGTGTTCCGATTGGTCCTAGGGTTAGGGTTATGTTGAGGGCTAGGTTTAGAGATCCGGTTAGGGTTCCGATCGGACCTCGGGTTAGGGTTATGTTGAGGGCGAGGGGCAGAGATCCGGTTAGGGTTCGGTTTGGTCCTAGGGTTAGGGTTATGTTGAGGGTTAGGGTTAGGGATCCGGTTAGGGTTCCGATTGGACCTAGGGTTAGGGTTATGTTGACGGCTAGGTATACAGACCCGGTTAGGGTTCCGATTGGACCTAGGGTTAGGGTTATGTTGAGAGCTAGGTTTAGAGATCCGGTAAGGGTTACGGTTGGACCCAGGGTTAGCCTTGTGTTGAGGGCTAGGGTTAGAGATCCGGTTAGGGTTCCGATTGGACCTAGGGTTAGGGTTATGTTGAGGGCTAGGGTTAGAGATCCGGTAAGTGTTACGGTTGAACCCAGGGTTAGCGTTGTGTTGAGGGCTAGGGTTAGAGATCCGGTTAGGGTTCCGATTGGACCTAGGGTTAGGGTTATGTTGAGGGCTAAGGTTAGAGATCCGGTTAGGGTTCTGATTGGACCTAGGGTTAGGGTTATGTTGAGGGCAAGGGTTAGAGATCCGGTTAGGGTTCCGATTGGACCTAGGGTTAGGGTTATGTTGAGAGCTGGGGTTAGAGATCCGGTTAGGGTTCCGATTGGACCTAGGGTTAGGTTTATGTTGAGGGCTAGGGTTAGAGATCCGGTTAGGGTTCCGATTGGACCTAGGGTTAGGGTTATGTTGAGGGCGAGGGGTAGAGATCCTGTTAGGGTTCCGATTGGACCTAGGGTTAGGGTTATGTTGAGGGCTAGGGTTAGATATCCATTTAGGTTTCCGATTGGTCCTAGGGTTAGGGTTATGTTGAGGGCTAGGGTTAGGGATCCGGTTAGGGTTCCGATTGGACCTAGGGTTAGGGTTATGTTGAGGGCTAGGTATACAGACCCGGTTAGGGTTCCGATTGGACCTAGGGTTAGGGTTATGTTGAGGGCTAGGGTTAGAGATCTGGTTATTGTTCCGATTGGACCCTAGGGTTAGGGTTATGTTGAGGGCGAAGGTTAGAAATCCGGTTAGGGTTCCGATTGGACCTAGGGTTAGGGTTATGTTGAGGGCTAGGGTTAGAGGTCCGGTTAGGGTTCCGAATGGACCTAGGGTTAGGGTTATGTTGAGGGCTAGGGTTAGATATCCGGTTAGGGTTCCGATTGGACCTAGGGTTAGGGTTATGTTGTGGGCTAGGGTTAGAGTTCCGGTTAGGGTTCCGATTGGACCTAGGGTTAGGGTTATTTTGAGGGCTAGGGTAAGAGTTCCGGTTAGGGTTCCGATTGGACCTAGGGTTAGGGTTATGTTGAGGGCGAGGGGTAGAGATCCGGTTAGGGTTCGGATTGGTCCTAGGGTTAGGGTTATGTTGAGGGCTAGGGTTAGGGATCCTGTTAGGTTTCCGATTGGACCTAGGGTTAGGGTTATGTTGAGGGCTAGGTATACAGACCCGGTTAGGGTTCCGATTGGACCTAGGGTTAGGGTTATGTAGAGGGCTAGGGTTAGAGATCTGGTTAGGGTTCCGATTGGACCTAGGGTTAGGGTTATGTTGAGGGCGAGGGTTCGAGATCCCGTTAGGGTTCCGATTGGACCTAGGGTTAGGGTTATGTTGAGGGCTAGGGTTAGAGATCCGGTTAGTGTTCCGATTGGACCTAGGGTCAGGGTTATGTTGAGGGCTAAGTATACAGATCCGTTTAGGGTTCCGATTGGACCTCGGGTTAGGGTTATGTTGAGGACTAGGGTTAGAGATCCGGTTAGGGTTCCGATTGGACCTAGGGTTAGGGTTATGTTGAGGGCTAGGGTTAGAGATCCGGTTAGGGTTCCGATTGGACCTAGGGTTATGGTTATGTTGAGGGCTAGGGTTAGATTTCCGTTTAGGGTTCCGATTGGACCTAGGGTTAGGGTTATGTTGAGGGCTAGGGTTAGATATCCGTTTAGGGTCCCATTGGACCTAGGGTTAGGGTTATGTTGAGGGCTAGGGTTAGAGATCCGGTTAGGGTTCCGATTGGACCTAGGGTTAGGGTTATGTTGAGGGCTAGGGTTAGAGATCCGGTTAGGTTTCCGATTGGACCTAGGGTTAGGGTTATGTTGAGGGCTAGGTATACAGATACGGTTAGGGTTCCGATTGGACCTAGGGTTACGGTTATGTTGAGGGCTAGGGTTAGAGATCCGGTTAGGGTTCCGATTGGACCTAGGGTTAGGGTTATGTTGAGGGCTAGGGTTATAGAACCGGTTAGGTTTCCGATTGGACCTAGGGTTAGGGTTATGTTGAGGGCTAGGGATAGATATCCAGTTAGAGTTACGATTGGACCTTGGGTTAGGGTTATTTTGAGGGCTAGGGTTAGATTTCCGGTTAGGGTTCCGACTGGACCTAGGGTTAGGGTTATGTTGAGGGCTAGGTTTAGATATCCGGTTAGGGTTCCGATTGGACCTCGGGTTAGGGTTATGTTGAGGGCGAGGGGTAGAGATCCGGTTAGGGTTCGCATTGGTCCTAGGGTTAGGGTTATGTTGAGGGCTAGGGTTAGGGATCCGGTTAGGGTTCCTATTGGACCTAGGGTTAGGGTTATGTTGAGGCCTAGGGTTAGAGATCCGGTTAGGGTCCCGATTGGACCTAGGGTTAGGGTTATGTTGAGGGCGAGGGTTAGAGATCGTGTTAGGGTTCCGATTGGACCTAGGGTTAGGGTGATGTTGAGGGCTAGGGTTAGAGATCCGGTTAGGGTTCCGATTGGACCTAGGGTTAGGGTTATGTTGAGGGCTAGGGTTAGAGATCCGGTAGGGTTCCGATTGGACCTAGGGTTAGGGTTATGTTGAGGGCTAGGTATACAGACCCGATTAGGGTTCCGATTGGACCTAGGGTTAGGGTTATGTTTAGGGCTAGGTTTAGAGATCCGGTTAGGGTTCCGATTGGACCTAGTGTTAGGGTTATGTTGAGGGCGAGGGTTAGAGATCCGGTTAGGGTTCCGATTGGACCTAGGGTTAGGGTTATGTTCAAGGCTAGGTATACAGATCCGGTTAGGGTTCCGATTGGACCTAGGGTTAGGGTTATGTTGAGGGCTAGGGTTAGAGATCCGGTTAGGGTTCCGATTGGACCTAGGGTTAGGGTTATGTTGAGGGCGAGGGTTAGAGATCCGGTTAGGGTTCCGATTGGACCTAGGGTTAGGGTTATGTTCAAGGCTAGGTATACAGATCCGGTTAGGGTTCCGATTGGACCTAGGGTTAGGGTTATGTTGAGGGCTATGGTTAGAGATCCGGTTAGGGTTCCGATTGGACCTAGGGTTAGGGTTATGTTGAGGGCTAGGTTTAGATATCCGGTTAGGGTTCCGATTGGACCTCGGGTTAGGGTTATGTTGAGGGCGAGGGGTAGAGATCCGGTTAGGGTTCGCATTGGTTCTAGGGTTAGGGTTATGTTGAGGGCTAGGGTTAGGGATCCGGTTAGGGTTCCGATTGGACCTAGTGTTAGGGTTATGTTGAGGGCTAGGGTTAGAGATCCGGTTAGGGTCCCGATTGGACCTAGGGTTAGGGTTATGTTGAGGGCGAGGGTTAGAGATCTGGTTAGGGTTCCGATGGGACCTAGGGTTAGGGTTATGTTGAGGGCTAGGTTTAGAGATCCGGTTAGGGTTCCGATTGGACCTCGGGTTAGGGTTATGTTGAGGGCGAGGGGTAGAGATCCGGTTAGGGTTCGGTTTGGTCCTAGGGTTAGGGTTATGTTGAGGGCTAGGGTTAGGGATCCGGTTAGGGTTCCGATTGGACCTAGGGTTAGGGTTATGTTGACGGCTAGGTATACAGACCCGGTTAGGGTTCCGATTGGACCTAGGGTTAGGGTTATGTTGAGGGCTAGGGTTAGAGATCCGGTTAGGGTTCTGATTGGACCTAGGGTTAGGGTTATGTTGAGGGCTAGGGTTAGAGATCCGGTTAGGATTCCGATTGGACCTAGGGTTAGGGTTATGTTGAGGGCTAGGGTTAGAGAACCGGTGAGGTTTCCGATTGGACCTAGGGTTAGGGTTATGTTGAGGTCTATGTATACAGATCCGGTTAGGGTTCCAATTGGACCTAGGGTTAGGGTTATGTTGAGGGCTAGGGTTAGAGATCCGGTTAGGGTTCCGATTGGACCTAGGGTTAGGGTTATGTTGAGGGCTAAGGTTAGAGATCCGGTTAGGGTTCTGATTGGACCTAGGGTTAGGGTTATGTTGAGGGCAAGGGTTAGAGATCCGGTTAGGGTTCCGATTGGACCTAGGGTTAGGGTTATGTTGAGAGCTGTGGTTAGAGATCCGGTTAGGGTTCCGATTGGACCTAGGGTTAGGGTTATGTTGAGGGCTAGGGTTAGAGATCCGGTTAGGGTTCCGATTGGACCTAGGGTTAGGGTTATGTTGAGGGCGAGGGGTAGAGATCCTGTTAGGGTTCCGATTGGACCTAGGCTTAGGGTTATGTTGAGGGCTAGGGTTGGATATCCATTTAGGTTTCCGATTGGTCCTAGGGTTAGGGTTATGTTGAGGGCTAGGGTTAGGGATCCGGTTAGGGTTCCGATTGGACCTAGGGTTAGGGTTATGTTGAGGGCTAGGTATACAGACCCGGTTAGGGTTCCGATTGCACCTAGGGTTAGGGTTATGTTGAGGGCTAGGGTTAGAGATCTGGTTATTGTTCCGATTAGACCTAGGGTTAGGGTTATGTTGAGGGCGAAGGTTAGAAATCCGGTTAGGGTTCCGATTGGACCTAGGGTTAGGGTTATGTTGAGGGCTAGGGTTAGAGGTCCGGTTAGGGTTCCGATTGGACCTAGGGTTAGGGTTATGTTGAGGGCTAGGGTTAGATATCCGGTTAGGGTTCCGATTGGACCTAGGGTTAGGGTTATGTTGTGGGCTAGGGTTAGAGTTCCGGTTAGGGTTCCGATTGGACCTAGGGTTAGGGTTATTTTGAGGGCTAGGGTAAGAGTTCCGGTTAGGGTTCCGATTGGACCTAGGATTAGGGTTATGTTGAGGGCGAGGGGTAGAGATCCGGTTGGGGTTTGGATTGGTCCTAGGGTTAGGGTTATGTTTAGGGCTAGGGTTAGGGATCAGGTTAGGTTTCCGATTGGACCTAGGGTTAAGGTTATGTTGAGGGCTAGGTATACAGACCCGGTTAGGGTTCCGATTGGACCTAGGGTTAGGGTTATGTAGAGGGCTAGGGTTAGAGATCTGGTTAGGGTTCCGATTGGACCTAGGGTTAGGGTTATGTTGAGGGCGAGGGTTCGAGATCCCGTTAGGGTTCCGATTGGACCTAGGGTAAGGGTTATGTTGAGGGCTAGGGTTAGAGATCCGGTTAGTGTTCCGATTGGACCTAGGGTAAGGGTTATGTTGAGGGCTAAGTATACAGATCCGTTTAGGGTTCCGATTGGACCTCAGGTTAGGGTTATGTTGAGGACTAGGGTTAGAGATCCGGTTAGGGTTCCGATTGGACCTAGGGTTAGGGTTATGTTGAGGGCTAGGGTTAGAGATCCGGTTAGGGTTCCGATTGGACCTAGGGTTATGGTTATGTTGAGGGTTAGGGTTAGATTTCCGTTTAGGGTTCCGATTGGACCTAGGGTTAGGGTTATGTTGAGGGCTAGGGTTAGATATCCGTTTAGGGTCCCATTGGACCTAGGGTTAGGGTTATGTTGAGGGCTAGGGTTAGAGATCCGGTTAGGGTTCCGATTGGACCTAGGGTTAGGGTTATGTTGAGGGCTAGGGTTAGAGATCCGGTTAGGTTTCCGATTGGACCTAGGGTTAGGGTTATGTTGAGGGCTAGGTATACAGATCCGGTTAGGGTTCCGATTGGACCTAGGGTTAGGGTTATGTTGAGGGCTAGGGTTAGAGATCCGGTTAGGGTTCCGATTGGACCTAGGGTTAGGGTTATGTTGAGGGCTAGGGTTATAGAACAGGTTAGGTTTCCGATTGGACCTAGGGTTAGGGTTATGTTGAGGGCTAGGGATAGATATCCGGTTAGAGTTACGATTGGACCTTGGGTTAGGGTTATTTTGAGGGCTAGGGTTAGATTTCCGGTTAGGGTTCCGATTGGACCTCGGGTTAGGGTTATGTTGAGGGCGAGGGGTAGAGATCCGGTTAGGGTTCGCATTGGTCCTAGGGTTAGGGTTATGTTGAGGGCTAGGGTTAGGGATCCGGTTAGGGTTCCGATTGGACCTAGGGTTAGGGTTATGTTGAGGCCTAGGGTTAGAGATCCGGTTAGGGTCCCGATTGGACCTAGGGTTAGGGTTATGTTGAGGGCGAGGGTTAGAGATCGTGTTAGGGTTCCGATTGGACCTAGGGTTAGGGTGATGTTGAGGGCTAGGGTTAGAGATCCGGTTAGGGTTCCGATTGGACCTAGGGTTAGGGTTATGTTGAGGGCTAGGGTTAGAGATCCGGTAGGGTTCCGATTGGACCTAGGGTTAGGGTTATGTTGAGGGCTAGGTATACAGACCCGATTAGGGTTCCGATTGGACCTAGGGTTAGGGTTATGTTTAGGGCTAGGTTTAGAGATCCGGTTAGGGTTCCGATTGGACCTAGGGTTAGGGTTATGTTGAGGGCGAGGGTTAGAGATCCGGTTAGGGTTCCGATTGGACCTAGGGTTAGGGTTATGTTCAAGGCTAGGTATACAGATCCGGTTAGGGTTCCGATTGGACCTAGGGTTAGGGTTATGTTGAGGGCTAGGGTTAGAGATCCGGTTAGGGTTCCGATTGGACCTAGGGTTAGGGTTATGTTGAGGGCTAGGTTTAGATATCCGGTTAGGGTTCCGATTGGACCTCGGGTTAGGGTTATGTTGAGGGCGAGGGGTAGAGATCCGGTTAGGGTTGGCATTGGTTCTAGGGTTAGGGTTATGTTGAGGGCTAGGGTTAGGGATCCGGTTAGGGTTCCGATTGGACCTAGTGTTAGGGTTATGTTGAGGGCTAGGGTTAGAGATCCGGTTAGGGTTCCGATTGGACCTCGGGTTAGGGTTATGTTGAGGGCGAGGGGTAGAGATCCGGTTAGGGTTCGGTTTGGTCCTAGGGTTAGGGTTATGTTGAGGGCTAGGGTTAGGGATCCGGTTAGGGTTCCGATTGGACCTAGGGTTAGGGTTATGTTGACGGCTAGGTATACAGACCCGGGTAGGGTTCCGATTGGACCTAGGGTTAGGGTTATGTTGAGGGCTAGGGTTAGAGATCCGGTTAGGGTTCCGATTGGACCTAGGGTTAGGGTTATGTTGAGGGCTAGGGTTAGAGAACCGGTGAGGTTTCCGATTGGACCTAAGGTTAGGGTTATGTTGAGGTTTATGTATACAGATCCGGTTAGGGTTCCAATTGGACCTAGGGTTAGGGTTATGTTGAGGGCTAGGGTTAGAGATCCGGTTAGGTTTTCGATTGGACTTAGGGTTAGGGTTATGTTGAGGGCTAGGCATAGATATCCGGTTAGAGTTCCGATTGGACCTTGAGTTAGGGTTATTTTGAGAGCTAGGGTTTGATTTCCGGTTAGGGTTCCGACTGGACCTAGGGTTAGGGTTATGTTGAGGGCTAGGTTTAGAAATCCGGTTAGGGTTCCGATTGGACCTCGGGTTAGAGTTATGTTGAGGGCGAGGGGTAGAGATCCGGTTAGGGTTCGCATTGGTTCTAGGGTTAGGGTTATGTTGAGGGCTAGGGTTAGGGATCCGGTTAGGGTTTCGATTGGACCTAGTGTTAGGGTTATGTTGAGGGCTAGGGTTAGAGATCCGGTTAGGGTCCCGATTGGACCTAGGGTTAGGGTTATGTTGAGGTCTATGTATACAGATCCGGTTAGGGTTCCAATTGGACCTAGGGTTAGGGTTATGTTGAGGGCTAGGGTTAGAGATCCGGTTAGTGTTCCGATTGGACTTAGGGTTAGGGTTATGTTGAGGGCTAGGGATAGATATCCGGTTAGAGTTCCGATTGGACCTTGGGTTAGGGTTATTTTGATGGCTACAGTTAGATTTCCGGTTAGGGTTCCGTTTGGACCTAGGGTTAGGGTTATGTTGAGGGCGAGGGTTATAGATCTGGTTAGGGTTCCGATGGGACCTAGGGTTAGGGTTATGTTGAGGGCTAGGTATACAGATCCTGTTAGGGTTCCGATTGAACCTAGGGTTAGGGGTATGTTGAGGGCTAGGGTTAGAGATCCGGTTAGGGTTCCGATTGGACCTAGGGTTAGGGTTATGTTGATGGCTGGGGTTAGAGATCCGGTTAGGGTTCCGATTGGACCTAGGGTTAGGGTTATGTTGAGGAAGAGGGGTAGAGATCCTGTTAGGGTACCGATTGGACCTAGGGTTAGGGTTATGTTGAGGGCTAGGTATACAGACACGGTTAGGGTTCCGATTGGACCTAGGCTTAGGGTTATGTTGAGGGCTAGGGTTAGATATCCATTTAGGTTTCCGATAGGTCCTAGGGTTAGGGTTATGTTGAGGGCTAGGGTTAGGGATCCGGTTAGGGTTCCGATTGGACCTAGGGTTAGGGTTATTTTGAGGGCTAGGTATACAGACCGGGTTAGGGTTCCGATTGGACCTACGGTTAGGGTTATGTTTAGGGCTAGGGTTAGAGATCTGGTTATTGTTCCGATTGGACCTAGGGTTAGGGTTATGTTGAGGGCGAAGGTTAGAAATCCGGTTAGGGTTCCGATTGGACCTAGGGTTAGGGTTATGTTGAGGGCTAAGGTTAGAGGTCCGGTTAGGGTTCCGATTGGACCTAGGGTTAGGGTTATGTTGAGGGCTAGGGTTAGATATCCGGTTAGGGTTCCGATTGGACCTAGGGTTAGGGTTATGTTGTGGGCTAGGGTTAGAGTTCCGGTTAGGGTTCCGATTGGACCTAGGGTTAGGGTTATTTTGAGGGCTAGGGTAAGAGTTCCGGTTAGGGTTCCGATTGGACCTAGGGTTAGGGTTATGTTGAGGGCGAGGGGTAGAGATCCGGTTGGGGTTCGGATTGGTCCTAGGGTTAGGTTTATGTTGAGGGCTAGGGTTAGGGATCCGGTTAGGTTTCCGATTGGACCTAGGGTTAGGGTTATGTTGAGGGCTAGGTATAGAGACCCGGTTAGGGTTCCGATTGGACCTAGGGTTAGGGTTATGTAGAGGGCTAGGGATAGAGATCTGGTTAGGGTTCCGATTGGACCTAGGGTTAGGGTTATGTTGAGGGCGAGGGTTCGAGATCCCGTTAGGGTTCCGATTGGACCTAGGGTTAGGGTTATGTTGAGGGCTAGGGTTAGAGATCCGGTTAGTGTTCCGATTGGACCTAGGGTTAGGGTTATGTTGAGGGCTAAGTATACAGATCCGTTTAGGGTTCCGATTGGACCTCAGGTTAGGGTTATGTTGAGGACTAGGGTTAGAGATCCGTTTAGGGTTCCGATTGGACCTAGGGTTAGGGTTATGTTGAGGGCTAGGGTTAGATTTCCGTTTAGGGTTCCGATTGGACCTAGGGTTAGGGTTATGTTGAGGGCTAGGGTTAGATATCCGTTTAGGGTCCCATTGGACCTAGGGTTAGGGTTATGTTGAGGGCTAGGGTTAGAGATCCGGTTAGGGTTCCGATTGGACCTAGGGTTAGGGTTATGTTGAGGGCTGGGGTTAGAGATCCGGTTAGGTTTCCGATTGGTCCTAGGGTTAGGGTTATGTTGAGGGCTAGGTATACAGATCCGGTTAGGGTTCCGATTGGACCTAGGGTTAGGGTTATGTTGAGGGCTAGGGTTAGAGATCCGGTTAGGGTTCCGATTGGACCTAGGGTTAGGGTTATGTTGAGGGCTAGGGTTATAGAACCGGTTAGGTTTCCGATTGGACCTAGGGTTAGGGTTATGTTGAGGGCTAGGGATAGATATCCGGTTAGAGTTACGATTGGACCTTGGGTTAGGTTTATTTTGAGGGCTAGGGTTAGATTTCCGGTTAGGGTTCCGACTGGACCTAGGGTTAGGGTTATGTTGAGGGCTAGGTTTAGATATCCGGTTAGGGTTCCGATTGGACCTCGGGTTAGGGTTATGTTGAGGGTGAGGGGTAGAGATCCGGTTAGGGTTCGCATTGGTCCTAGGGTTAGGGTTATGTTGAGGGCTAGGGTTAGGGATCCGGTTAGGGTTCCGATTGGACCTAGGGTTAGGGTGATGTTGAGGCCTAGGGTTAGAGATCCGGTTAGGGTCCCGATTGGACCTAAGGTTAGGGTTATGTTGAGGGCGAGGGTTAGAGATCGTGTTAGGGTTCCGATTGGACCTAGGGTTAGGGTGATGTTGAGGGCTAGGGTTAGAGATCCGGTTAGGGTTCCGATTGGACCTAGGTTTAGGGTTATGTTGAGGGCTAGGGTTAGAGATCCGGTATGGTTCCGATTGGACCTAGGGTTAGGGTTATGTTGAGGGCTAGGTATAGAGACCCGATTAGGGTTCCGATTGGACCTAGGGTTAGAGTTATGTTTAGGGCTAGGTTTAGAGATCCGGTTAGGGTTCCGATTGGACCTAGGGTTAGGGTTATGTTGAGGGCGAGGGTTAGAGATCCGGTTAGGGTTCCGATTGGACCTAGGGTTAGGGTTATGTTCAAGGCTAGGTATACAGATCCGGTTAGGGTTCCGATTGGACCTAGGGTTAGGGTTATGTTGAGGGCTAGGTTTAGAGATCCGGTTAGGGTTCCGATTGGACCTCGGTTTAGGGTTATGTTGAGGGCGAGGGGTAGAGATCCGGTTAGGGTTCGCATTGGTTCTAGGTTTAGGGTTATGTTGAGGGCTAGGGTTAGGGATCCGGTTAGGGTTCCGATTGGACCTAGTGTTAGGGTTATGTTGAGGGTTAGGGTTAGAGATCCGGTTAGGGTCCCGATTGGACCTAGGGTTAGGGTTATGTTGAGGGCGAGGGTTAGAGATCTGGTTAGGGTTCCGATGGGACCTAGAGTTAGGGTTATGTTGAGGGCTAGGTTTAGAGATCCGGTTAGGGTTCCGATTGGACCTCGGGTTAGGGTTATGTTGAGGGCGAGGGGTAGAGATCCGGTTAGGGTTCGGTTTGGTCCTAGGGTTAGGGTTATATTGAGGGCTAGGGTTAGGGATCCGGTTAGGGTTCCGAATGGACCTAGGGTTAGGGTTATGTTGACGGCTAGGTATACAGACCCGGTTAGGGTTCCGATTGGACCTAGGGTTAGGGTTATGTTGAGGGCTAGGGTTAGAGATCCGGTTAGGGTTCCGATTGGACCTAGGGTTAGGGTTATGTTGAGGGCTAGGTTTAGATATCCGGTTAGGGTTCCGATTGGACCTCGGGTTAGAGTTATGTTGAGGGCGAGGGGTAGAGATCCGGTTAGGGTTCGCATTGGTTCTAGGGTTAGGGTTATGTTGAGGGCTAGGGTTAGGGATCCGGTTAGGGTTCCGATTGGACCTAGTGTTAGGGTTATGTTGAGGGCTAGGGTTAGAGATCCGGTTAGGGTCCCGATTGGACCTAGGGTTAGGGTTATGTTGAGGTCTATGTATACAGATCCGGTTAGGGTTCCAATTGGACCTAGGGTTAGGGTTATGTTGAGGGCTAGGGTTAGAGATCCGGTTAGGGTTCCGATTGGACTTAGGGTTAGGGTTATGTTGAGGGCTAGGGATAGATATCCGGTTAGAGTTCCGATTGGACCTTGGGTTAGGGTTATTTTGATGGCTAGAGTTAGATTTCCGGTTAGGGTTCCGTTTGGACCTAGGGTTAGGGTTATGTTGAGGGCGAGGGTTATAGATCTGGTTAGGGTTCCGATGGGACGTAGGGTTAGGGTTATGTTGAGGGCTAGGTATACAGATCCTGTTAGGGTTCCGATTGAACCTAGGGTTAGGGGTATGTTGAGGGCTAGGGTTAGAGATCCGGTTAGGGTTCCGATTGGACCTAGGGTTAGGGTTATGTTGATGGCTGGGGTTAGAGATCCGGTTAGGGTTCCGATTGGACCTAGGGTTAGGGTTATGTTGAGGAAGAGGGGTAGAGATCCTGTTAGGGTACCGATTGGACCTAGGGTTAGGGTTATGTTGAGGGCTAGGTATACAGACACGGTTAGGGTTCCGATTGGACCTAGGCTTAGGGTTATGTTGAGGGCTAGGGTTAGATATCCATTTAGGTTTCCGATTGGTCCTAGGGTTAGGGTTATGTTGAGGGCTAGGGTTAGGGATCCGGTTAGGGTTCTGATTGGACTTAGGGTTAGGGTTATGTTGAGGGCTAGGGATAGATATCCGGTTAGAGTTCCGATTGGACCTTGGGTTAGGGTTATTTTGAGGGCTAGGGTTCGATTTCGGGGTAGGGTTCCGACTGGACCTAGGGTTAGGGTTATGTTGAGGGCTAGGTTTAGATATCCGGTTAGGGTTCCGATTGGACCTCGGGTTAGGGTTATATTGAGGGCGAGGGGTAGAGATCCGGTTAGGGTTCGCATTGGTCCTAGGGTTCGGGTTATGTTGAGGGCTAGGGTTAGGGATCCGGTTAGGGTTCCGATTGGACCTAGGGTTAGGGTTATGTTCAGGGCTAGGTATACAGACCTGGTTAGGGTTCCGATTGGACCTAGGCTTAGGGTTATGTTGAGGGCTAGGGTTAGATATCCATTTAGGTTTCCGATTGGTCCTAGGGTTAGGGTTATGTTGAGGGCTAGGGTTAGGGATCCGGTTAGGGTTCCGATTGGACCTAGGGTTAGGGTTATTTTGAGGGCTAGGTATACAGACCCGGTTAGGGTTCCGATTGGACCTAGGGTTAGGGTTATGTTGAGGGCTAGGGTTAGAGATCTGGTTATTGTTCCGATTGGACCTAGGGTTAGGGTTATGTTGAGGGCGAAGGTTAGAAATCCGGTTAGGGTTCCGATTGGACCTAGGGTTAGGGTTATGTTGAGGGCTAGGGTTAGAGGTCCGGTTAGGGTTCCGATTGGACCTAGGATTAGGGTTATGTTGAGGGCTAGGGTTAGATATCCGGTTAGGGTTCCGATTGGACCTAGGGTTAGGGTTATGTTGTGGGCTAGGGTTAGAGTTCCGGTTAGGGTTCCGATTGGACCTAGGGTTAGGGTTATTTTGAGGGCTAGGGTAAGAGTTCCGGTTAGAGTTCCGATTGGACCTAGGGTTAGGGTTATGTTGAGGGCGAGGGGTAGAGATCCGGTTGGGGTTCGGATTGGTCCTAGGGTTAGGGTTATGTTGAGGGCTAGGGTTAGGGATCCGGTTAGGTTTCCGATTGGACCTAGGGTTAGGGTTATGTTGAGGGCTAGGTATAGAGACCCGGTTAAGGTTCCGATTGGACCTAGGGTTAGGGTTATGTAGAGGGCTAGGGATAGAGATCTGGTTAGGGTTCCGATTGGACCTAGGGTTAGGGTTATGTTGAGGGCGAGGGTTCGAGATCCCGTTAGGGTTCCGATTGGACCTAGTGTTAGGGTTATGTTGAGGACTAGGGTTAGAGATCCGGTTAGTGTTCCGATTGGACCTAGGGTTAGGGTTATGTTGAGGGCTAAGTATACAGATCCGTTTAGGGTTCCGATTGGACCTCAGGTTAGGGTTATGTTGAGGACTAGGGTTAGAGATCCGTTTAGGGTTCCGATTGGACCTAGGGTTAGGGTTATGTTGAGGGCTAGGGTTAGAGATCCGGTTAGGGTTCCGATTGGACCTAGGGTTATGGTTATGTTGAGGGCTAGGGTTAGATTTCCGTTTAGGGTTCCGATTTGACCTAGGGTTAGGGTTATGTTGAGGGCTAGGGTTAGATATCCGTTTAGGGTCCCATTGGACGTAGGGTTAGGGTTATGTTGAGGGCTAGGGTTAGAGATCCGGTTAGGGTTCCGATTGGACCTAGGGTTAGGGTTATGTTGAGGGCTAGGGTTAGAGATCCGGTTAGGTTTCCGATTGGACCTAGGGTTAGGGTTATGTTGAGGGCTAGGTATACAGATCCGGTTAGGGTTCCGATTGGACCTAGGGTTAGGGTTATGTTGAGGGCTAGGGTTAGAGATCCGGTTAGGGTTCCGATTGGACCTAGGGTTAGGGTTATGTTGAGGGCTAGGGTTATAGAACCGGTTAGGTTTCCGATTGGACCTAGGGTTAGGGTTATGTTGAGGGCTAGGGATAGATATCCGGTTAGAGTTACGATTGGACCTTGGGTTAGGGTTATTTTGAGGGCTAGGGTTAGATTTCCGGTTAGGGTTCCGACTGGACCTAGGGTTAGGGTTATGTTGAGGGCTAGGTTTAGATATCCGGTTAGGGTTCCGATTGGACCTCGGGTTAGGGTTATGTTGAGGGCGAGGGGTAGAGATCCGGTTAGGGTTCGCATTGGTCCTAGGGTTAGGGTTATGTTGAGGGCTAGGGTTAGGGATCCGGTTAGGGTTCCGATTGGACATAGGGTTAGGGTTATGTTGAGGCCTAGAGTTAGAGATCCGGTTAGGGTCCCGATTGGACCTAGGGTTAGGGTTATGTTGAGGGCGAGGGTTAGAGATCGTGTTAGGGTTCCGATTGGACCTAGGGTTAGGGTGATGTTGAGGGCTAGGGTTAGAGATCCGGTTAGGGTTCCGATTGGACCTAGGTTTAGGGTTATGTTGAGGGCTAGGGTTAGAGATCCGGTATGGTTCCGATTGGACCTAGGGTTAGGGTTATGTTGAGGGCTAGGTATAGAGACCCGATTAGGGTTCCGATTGGACCTAGGGTTAGAGTTATGTTTAGGGCTAGGTTTAGAAATCCGGTTAGGGTTCCGATTGGACCTAGGGTTAGGGTTATGTTGAGGGCGAGGGTTAGAGATCCTGTTAGGGTTCCGATTGGACCTAGGGTTAGGGTTATGTTCAAGGCTAGGTATACAGATCCGTTTAGGGTTCCGATTGGACCTAGGGTTAGGGTTATGTTGAGGGCTAGGTTTAGAGATCCGGTTAGGGTTCCGATTGGACCTAGGGTTAGGGTTATGTTGAGGGCTAGGTTTAGATATCCGGTTAGGGTTCCGATTGGACCTCGGTTTAGGGTTATGTTGAGGGCGAGGGGTAGAGATCCGGTTAGGGTTCGCATTGGTTCTAGGTTTAGGGTTATGTTGAGGGCTAGGGTTAGGGATCCGGTTAGGGTTCCGATTGGACCTAGGGTTAGGGTTATTTTGAGGGCTAGGTATACAGACCCGGTTAGGGTTCCGATTGGACCTAGGGTTAGGGTTATGTTGAGGGCTAGGGTTAGAGATCTGGTTATTGTTCCGATTGGACCTAGGGTTAGGGTTATGTTGAGGGCGAAGGTTAGAAATCCGGTTAGGGTTCCGATTGGACCTAGGGTTAGGGTTATGTTGAGGGCTAGGGTTAGAGGTCCGGTTAGGGTTCCGATTGGACCTAGGATTAGGGTTATGTTGAGGGCTAGGGTTAGATATCCGGTTAGGGTTCCGATTGGACCTAGGGTTAGGGTTATGTTGTGGGCTAGGGTTAGAGTTCCGGTTAGGGTTCCGATTGGACCTAGGGTTAGGGTTATTTTGAGGGCTAGGGTAAGAGTTCCGGTTAGAGTTCCGATTGGACCTAGGGTTAGGGTTATGTTGAGGGCGAGGGGTAGAGATCCGGTTGGGGTTCGGATTGGTCCTAGGGTTAGGGTTATGTTGAGGGCTAGGGTTAGGGATCCGGTTAGGTTTCCGATTGGACCTAGGGTTAGGGTTATGTTGAGGGCTAGGTATAGAGACCCGGTTAAGGTTCCGATTGGACCTAGGGTTAGGGTTATGTAGAGGGCTAGGGATAGAGATCTGGTTAGGGTTCCGATTGGACCTAGGGTTAGGGTTATGTTGAGGGCGAGGGTTCGAGATCCCGTTAGGGTTCCGATTGGACCTAGTGTTAGGGTTATGTTGAGGACTAGGGTTAGAGATCCGGTTAGTGTTCCGATTGGACCTAGGGTTAGGGTTATGTTGAGGGCTAAGTATACAGATCCGTTTAGGGTTCCGATTGGACCTCAGGTTAGGGTTATGTTGAGGACTAGGGTTAGAGATCCGTTTAGGGTTCCGATTGGACCTAGGGTTAGGGTTATGTTGAGGGCTAGGGTTAGAGATCCGGTTAGGGTTCCGATTGGACCTAGGGTTATGGTTATGTTGAGGGCTAGGGTTAGATTTCCGTTTAGGGTTCCGATTTGACCTAGGGTTAGGGTTATGTTGAGGGCTAGGGTTAGATATCCGTTTAGGGTCCCATTGGACGTAGGGTTAGGGTTATGTTGAGGGCTAGGGTTAGAGATCCGGTTAGGGTTCCGATTGGACCTAGGGTTAGGGTTATGTTGAGGGCTAGGGTTAGAGATCCGGTTAGGTTTCCGATTGGACCTAGGGTTAGGGTTATGTTGAGGGCTAGGTATACAGATCCGGTTAGGGTTCCGATTGGACCTAGGGTTAGGGTTATGTTGAGGGCTAGGGTTAGAGATCCGGTTAGGGTTCCGATTGGACCTAGGGTTAGGGTTATGTTGAGGGCTAGGGTTATAGAACCGGTTAGGTTTCCGATTGGACCTAGGGTTAGGGTTATGTTGAGGGCTAGGGATAGATATCCGGTTAGAGTTACGATTGGACCTTGGGTTAGGGTTATTTTGAGGGCTAGGGTTAGATTTCCGGTTAGGGTTCCGACTGGACCTAGGGTTAGGGTTATGTTGAGGGCTAGGTTTAGATATCCGGTTAGGGTTCCGATTGGACCTCGGGTTAGGGTTATGTTGAGGGCGAGGGGTAGAGATCCGGTTAGGGTTCGCATTGGTCCTAGGGTTAGGGTTATGTTGAGGGCTAGGGTTAGGGATCCGGTTAGGGTTCCGATTGGACATAGGGTTAGGGTTATGTTGAGGCCTAGAGTTAGAGATCCGGTTAGGGTCCCGATTGGACCTAGGGTTAGGGTTATGTTGAGGGCGAGGGTTAGAGATCGTGTTAGGGTTCCGATTGGACCTAGGGTTAGGGTGATGTTGAGGGCTAGGGTTAGAGATCCGGTTAGGGTTCCGATTGGACCTAGGTTTAGGGTTATGTTGAGGGCTAGGGTTAGAGATCCGGTATGGTTCCGATTGGACCTAGGGTTAGGGTTATGTTGAGGGCTAGGTATAGAGACCCGATTAGGGTTCCGATTGGACCTAGGGTTAGAGTTATGTTTAGGGCTAGGTTTAGAAATCCGGTTAGGGTTCCGATTGGACCTAGGGTTAGGGTTATGTTGAGGGCGAGGGTTAGAGATCCTGTTAGGGTTCCGATTGGACCTAGGGTTAGGGTTATGTTCAAGGCTAGGTATACAGATCCGTTTAGGGTTCCGATTGGACCTAGGGTTAGGGTTATGTTGAGGGCTAGGTTTAGAGATCCGGTTAGGGTTCCGATTGGACCTAGGGTTAGGGTTATGTTGAGGGCTAGGTTTAGATATCCGGTTAGGGTTCCGATTGGACCTCGGTTTAGGGTTATGTTGAGGGCGAGGGGTAGAGATCCGGTTAGGGTTCGCATTGGTTCTAGGTTTAGGGTTATGTTGAGGGCTAGGGTTAGGGATCCGGTTAGGGTTCCGATTGGACCTAGTGTTAGGGTTATGTTGAGGGTTAGGGTTAGAGATCCGGTTAGGGTCCCGATTGGACCTAAGGTTAGGGTTATGTTGAGGGCGAGGGTTAGAGATCTGATTAGGGTTCCGATGGGACCTAGAGTTAGGGTTATGTTGAGGGCTAGGTTTAGAGATCCGGTTAGGGTTCCGATTGGACCTCGGGTTAGGGTTATGTTGAGGGCGAGGGGTAGAGATCCGGTTAGGGTTCGGTTTGGTCCTAAGGTTAGGGTTATGTTGAGGGCTAGGGTTAGGGATCCGGTTAGGGTTCCGATTGGACCTAGGGTTAGGGTTATGTTGACGGCTAGGGTTAGAGAACCGGTGAGGTTTCCGATTGGACCTAAGGTTAGGGTTATGTTGAGGTCTATGTATACAGATCCGGTTAGGGTTCCAATTGGACCTAGGGTTAGGGTTATGTTGACGGCTAGGGTTAGAGATCCGGTTAGGGTTCCGATTGGACCTAGGGTTAGGGTTATGTTGACGGCTAGGGTTAGAGAACCGGTGAGGTTTCCGATTGGACCTAAGGTTAGGGTTATGTTGAGGTCTATGTATACAGATCCGGTTAGGGTTCCAATTGGACCTAGGGTTAGGGTTATGTTGAGGGCTAGGGATAGATATCCGGTTAGAGTTCCGATTGGACCTTGAGTTAGGGTTATTTTGAGGGCTAGGGTTAGATTTCCGGTTAGGGTTCCGACTGGACCTAGGGTTAGGGTTATGTTGAGGGCGAGGGTTATAGATCTGGTTAGGGTTCCGATGGGACCTAGGGTTAGGGTTATGTTGAGGGCTAGGTATACAGATCCTGTTAGGGTTCCGATTGAACCTAGGGTTAGGGGTATGTTGAGGGCTAGGGTTAGAGATCCGGTTAGGGTTCCGATTGGACCTAGGGTTAGGGTTATGTTGATGGCTGGGGTTAGAGATCCGGTTAGGGTTCCGATTGGACCTAGGGTTAGGGTTATGTTGAGGAAAGGGGTAGAGATCCTGTTAGGGTACCGATTGGACCTAGGGTTAGGGTTATGTTGAGGGCGAGGGGTAGAGATCCTGTTAGGGTTCGCATTGGTCCTAGGGTTCGGGTTATGTTGAGGGCTAGGGTTAGGGATCCGGTTAGGGTTCCGATTGGACCTAGGGTTAGGGTTATGTTGAGGGCTAGGTATACAGACCCGGGTAGGGTTCCGATTGGACCTAGGGTTAGGGTTATGTTGAGGGCTAGGTTTAGAGATCCGGTTAGGGTTCCGATTGGACCTAGGGTTAGGGTTATGTTGAGGGAGAGGGTAGAGATCCGGTTCGGGTTCCGATTGGACCTAGGGTTAGGGTTATGTTTAGGGCGAGGGGTAGAGATCCTGTTAGGGTTCCGATTGGACCTAGGGTTTGGGTTATGTTCAGGGCTAGGTATAGAGATCCGCTTAGGGTTCCGATTGGACCTAGGTCTAGGGTTATGTTCAAGGCTAGGTATACAGATCCGGTTACGGTTCCGATTGGACCTAGGGTTAGGGTTATGTTGAGGGCTAGGTTTAGAGATCTGTTAGGGTTCTGATTGGACCTAGGGTTAGGGTTATGTTGAACGCTAGGGTTAGAGATCTGGTTAGGGATCCGATTGGACCTAGGGTTAGGCTTATGTTGAGGGCTAGGGTTAGGGATCAGGTTAGGGTTCCGATTGGACCTAGGGTTAGGGTTATGTTGAGGGCAAGGGTTAGAGATCTGGTTAGGGTTCCGATTGGACCTCGGGTTAGGGTTATGTTGAGGGCTAGGGTTAGAGATCCAGTTAGGGTTCCGATTGGACCTAGGGTTAGGGTTATGTTGAGGGCTAGTGTTAGAGATCCGGTTGGGGTTCCGATTGAAAGTAGGGTTAGGGTTATGTTGAGGGCTAGGGTTAGAGATCCGGTTAGGGTTCCGATTAGACCTAGGGTTAGGGTTATGTTGAGGGCTCGGGTTAGAGATCCGGTTAGGGTTCCGATAGGGCCTAGGGTTAGGGTTATGTTGAGGGTTAGGGTTAGAGATCCGGTTAGGGTTCCTATTGGATCTAGGCTTAGGGTTATGTTGAGAGCTAGGTTTAGAGATCCGGTTAGGGTTCCGATTGGACCTCGGGTTAGGGTTATGTTGAGCGCTAGGGTTAGAGATCTGGTTAGGGTTCAGATTGGACCTAGGGTAAGGTTTACGTTGAGGGGAAGGGTTAAATATCCATTTAGGGTTCCGATTGGTCCTAGGGTTAGAATTATGTTGAGGGCTAGGGTTAGAGATCCGGTTAGGGTTCCGATTGGACCTAGGGTTAGGGTTATGTTGTGGGCTAGGTTTAGAGATCCGGTTAGGGTTCCGATTGGACCTCGGATTGGGGTTATGTTGAGGGCGAGGGGTAGAGATCCGGTTAGGGTTCGGATTGGTCCTAGGGTTAGGGTTATGTTGAGGGCTAGGGTTAGGGATCCGGTTAGGGTTCCGATTGGACCTAGTGTTAGGGTTATGTTGAGGGCTAGGGTTAGAGATCCGGTTAGGGTCCCGATTGGACCTAGGGTTAGGGTTATGTTGAGGGCGAGGGTTAGAGATCGTGTTAGGGTTCCGATTGGACCTAGGGTTAGGGTGATGTTGAGGGCTAGGGTTAGAGATCCGGTTAGGGTTACGATTGGACCTAGGGTTAGGGTTATGTTGAGGGCTAGGGTTAGAGAACCGGTTAGGTTTCCGATTGGACTTAGGGTTAGGGTTATGTTGAGGTCTATGTATACAGATCCGGTTAGGGTTCCAATTGGACCTAAGGTTAGGATTATGTTGAGGGCTACGGTTAGAGATCCGGTTAGGGTTCCGATTGGACTTAGGGTTAGGGTTATGTTGAGGGCTAGGGATAGATATCCGGTTAGAGTTCCGATTGGACCTTGGGTTAGGGTTATTTTGAGGGCTAGGGTTAGATTTCTGGTTAGGGTTCCGACTGGACCTAGGGTTAGGGTTATGTTGAGGGCTAGGTTTAGATATCCGGTTAGGGTTCCGATTGGACCTCCGGTTAGGGTTATGTTGAGGGCGAGGGGTAGAGATCCGGTTAGGGTTCGCATTGGTTCTAGGGTTAGGGTTATGTTGAGGGCTAGGGTTAGGGATCCGGTTAGGGTTCCGATTGGACCTAGGGTTAGGGTTATGTTGAGGGCTAGGGTTAGAGATCCGGTTAGGGTCCCGATTGGACCTAGGGTTAGGGTTATGTTGAGGGCCAGGGTTAGAGATCGTGTTAGGGTTCCGATTGGACCTAGGGTTAGGGTGATATTGAGGGCTAGGGTTAGAGATCCGGTTAGGGTTCCGATTGGACCTAGGGTTAGGGTTATGTTGAGGGCGAGGGTTATAGATCTGGTTAGGGTTCCGATGGGACCTAGGGTTAGGGTTATGTTGAGGGCTAGGTATACAGATCCTGTTAGGGTTCCGATTGAACCTAGGGTTAGGGGTATGTTGAGGGCTAGGGTTAGAGATCCGGTTAGGGTTCCGATTGGACCTAGGGTTAGGGTTATGTTGATGGCTGGGGTTAGAGATCCGGTTAGGGTTCCGATTGGACCTAGGGTTAGGGTTACGTTGAGGGCTAGGTTTAGATTTCCATGTAGTGTTCCGATTGGTCCTAGGGTTAGGGTTATGTTGAGGGCTAGGTTTAGAGATCCGGTTACGGTTCCGATTGGACCTCGGGTTAGGGTTATGTTGAGGCCGAGGGGCAGAGATCCGGTTAGGGTTCGGTTTGGTCCTAGGGTTAGGGTTATGTTGAGGGCTACGGTTAGGGATCCGGTTAGGGTTCCGATTGGACCTAGGGTTAGGGTTATGTTCACGGCTAGGTATACAGACGCGGTTAGGTTTCCGATTGTACCTAGGGTTAGGGTTATGTTGAGGGCTAGGTTTAGAGATCCGGTAAGGGTTACGGTTGGACCCAGGGTTAGCGTTGTGTTGAGGGCTAGGGTTAGAGATCCGGTTAGGGTTCCGATTGGACCTAGGGTTAGGGTTATGTTGAGGGCTAGGGTTAGAGATCCGGTAAGTGTTACGGTTGAACCCAGGGTTAGCGTTGTGTTGAGGGCTAGGGTTAGAGATCCGGTTAGGGTTCCGATTGGACCTAGGGTTAGGGTTATGTTGAGGGCTAAGGTTAGAGATCCGGTTAGGGTTCTGATTGGACCTAGGATTAGGGTTATGTTGAGGGCAAGGGTTAGAGATCCGGTTAGGGTTCCGATTGGACCTAGGGTTAGGGTTATGTTGAGAGCTGGGGTTAGAGATCCGGATAGGGTTCAGATTGGACCTAGGGTTAGGGTTATGTTGAGGGCTAGGGTTCGAGATCCGGTTAGGGTTCCGATTGGACCTAGGGATAGGGTTATGTTGAGGGCTAGGGTTAGATATCCGTTTAGGGTCCCATTGGACCTAGTGTTAGGGTTATGTTGAGGGCTAGGGTTAGAGATCCGGTTAGGGTTCCGATTGGACCTAGGGTTAGGGTTATGTTGAGGGCTAGGGTTAGAGATCCGGTTAGGTTTCCGATTGGACCTAGGGTTAGGGTTATGTTGAGGGCTAGGTATACAGATCCGGTTAGGGTTCCGATTGGACCTAGGGTTAGGGTTATGTTGAGGGCTAGGGTTGGAGATCCGGTTAGGGTTCCGATTGGACCTAGGGTTAGGGTTATGTTGAGGGCTAGGGTTATAGAACCGGTTAGGTTTCCGATTGGACCTAGGGTTAGGGTTATGTTGAGGGCTAGGGATAGATATCCGGTTAGAGTTACGATTGGACCTTGGGTTAGGGTTATTTTGAGGGCTAGGGTTAGATTTCCGGTTAGGGTTCCGACTGGACCTAGGGTTAGGGTTATGTTGAGGGCTAGGTTTAGATATCCGGTTAGGGTTCCGATTGGACCTCGGGTTAGGGTTATGTTGAGGGCGAGGGGTAGAGATCCGGTTAGGGTTCGCATTGGTCCTAGGGTTAGGGTTATGTTGAGGGCTAGGGTTAGGGATCCGGTTAGGGTTCCGATTGGACCTAGGGTTAGGGTTATGTTGAGGCCTAGGGTTAGAGATCCGGTTAGGGTCCCGATTGGACCTAGGGTTAGGGTTATGTTGAGGGCGAGGGTTAGAGATCGTGTTAGGGTTCCGATTGGACCTAGGGTTAGGGTGATGTTGAGGGCTAGGGTTAGAGATCCGGTTAGGGTTCCGATTGGACCTAGGGTTAGGGTTTTGTTGAGGGCGAGGGTTAGAGATCCGGTTAGGGTTACGGTTGGACCCAGGGTTAGCGTTGTGTTGAGGGCTAGGGTTAGAGATCCGGTTAGGGTTCCGATTGGACCTAGGGTTAGGGTTATGTTGAGGGCTAGGGTTAGAGATCCGGTAAGTGTTACGGTTGAACCCAGGGTTAGCGTTGTGTTGAGGGCTAGGGTTAGAGATCCGGTTAGGGTTCCGATTGGACCTAGGGTTAGGGTTATGTTGAGGGCTAAGGTTAGAGTTCCGGTTAGGGTTCTGATTGGACCTAGGATTAGGGTTATGTTGAGGGCAAGGGTTAGAGATCCGGTTAGGGTTCCGATTGGACCTAGGGTTAGGGTTATGTTGAGAGCTGGGGTTAGAGATCCGGTTAGGGTTCCGATTGGACCTAGGGTTAGGGTTATGTTGAGGGCTAGGGTTAGAGATCCGGTTAGGGTTCCGATTGGACCTAGGGATAGCGTTATGTTGAGGGCGAGGGGTAGAGATCCTGTTAGGGTTCCGATTGGACCTAGGCTTAGGGTTATGTTGAGGTCTATGTATACAGATCCGGTTAGGGTTCCAATTGGACCTAGGGTTAGGGTTATGTTGAGGGCTAGGGATAGATATCCGGTTAGAGTTCCGATTGGACCTTGAGTTAGGGTTATTTTGAGGGCTAGGGTTAGATTTCCGGTTAGGGTTCCGACTGGACCTAGGGTTAGGGTTATGTTGAGGGCGAGGGTTATAGATCTGGTTAGGGTTCCGATGGGACCTAGGGTTAGGGTTATGTTGAGGGCTAGGTATATAGATCCTGTTAGGGTTCCGATTGAACCTAGGGTTAAGGGTATGTTGAGGGCTAGGGTTAGAGATCCGGTTAGGGTTCCGATTGGACCTAGGGTTAGGGTTATGTTGATGGCTGGGGTTAGAGATCCGGTTAGGGTTCCGATTGGACCTAGGGTTAGGGTTATGTTGAGGAAGAGGGGTAGAGATCCTGTTAGGGTACCGATTGGACCTAGGGTTAGGGTTATGTTGAGGGCTAGGTTTAGATATCCATGTAGGGTTCCGATTGGTCCTAGGGTTAGGGTTATGTTGAGGGCTAGGTTTAGAGATCCGGTTAGGGTTCCGATTGGAACTCGGGTTAGGGTTATGTTGAGGGCGAGGGGTAGAGATCCGGTTAGTGTTCGGATTGGTCCTAGTGTTAGGGTTATGTTGAGGGCTATGGTTAGGGATCCGGTTAGGGTTCTGATTGGACTTCGGCTTAGGGTTATGTTGAGGGCTAGGGATAGATATCCGGTTAGAGTTCCGATTGGACCTTGGGTTAGGGTTATTTTGAGGGCTAGGGTTCGATTTCGGGGTAGGGTTCCGACTGGACCTAGGGTTAGGGTTATGTTGAGGGCTAGGTTTAGATATCAGGTTAGGGTTCCGATTGGACCTCGGGTTAGGGTTATGTTGAGGGCGAGGGGTAGAGATCCTGTTAGGGTTCGCATTGGTCCTAGGGTTCGGGTTATGTTGAGGGCTAGGGTTAGGGATCCGGTTAGGGTTCCGATTGGACCTAGGGTTAGGGTTATGTTGAGGGCTAGGGTTAGAGATCTGGTTAGGGTTCCGATTGGACCTCGGGTTAGGGTTATGTTGAGGGCTAGGGTTAGAGATCCAGTTAGGGTTCCGATTGGACCTAGGGTTAGGGTTATGTTGAGGGCTAGTGTTAGAGATCCGGTTGGGGTTCCGATTGAAAGTAGGGTTAGGGTTATGTTGAGGGCTAGGGTTAGAGATCCGGTTAGGGTTCCGATTAGACCTAGGGTTAGGGTTATGTTGAGGGCTCGGGTTAGAGATCCGGTTAGGGTTCCGATAGGGCCTAGGGTTAGGGTTATGTTGAGGGCTGGGTTAGAGATCCGGTTAGGGTTCCTATTGGATCTAGGCTTAGGGTTATGTTGAGAGCTAGGTTTAGAGATCCGGTTAGGGTTCCGATTGGACCTCGGGTTAGGGTTATGTTGAGCGCTAGGGTTAGAGATCTGGTTAGGGTTCAGATTGGACCTAGGGTAAGGTTTACGTTGAGGGGAAGGGTTCAATATCCATTTAGGGTTCCGATTGGTCCTAGGGTTAGAATTATGTTGAGGGCTAGGGTTAGAGATCCGGTTAGGGTTCCGATTGGACCTAGGGTTAGGGTTATGTTGTGGGCTAGGTTTAGAGATCCGGTTAGGGTTCCGATTGGACCTCGGATTGGGGTTATGTTGAGGGCGAGGGGTAGAGATCCGGTTAGGGTTCGGATTGGTCCTAGGGTTAGGGTTATGTTGAGGGCTAGGGTTAGGGATCCGGTTAGGGTTCCGATTGGACCTAGTGTTAGGGTTATGTTGAGGGCTAGGGTTAGAGATCCGGTTAGGGTCCCGATTGGACCTAGGGTTAGGGTTATGTTGAGGGCGAGGGTTAGAGATCGTGTTAGGGTTCCGATTGGACCTAGGGTTAGGGTGATGTTGAGGGCTAGGGTTAGAGATCCGGTTAGGGTTACGATTGGACCTAGGGTTAGGGTTATGTTGAGGGCTAGGGTTAGAGAACCGGTTAGGTTTCCGATTGGACCTAGGGTTAGGGTTATGTTGAGGTCTATGTATACAGATCCGGTTAGGGTTCCAATTGGACCTAGGGTTAGGATTATGTTGAGGGCTACGGTTAGAGATCCGGTTAGGGTTCCGATTGGACTTAGGGTTAGGGTTATGTTGAGGGCTAGGGATAGATATCCGGTTAGAGTTCCGATTGGACCTTGGGTTAGGGTTATTTTGAGGGCTAGGGTTAGATTTCCGGTTAGGGTTCCGACTGGACCTAGGGTTAGGGTTATGTTGAGGGCTAGGTTTAGATATCCGGTTAGGGTTCCGATTGGACCTCCGGTTAGGGTTATGTTGAGGGCGAGGGGTAGAGATCCGGTTAGGGTTCGCATTGGTTCTAGGGTTAGGGTTATGTTGAGGGCTAGGGTTAGGGATCCGGTTAGGGTTCCGATTGGACCTAGGGTTAGGGTTATGTTGAGGGCTAGTGTTAGAGATCCGGTTAGGGTCCCGATTGGACCTAGGGTTAGGGTTATGTTGAGGGCGAGGGTTAGAGATCGTGTTAGGGTTCCGATTGGACCTAGGGTTAGGGTGATATTGAGGGCTAGGGTTAGAGATCCGGTTAGGGTTCCGATTGGACCTAGGGTTAGGGTTATGTTGAGGGCTAGGTATACAGATCCTGTTAGGGTTCCGATTGAACCTAGGGTTAGGGGTATGTTGAGGGCTAGGGTTAGAGATCCGGTTAGGGTTCCGATTGGACCTAGGGTTAGGGTTATGTTGATGGCTGGGGTTAGAGATCCGGTTAGGGTTCCGATTGGACCTAGGGTTAGGGTTACGTTGAGGGCTAGGTTTAGATTTCCATGTAGTGTTCCGATTGGTCTTAGGGTTAGGGTTATGTTGAGGGCTAGGTTTAGAGATCCGGTTACGGTTCCGATTGGACCTCGGGTTAGGGTTATGTTGAGGGCGAGGGTTAGAGATCCGGTTAGGGTCCCGATTGGACCTAGGGTTAGGGTTATGTTGAGGGCGAGGGTTAGAGATCGTGTTAGGGTTCCGATTGGACCTAGGGTTAGGGTGATGTTGAGGGCTAGGGTTAGAGATCCGGTTAGGGTTACGATTGGACCTAGGGTTAGGGTTATGTTGAGGGCTAGGGTTAGAGAACCGGTTAGGTTTCCGATTGGACCTAGGGTTAGGGTTATGTTGAGGTCTATGTATACAGATCCGGTTAGGGTTCCAATTGGACCTAGGGTTAGGATTATGTTGAGGGCTACGGTTAGAGATCCGGTTAGGGTTCCGATTGGACTTAGGGTTAGGGTTATGTTGAGGGCTAGGGATAGATATCCGGTTAGAGTTCCGATTGGACCTTGGGTTAGGGTTATTTTGAGGGCTAGGGTTAGATTTCCGGTTAGGGTTCCGACTGGACCTAGGGTTAGGGTTATGTTGAGGGCTAGGTTTAGATATCCGGTTAGGGTTCCGATTGGACCTCCGGTTAGGGTTATGTTGAGGGCGAGGGGTAGAGATCCGGTTAGGGTTCGCATTGGTTCTAGGGTTAGGGTTATGTTGAGGGCTAGGGTTAGGGATCCGGTTAGGGTTCCGATTGGACCTAGGGTTAGGGTTATGTTGAGGGCTAGTGTTGGAGATCCGGTTAGGGTCCCGATTGGACCTAGGGTTAGGGTTATGTTGAGGGCGAGGGTTAGAGATCGTGTTAGGGTTCCGATTGGACCTAGGGTTAGGGTGATATTGAGGGCTAGGGTTAGAGATCCGGTTAGGGTTCCGATTGGACCTAGGGTTAGGGTTATGTTGAGGGCTAGGTATACAGATCCTGTTAGGGTTCCGATTGAACCTAGGGTTAGGGGTATGTTGAGGGCTAGGGTTAGAGATCCGGTTAGGGTTCCGATTGGACCTAGGGTTAGGGTTATGTTGATGGCTGGGGTTAGAGATCCGGTTAGGGTTCCGATTGGACCTAGGGTTAGGGTTACGTTGAGGGCTAGGTTTAGATTTCCATGTAGTGTTCCGATTGGTCTTAGGGTTAGGGTTATGTTGAGGGCTAGGTTTAGAGATCCGGTTACGGTTCCGATTGGACCTCGGGTTAGGGTTATGTTGAGGGCGAGGGGCAGAGATCCGGTTAGGGTTCGGTTTGGTCCTAGGGTTAGGGTTATGTTGAGGGCTACGGTTAGGGATCCGGTTAGGGTTCCGATTGGACATAGGGTTAGGGTCATGTTCACGGCTAGGTATACAGACGCGGTTAGGGTTCCGATTGGACCTAGGGTTAGGGTTATGTTGAGGGCTAGGTTTAGAGATCCGGTAAGGGTTACGGTTGGACCCAGGGTTAGCGTTGTGTTGAGGGCTAGGGTTAGAGATCCGGTTAGGGTTCCGATTGGACCTAGGGTTAGGGTTATGTTGAGGGCTAGGGTTAGAGATCCGGTAAGTGTTACGGTTGAACCCAGGGTTAGCGTTGTGTTGAGGGCTAGGGTTAGAGATCCGGTTAGGGTTCTGATTGGACCTAGGGTTAGGGTTATGTTGAGGGCTAAGGTTAGAGATCCGGTTAGGGTTCTGATTGGACCTAGGATTAGGGTTATGTTGAGGGCAAGGGTTAGAGATCCGGTTAGGGTTCCGATTGGACGTAGGGTTAGGGTTATGTTGAGAGCTGGGGTTAGAGATCCGGTTAGGGTTCCGATTGGACCTAGGGTTAGGGTTATGTTGAGGGCTAGGGTTAGAGATCCGGTTAGGGTTCCGATTGGACCTAGGGATAGGGTTATGTTGAGGGCGAGGGGTAGAGATCCTGTTAGGGTTCCGATTGGACCTAGGCTTAGGGTTATGTTGAGGGCTAGGGTTAGATATCCATTTAGGTTTCCGATTGGTCCTAGGGTTAGGGTTATGTTGAGGGCTAGGGTTAGGGATCCGGTTAGGGTTCCGTTTGGACCTAGGGTTAGGGTTATGTTGAGAGCTAGGTATACAGACCCGGTTAGGGTTCCGATTGGACCTAGGGTTAGGGTTATGTTGAGGGCTAGGGTTAGAGATCTGGTTAGGGTTCCGATTGGACCTAGGGTTAGGGTTATGTTGAGGGCGAAGGTTAGAAATCCGGTTAGGGTTCCGATTGGACCTAGGGTTAGGGTTATGTTGAGGGCTAGGGTTAGAGGTCCGGTTAGGGTTCCGATTGGACGTAGGGTTAGGGTTATGTTGAGGGCTAGGGTTAGATATCCGGTTAGGGTTCCGATTGGACCTAGGGTTAGGGTTATGTTGTGGGCTAGGGTTAGAGTTCCGGTTAGGGTTCCGATTGGACCTAGGGTTAGGGTTATGTTGAGGGCTAGGTTTAGAGATCCGGTTAGGGTTCCGATTGGACCTCGGGTTAGGGTTATGTTGAGGGCGAGGGGCAGAGATCCGGTTAGGGTTCGGATTGGTCCTAGGGTTAGGGTTATGTTGAGGGGTAGGGTTAGGGATCCGGTTAGGTTTCCGATTGGACCTAGGGTTAGGGTTATGTTGAGGGCTAGGTATACAGACCCGGTTAGGGTTCCGATTGGACCTAGGGTTAGGGTTATGTTGAGGGCTAGGTTTAGAGATCTGGTTAGGGTTCCGATTGGACCTAGGGTTAGAGTTATGTTGAGGGCGAGGGTTCGAGATCCGGTTAGGGTTCCGATTGGACCTAGGGTTAGGGTTATGTTGAGGGCTAGGGTTAGAGATCCGGTTAGTGTTCCGATTGGACCTAGGGTTAGGGTTATGTTGAGGGCTAAGTATACAGATCCGTTTAGGGTTCCGATTGGACCTCGGGTTAGGGTTATGTTGAGGACTAGGGTTAGAGATCCGGTTAGGGTTCCGATTGGACCTAGGGTTAGGGTTATGTTGAGGGCTAGGGTTAGATATCCGGTTAGGGTTCCGATTGGACCTAGGGTTATGGTTATGTTGAGGGCTAGGGTTAGAGTTCCGTTTAGGGTTCCGATTGGACCTAGGGTTAGGGTTATGTTGAGGGCTAGGGTTAGATATCGGTTTAGGGTCCCATTGGACCTAGGGTTAGGGTTATGTTGAGAGCTAGGGTTAGAGATCCGGTTAGGGTTCCGATTGGACCTAGGGTTAGGGTTATGTTGAGGGCTAGGGTTAGAGATCCGGTTAGGTTTCCGATTGGACCTAGGGTTAGGGTTATGTTGAGGGCTAGGTATACAGATCCGGTTAGGGTTCCGATTGGACCTAGGGTTAGGGTTATGTTGAGGGCTAGGGTTGGAGATCCGGTTAGGGTTCCGATTGGACCTAGGGTTAGGGTTATGTTGAGGGCTAGGGTGATAGAACCGGTTAGGTTTCCGATTGGACCTAGGGTTAGGGTTATGTTGAGGGCTAGGGATAGATATCCGGTTAGAGTTACGATTGGACCTTGGGTTAGGGTTATTTTGAGGGCTAGGGTTAGATTTCCGGTTAGGGTTCCGACTGGACCTAGGGTTAGGGTTATGTTGAGGGCTAGGTTTAGATATCCGGTTAGGGTTCCGATTGGACCTCGGGTTAGGGTTATGTTGAGGGCGAGGGGTAGAGATCCGGTTAGGGTTCGCATTGGTCCTAGGGTTAGGGTTATGTTGAGGGCTAGGGTTAGGGATCCGGTTAGGGTTCCGATTGGACCTAGGGTTAGGGTTATGTTGAGGCCTAGGGTTAGAGATCCGGTTAGGGTCCCGATTGGACCTAGGGTTAGGGTTATGTTGAGGGCGAGGGTTAGAGATCGTGTTAGGGTTCCGATTGGACCTAGGGTTAGGGTGATGTTGAGGGCTAGGGTTAGAGATCCGGTTAGGGTTCCGATTGGACCTAGGGTTAGGGTTTTGTTGAGGGCGAGGGTTAGAGATCCGGTTAGGGTTACGGTTGGACCTAGGGTTAGCGTTGTGTTGAGGGCTAGGGTTAGAGATCCGGTTAGGGTTCCGATTGGACCTAGGGTTAGGGTTATGTTGAGGGCTAGGGTTAGAGATCCGATAAGTGTTACGGTTGAACCCAGGGTTAGCGTTGTGTTGAGGGCTAGGGTTAGAGATCCGGTTAGGGTTCCGATTGGACCTAGGGTTAGGGTTATGTTGAGGGCTAAGGTTAGAGATCCGGTTAGGGTTCTGATTGGACCTAGGATTAGGGTTATGTTGAGGGCAAGGGTTAGAGATCCGGTTAGGGTTCCGATTGGACCTAGGGTTAGGGTTATGTTGAGAGCTGGGGTTAGAGATCCGGTTAGGGTTCCGATTGGACCTAGGGTTAGGGTTATGTTGAGGGCTAGGGTTAGAGATCCGGTTAGGGTTCCGATTGGACCTAGGGATAGGGTTATGTTGAGGGCGAGGGGTAGAGATCCTGTTAGGGTTCCGATTGGACCTAGGCTTAGGGTTATGTTGAGGGCTAGGGTTAGATATCCATTTAGGTTTCCGATTGGTCCTAGGGTTAGGGTTATGTTGAGGGCTAGGGTTAGGGATCCGGTTAGGGTTCCGATTGGACCTAGGGTTAGGGTTATGTTGAGGGCTAGGTATACAGACCCGGTTAGGGTTCCGATTGGACCTAGGGTTAGGGTTATGTTGAGGGCTAGGGTTAGAGATCTGGTTAGGGTTCCGATTGGACCTAGGGTTAGGGTTATGTTGAGGGCGAAGGTTAGAAATCCGGTTAGGGTTCCGATTGGACCTAGGGTTAGGGTTATGTTGAGGGCTAGGGTTAGAGGTCCGGTTAGGGTTCCGATTGGACGTAGGGTTAGGGTTATGTTGAGGGCTAGGGTTAGATATCCGGTTAGGGTTCCGATTGGACCTAGGGTTAGGGTTATGTTGTGGGCTAGGGTTAGAGTTCCGGTTAGGGTTCCGATTGGACCTAGGGTTAGGGTTATTTTGAGG
This sequence comes from Miniopterus natalensis, assembly GCF_054644295.1. NCBI lineage: Eukaryota > Metazoa > Chordata > Mammalia > Chiroptera > Miniopteridae > Miniopterus > Miniopterus natalensis. The sequence goes on along the minus strand of NC_142085.1, from coordinate 787,240 downwards.
GCTAGGGTAAGAGTTCCGGTTAGGGTTCCGATTGGACCTAGGGTTAGGGTTATGTTGAGGGCTAGGTTTAGAGATCCGGTTAGGGTTCCGATTGGACCTCGGGTTAGGGTTATGTTGAGGGCGAGGGGCAGAGATCCGGTTAGGGTTCGGATTGGTCCTAGGGTTAGGGTTATGTTGAGGGGTAGGGTTAGGGATCCGGTTAGGTTTCCGATTGGACCTAGGGTTAGGGTTATGTTGAGGGCTAGGTATACAGACCCGGTTAGGGTTCCGATTGGACCTAGGGTTAGGGTTATGTTGAGGGCTAGGTTTAGAGATCTGGTTAGGGTTCCGATTGGACCTAGGGTTAGAGTTATGTTGAGGGCGAGGGTTCGAGATCCGTTTAGGGTTCCGATTGGACCTAGGGTTAGGGTTATGTTGAGGGCTAGGGTTAGAGATCCGGTTAGTGTTCCGATTGGACCTAGGGTTAGGGTTATGTTGAGGGCTAAGTATACAGATCCGTTTAGGGTTCCGATTGGACCTCGAGTTAGGGTTATGTTGAGGACTAGGGTTAGAGATCCGGTTAGGGTTCCGATTGGACCTAGGGTTAGGGTTATGTTGAGGGCTAGGGTTAGATATCCGGTTAGGGTTCCGATAGGACCTAGGGTTATGGTTATGTGAGGGCTAGGGTTAGAGTTCCGTTTAGGGTTTCGATTGGACCTAGGGTTAGGGTTATGTTGAGGGCTAGGGTTAGATATCCGTTTAGGGTCCCATTGGACCTAGGGTTAGGGTTATGTTGAGGGCTAGGGTTAGAGATCCGGTTAGGGTTCCGATTGGACCTAGGGTTAGGGTTATGTTGAGGGCTAGGGTTAGAGATCCGGTTAGGTTTCCGATTGGACCTAGGGTTAGGGTTATGTTGAGGGCTAGGTATACAGATCCGGTTAGGGTACCGATTGGACCTAGGGTTAGGGTTATGTTGAGGGCTAGGGTTGGAGATCCGGTTAGGGTTCCGATTGGACCTAGGGTTAGGGTTATGTTGAGGGCTAGGGTTATAGAACCGGTTAGGTTTCCGATTGGACCTAGGGTTAGGGTTATGTTGAGGGCTAGGGATAGATATCCGGTTAGAGTTACGATTGGACCTTGGGTTGGGGTTATTTTGAGGGCTAGGGTTAGATTTCCGGTTAGGGTTCCGACTGGACCTAGGGTTAGGGTTATGTTGAGGGCTAGGTTTAGATATCCGGTTAGGGTTCCGATTGGACCTCGGGTTAGGGTTATGTTGAGGGCGAGGGGTAGAGATCCGGTTAGGGTTCGCATTGGTCCTAGGGTTAGGGTTATGTTGAGGGCTAGGGTTAGGGATCCGGTTAGGGTTCCGATTGGACCTAGGGTTAGGGTTATGTTGAGGCCTAGGGTTAGAGATCCGGTTAGGGTCCCGATTGGACCTAGGGTTAGGGTTATGTTGAGGGCGAGGGTTAGAGATCGTGTTAGGGTTCCGATTGGACCTAGGGTTAGGGTGATGTTGAGGGCTAGGGTTAGAGATCCGGTTAGGGTTCCGATTGGACCTAGGGTTAGGGTTATGTTGAGGGCTAGGGTTAGAGATCCGGTAGGGTTCCATTCGGACCTAGGGTTAGGGTTATGTTGAGGGCTAGGTATACAGACCCGATTAGGGTTCCGATTGGACCTAGGGTTAGGGTTATGTTTAGGGCTAGGTTTAGAGATCCGGTTAGGGTTCCGATTGGACCTAGGGTTAGGGTTATGTTGAGGGCGAGGGTTAGAGATCCGGTTAGGGTTCCGATTGGACCTAGGGTTAGGGTTATGTTCAAGGCTAGGTATACAGATCCGGTTAGGGTTCCGATTGGACCTAGGGTTAGGGTTATGTTGAGGGCTAGGGTTAGAGATCCGGTTAGGGTTCCGATTGGACCTAGGGTTAGGGTTATGTTGAGGGCTAGGGTTAGAGATCCGGTTAGGGTTCCGATTGGACCTAGGGTTAGGATTATGTTGAGGGCTAGGGTTAGAGATCCGGTTAGGGTTCCGATTGGACCTCGGGTTAGTGTTATGTTGAGGGATAGGGTTAGAGATCCAGTTAGGGTTCCGATTGGACCTAGGGTTAGGGTTATGTTGAGGGCAAGGGTTAGAGATCCGGTTAGGGTTCCTATTGGATCTAGGGTTAGGGGTATGTTGAGGGCGAGGGGTAGAGATCCTGTTAGGGTTCCGAATGGACCTAGGGTTAGGGTTATGTTCAGGGCTAGGTATAGAGATCCGGTTAGGGTTCCGATTGGACCTAGGGTTAGCGTTATGTTGAGGGCAAGGGTTAGAGATCCGGTTAGGGTTCCGATTGGACCTAGGGTTAGGGTTATGTTGAGCGCTGGGGTTAGAGATCCGGTTAGAGTTCCGATTGGACCTAGGGTTAGGGTTATGTTGAGGAAGAGGGGTAGAGATCCTGTTAGGGTACCGATTGGACCTAGGGTTAGGGTTATGTTGAGGGCTATGGTTAGATATCCGGTTAGGGTTCCAATGGGACCTAGGGTTAGGGTTATGTTGAGGGCTATGGTTAGATATCCATTTAGGTTTCCGATTGGTCCTAGGGTTAGGGTTATGTTGAGGGCTAGGGTTAGGGATCCGGTTAGGGTTCCGATTGGACCTAGGGTTAGGGTTATGTTGAGGGCTAGGTATACAGACCCGGTTAGGGTTCCGATTGGACCTAGGGTTAGGGTTATGTTGAGGGCTAGGGTTAGATATCCGGTTAGGGTCCCATTGGACCTAGGGTTAGGGTTATGTTGAGGGCTAGGGTTAGAGATCCGGTTAGGGTTCCGATTGGACCTAGGGTTAGGGTTATGTTGAGGGCTAGGGTTAGAGATCCGGTTAGGTTTCCGATTGGACCTAGGGTTAGGGTTATGTTGAGGGCTAGGTATACAGATCCGGTTAGGGTTCCGATTGGACCTAGGGTTAGGGTTATGTTGAGGGCTAGGGTTGGAAATCCGGTTAGGGTTCCGATTGGACCTAGGGTTAGGGTTATGTTGAGGGCTAGGGTTATAGAACCGGTTAGGTTTCCGATTGGACCTAGGGTTAGGGTTATGTTGAGGGCTAGGGATAGATATCCGGTTAGAGTTACGATTGGACCTTGGGTTAGGGTTATTTTGAGGGCTAGGGTTAGATTTCCGGTTAGGGTTCCGACTGGACCTAGGGTTAGGGTTATGTTGAGGGCTAGGTTTAGATATCCGGTTAGGGTTCCGATTGGACCTCGGGTTAGGGTTATGTTGAGGGCGAGGGGTAGAGATCCGGTTAGGGTTCGCATTGGTCCTAGGGTTAGGGTTATGTTGAGGGCTAGGGTTAGGGATCCGGTTAGGGTTCCGATTGGACCTAGGGTTAGGGTTATGTTGAGGCCTAGGGTTAGAGATCCGGTTAGGGTCCCGATTGGACCTAGGGTTAGGGTTATGTTGAGGGCGAGGGTTAGAGATCGTGTTAGGGTTCCGATTGGACCTAGGGTTAGGGTGATGTTGAGGGCTAGGGTTAGAGATCCGGTTAGGGTTCCGATTGGACCTAGGGTTAGGGTTATGTTGAGGGCTAGGGTTAGAGATCCGGTAGGGTTCCGATCGGACCTAGGGTTAGGGTTATGTTGAGGGCTAGGTATACAGACCCGATTAGGGTTCCGATTGGACCTAGGGTTAGGGTTATGTTTAGGGCTAGGTTTAGAGATCCGGTTAGGGTTCCGATTGGACCTAGGGTTAGGGTTATGTTGAGGGCGAGGGTTAGAGATCCGGTTAGGGTTCCGATTGGACCTAGGGTTAGGGTTATGTTCAAGGCTAGGTATACAGATCCGGTTAGGGTTCCGATTGGACCTAGGGTTAGGGGTATGTTGAGGGCTAGGGTTAGAGATCCGGTTAGGGTTCCGATTGGACCTAGGGTTAGGGTTATGTTGAGGGCTAGGGTTAGAGATCCGGTTAGGGTTCCGATTGGACCTAGGGTTAGGGTTATGTTGAGGGCAAGGGTTAGAGATCCGGTTAGGGTTCCTATTGGATCTAGGGTTAGGGGTATGTTGAGGGCTAGGGGTAGAGATCCTGTTAGGGTTCCGATTGGACCTAGGGTTAGGGTTATGTTCAGGGCTAGGTATAGAGAACCGGTTAGGGTTCCGATTGGACCTAGGGTTAGGGTTATGTTGAGGGCAAGGTTTAGAGATCCGGTTAGGGTTCCGATTGGACCTAGGGTTAGGGTTATGTTGAGCGCTGGGGTTAGAGATCCGGTTAGGGTTCCGATTGGACCTAGGGTTAGGGTTATGTTGAGGAAGAGGGGTAGAGATCCTGTTAGGGTACCGATTGGACCTAGGGTTAGGGTTATGTTGAGGGCTATGGTTAGATATCCGGTTAGGGTTCCGATTGGACCTAGGGTTAGGGTTACGTTGAGGGCTAGGTTTAGATATCCATGTAGGGTTCCGATTGGTCCTAGGATTAGGGTTATGTTGAGGGCTAGGTTTAGAGATCCGGTTAGGGTTCCGATTGGAACTCGGGTTAGGGTTATGTTGAGGGCGAGGGGTAGAGATCCGGTTAGTGTTCGGATTGGTCCTAGTGTTAGGGTTATGTTGAGGGCTAGGGTTAGGGATCCGGTTAGGGTTCTGATTGGACTTAGGGTTAGGGTTATGTAGAGGGCTAGGGATAGATATCCGGTTAGAGTTCCGATTGGACCTTGGGTTAGGGTTATTTTGAGGGCTAGGGTTCGATTTCCGGGTAGGGTTCCGACTGGACCTAGGGTTAGGGTTATGTTGAGGGCTAGGTTTAGATATCCGGTTAGGGTTCCGATTGGACCTCGGGTTAGGGTTATGTTGAGGGCGAGGGGTAGAGATCCGGTTAGGGTTCGCATTGGTCCTAGGGTTCGGGTTATGTTGAGGGCTAGGGTTAGGGATCCGGTTAGGGTTCCGATTGGACCTAGGGTTAGGGTTATGTTGAGGGCTAGGTATACAGACCCGGTTAGGGTTCCGATTGGACCTAGGGTTAGGGTTATGTTGAGGGCTAGGTTTAGAGATCCGGTTAGGGTTCCGATTGGACCTAGGGTTAGGGTTATGTTGAGGGAGAGGGTTAGAGATCCGGTTCGGGTTCCGATTGGACCTAGGGTTAGGGTTATGTTTAGGGCGAGGGGTAGAGATCCTGTTAGGGTTCCGATTGGACCTAGGGTTAGGGTTATGTTCAGGGCTAGGTATAGAGATCCGGTTAGGGTTCCGATTGGACCTAGGGTTAGGGTTATGTTCAAGGCTAGGTATACAGATCCGGTTAGGGTTCCGATTGGACCTAGGGTTAGGGTTATGTTGAGGGCTAGGTTTAGAGATCTGTTAGGGTTCTGATTGGACCTAGGGTTAGGGTTATGTTGAACGCTAGGGTTAGAGATCTGGTTAGGGATCCGATTGGACCTAGGGTTAGGCTTATGTTGATTGCTAGGGTTAGGGATCAGGTTAGGGTTCCGATTGGACCTAGGGTTAGGGTTATGTTGAGGGCTAGGGTTAGAGATCTGGTTAGGGTTCCGATTGGACCTCGGGTTAGGGTTATGTTGAGGGCTAGGGTTAGAGATCCAGTTAGGGTTCCGATTGGACCTAGGGTTAGGGTTATGTTGAGGGCTAGTGTTAGAGATCAGGTTGGGGTTCTGATTGAAAGTAGGGTTAGGGTTATGTTGAGGGCTAGGGTTAGAGATCCGGTTAGGGTTCCGATTAGACCTAGGGTTAGGGTTATGTTGAGGGCTCGGGTTAGAGATCCGGTTAGGGTTCCGATAGGGCCTAGGGTTAGGGTTATGTTGAGGGCTAGGGTTAGAGATCCGGTTAGGGTTCCTATTGGATCTAGGCTTAGGGTTATGTTGAGAGCTAGGTTTAGAGATCCGGTTAGGGTTCCGATTGGACCTCGGGTTAGGGTTATGTTGAGCGCTAGGGTTAGAGATCTGGTTAGGGTTCAGATTGGACCTAGGGTAAGGTTTACGTTGAGGGGAAGGGTTAAATATCCATTTAGGGTTCCGATTGGTCCTAGGGTTAGAATTATGTTGAGGGCTAGGGTTAGAGATCCGGTTAGGGTTCCGATTGGACCTAGGGTTAGGGTTATGTTGTGGGCTAGGTTTAGAGATCTGGTTAGGGTTCCGATTGGACCTCGGATTGGGGTTATGTTGAGGGCGAGGGGTAGAGATCCGGTTAGGGTTCGGATTGGTCCTAGGGTTAGGGTTATGTTGAGGGCTAGGGTTAGGGATCCGGTTAGGGTTCCGATTGGACCTAGGGTTAGGGTTATGTTGAGGGCTAGGTTTAGAGATCCGGTTAGGGTTCCGATTGGACCTCGGGTTAGGGTTATGTTGAGGGCTAGGTTTAGAGATCCGGTTAGGGTTCCGATTGGACCTAGGGTTAGGGTTATGTTCAGGGCTAGGTATAGAGATCCGGTTAGGGTTCCGATTGGACCTAGGGTTAGGGTTATGTTGAGGGCTAGGGTTACAGATCCGGTTAGGGTTCCGACTGGACCTAGGGTTAGGGTTATGTTGAGGGCTAGGGTTAGAGATCCGGTTAGGGTTCCGATTGGACCTAGGGTTAGGGTTATGTTGAGGGCTAGGGTTAGATATCCGGTTAGGGTTCCGATTGGACCTAGGGTTAGGGTTATGTTGTGGGCTAGGGTTAGAGTTCCGGTTAGGGTTCCGATTGGACCTAGGGTTAGGGTTATTTTGAGGGCTAGGGTAAGAGTTCCGTTTAGGGTTCCGATTGGACCTAGGGGTAGGGTTATGTTGAGGGCTAGCGTTAGAGATCCGGTTAGGGTTCCGATAGGACCTAAGGTTAGGGTTATGTTGAGGGCTATGGTTAGATATCCGGTTATGGTTCCGATTGGACCTAGGGTTAGGGTTATGTTGAGGGCGAGGGTTAGAGATCTGGTTAGGGTTCCGATGGGACCTAGGGTTAGGGTTATGTTGAGGGCTAGGTATACAGATCCGGTTAGGGTTCCGATTGGACCTAGGGTTAGGGGTATGTTGAGGGCTAGGGTTAGAGATCCGGTTAGGGTTCCGATTGGACCTAGGGTTAGGGTTATGTTGATGGCTGGGGTTAGAGATCCGGTTAGGGTTCCGATTGGACCTAGGGTTAGGGTTATGTTGAGGAAGAGGGTTAGAGATCCTGTTAGGGTACCGATTGGACCTAGGGTTAGGGTTATATTGAGGGCTAGGTTTAGATATCCATGTAGTGTTCCGATTGGTCCTAGGGTTAGGGTTATGTTGAGGGCTAGGTTTAGAGATCCGGTTAGGGTTCCGATTGGACCTCGGGTTAGGTTTATGTTGAGGGCGAGGGGCAGAGATCCGGTTAGGGTTCGGATTGGTCCTAGGTTTAGGGTTATGTTGAGGGCTAGGGTTAGGGATCCGGTTAGGGTTCCTATTGGACCTAGGGTTAGGGTTATGTTGACGGCTAGGTATACAGACCCGGTTAAGGTTTCGATTGGACCTAGGGTTAGGGTTATGTTGAGGGCTAGGGTTAGAGATCCGGTAAGTGTTACGGTTGGACCCAGGGTTAGCGTTGTGTTGAGGGCTAGGGTTAGAGATCCGGTTAGGGTTCCGATTGGACCTAGGGTTAGGGTTATGTTGAGGGCTAGGGTTAGAGTTCCGTTTAGGGTTCCGATTGGACCTAGGGTTAGAGTTATGTTGAGGGCTAGGGTTAGAGATCCGGTTAGGGATCTGATTGGACTTAGGGTTAGGGTTATGTTGAGGGCAAGGGTTAGAGATCCGGTTAGGGTTCCGATTGGACCTAGGGTTAGGGTTATGTTGAGCGCTGGGGTTAGAGATCCGGTTAGGGTTCCGATTGGACCTAGGGTTAGGGTTATGTTGAGAAAGAGGGGTAGAGATCCTGTTAGGGTACCGATTGGACCTAGGGTTAGGGTTATGTTGAGGGCTATGGTTAGATATCCGGTTAGGGTTCCGATTGGACCTAGGGTTAGGGTTACGTTGAGGGCTAGGTTTAGATATCCATGTAGGGTTCCGATTGGTCCTAGGGTTAGGGTTATGTTGAGGGCTAGAGTTAGAGATCCGGTAAGGGTTACGGTTGGACCCAGGGTTAGCGTTGTGTTGAGGGCTAGGGTTAGAAATCCGGTTAGGGTTCCGATTGGACCTAGGGTTAGGGTTATGTTGAGGGCTAGGGTTAGAGTTCCGTTTAGGGTTCCGATTGGACCTAGGGTTAGGGTTATGTTGAGGGCTAGGGTTAGAGATCAGGTTAGGGTTCCGATTGGACCTAGGGTTAGGGTTATGTTGAGGGCTAGTGTTAGAGATCGGGTTAGGTTTCGATTGGACCTAGTGTTAGGGTTATGTTGAGGGCTAGGTATACAGATCCGGTCAGGATTCCGATTGGACCTAGGTTTAGGGTTATGTTGAGGGCTAGGGTTAGAGTTCCGGTTAGGTTTCCGATTGGACCTAGGGTTAGGGTTATGTTGAGGGCTAGGTATACAGATCCGGTTAGGGTTCCGATTGGACCTAGGGTTAGGGTTAGGTTGAGGACTAGGGTTAGAGATCCGGTTAGGGTTCCGATTGGACCTAGGGTTAGGGTTATGTTGAGGACGAGGGGTAGATTTCCTGTCAGGGTTCCGATTGGACCTAGGGTTAGGGTTATGTTGAGGGCTAGGGTAAGATATCCGGTTAGGGTTCCAATTGGACCTAGGGTTAGTGGTTACGATGAGGGCTAGGGTTAGATATCCATTTAGGGTTCCGATTGGACCTAGGGTTAGGATTATGTTGAAGGCTAGGGTTAGAGATCCCGTTAGGGTTTCGATTGGACTTAGGGTTAGGGTTATGTTGAGGGCTAGGGTTAGAGATCCTGTTAGGGTACCGATTGGACCTAGGGTTAGGGTTCTGTTGAGGGCGAAGGGAAGAGATTCGTTTAGGGTTCGGATTGGACCTAGGGTTAGGGTTATTTTGAGGGCTAGGTTTAGAGTTCCGGTTAGGGTTCCGAATGGACCTAGGGTTAGGGTTATGTTGAGGGCTAGGTTTAGAGATCCGGTTAGGGTTCCGATTGGACCTTGGGTTAGGGTTATGTTGAGGGCGAGGGGTAGAAATCCCGTTAGGGTTAGGATTGGTCCTAGGGTTAGGGTTATGTTGAGGGCTAGGGTTAGGAATCCGGTTAGGGTTCCGATTGGACCTAGGGTTAGGGTTATGTTGAGGGCTAGGTATACAGACCCGGTTAGGGTTCCGATTGGACCTAGGGTTAGGGTTATGTTGAGGGCTAGGGTTAGAAATCTGGTTAGGGTTCCGATTGGACCTAGGGTTAGGGTTATGTTGAGGACGAGGGTTAGAGATCCGGTTAGGGTTCCGATTGGACCTAGGGTTAGGGTTATGTTGAGGGCTATGGTTAGAGATCCGGTTAGGGTTCTGATTGGACCTAGGGTTAGGGTTATGTTGAGGGCTAGGGTTAGATGTCCGGTTAGGGTTCCGATTGGACCTAGGGTTAGGGTTATGTTGAGGGCTAGGGTTAGATATCCGGTTAGGGTTCCGATTGGACCTAGGGTTAGGGTTATGTTGATGGCTGGGTTTAGAGATCTGGTTACGGGTCCGATTGGACCTAGGGTTAGGGTTATGTTGAGGGCTAGGGTTAGAGTTCCGGTTAGGGTTCCGATTGGACCTAGGGTTAGGGTTACGTTGAGGGCTAGGTTTAGATATCCATGTAGTGTTCCGATTGGACCTAGGGTTAGGGTTATGTTGAGGGCTAGGTTTAGAGAACCGGTTAGGGTTCCGATTGGACCTCGGGTTAGGGTTATGTTGAGGGCGAGGGGTAGAGATCCGATTAGGGTTCGGATTGGTCCTAGGGTTAGGGTTATGTTGAGGGCTAGGTTTAGAGATCCGGTAAGGGTTACGGTTGGACCCAGGGTTAGCGTTGTGTTGAGGGCTAGGGTTAGAGATCCGGTTAGGGTTCCGATTGGACCTAGGGTTAGGGTTATGTTGAGGGCTAGGGTTAGAGATCCGGTAAGTGTTACGGTTGAACCCAGGATTAGCGTTGTGTTGAGGGCTAGGGTTAGAGATCCGGTTAGGGTTCCGATTGGACCTAGGGTTAGGGTTATGTTGAGGGCTAAGGTTAGAGATCCGGTTAGGGTTCTGATTGGACCTAGGGTTAGGGTTATGTTGAGGGCAAGGGTTAGAGATCCGGTTAGGGTTCCGATTGGACCTAGGGTTAGGGTTATGTTGAGAGCTGGGGTTAGAGATCCGGTTAGGGTTCCGATTGGACCTCGGGTTAGGGTTATGTTGAGGGCGAGGGGTAGAGATCCGATTAGGGTTCGGATTGGTCCTAGGGTTAGGGTTATGTTGAGGGCTAGGTTTAGAGATTCGGTAAGGGTTACGGTTGGACCCAGGGTTAGCGTTGTGTTGAGGGCTAGCGTTAGAGATCCGGTTAGGGTTCCGATTGGACCTAGGGTTAGGGTTATGTTGAGGGCTAGGGTTACAGATCCGGTAAGTGTTACGGTTGAACCCAGGGTTAGCGTTGTGTTGAGGGCTAGGGTTAGAGATCCGGTTAGGGTTCCGATTGGACCTAGGGTTAGGGTTATGTTGAGGGCTAAGGTTAGAGATCCGGTTAGGGTTCTGATTGGACCTAGGGTTAGGGTTATGTTGAGGGCAAGGGTTAGAGATCCGGTTAGGGTTCCGATTGGACCTAGGGTTAGGGTTATGTTGAGAGCTGGGGTTAGAGATCCGGTTAGGGTTCCGATTGGACCTAGGGTTAGGGTTATGTTGAGGGCTAGGGTTAGAGATCCGGTTAGGGTTCCGATTGGACCTAGGGTTAGGGTTATGTTGAGGGCGAGGGGTAGAGATCCTGTTAGGGTTCCGATTGGACCTAGGCTTAGGTTTATGTTGAAGGCTGGGGTTAGATATCCATTTAGGGTTCCGATTGGTCCTAGGGTTAGGGTTATGTTGAGGGCTAGGGTCAGAGATCCGGTTAGGGTTCCGATTGGACCTCGGTTTAGGGTTATGTTGAGGGCGAGGGGTAGAGATCCGGTTAGGGTTCGGATTGGTCCTAGGGTTAGGGTTATGTTGAGGGCTAGGGTTAGGGATCCGGTTAGGGTTCCGATTGGACCTAGGGTTAGGGTTATGTTGAGGGCTACGTATACAGTCCCGGTTAGGGTTCCGATTGGACCTAGGGTTAGGGTTATGTTGAGGGCTAGGGTTAGAAATCTGTTTAGGGTTCCGATTGGACCTAGGGTTAGGGTTATGTTGAGGACGAGGGTTAGAGATCCGGTTAGGGTTCCGATTGGACCTAGGGTTAGGGTTATGTTGAGGGCTATGGTTAGAGATCCGGTTAGGGTTCTGATTGGACCTAGGGTTAGGGTTACGTTGAGGGCTAGGGTTAGATGTCCGGTTAGGGTTCCGATTGGTCCTAGGGTTAGGGTTATGTTGAGGGCTAGGGTTAGATATCCGGTTAGGGTTCCGATTGGACCTAGGGTTAGGGTTATGTTGATGGCTGGGTTTAGAGATCTGGTTACGGTTCCGATTGGACCTAGGGTTAGGGTTATGTTGAGGGCTAGGGTTAGGGATCCGGTTAGGGTTCCGATTGGACCTAGGGTTAGGGTTACGTTGACGGCTAGGTTTAGATATCCATGTAGTGTTCCGATTGGACCTAGGGTGAGTGTTATGTTGAGGGCTAGGTTTAGAGAACCGGTTAGGGTTCCGATTGGACCTCGGGTTAGGGTTATGTTGAGGGCGAGGGGTAGAGATCCGATTAGGGTTCGGATTGGTCCTAGGGTTAGGGTTATGTTGAGGGCTAGGTTTAGAGATCCGGTAAGGGTTACGGTTGGACCCAGGGTTAGCGTTGTGTTGAGGGCTAGGGTTAGAGATCCGGTTAGGGTTCCGATTGGACCTAGGGTTAGGGTTATGTTGAGGGCTAGGGTTAGAGATCCGGTAAGTGTTACGGTTGAACCCAGGATTAGCGTTGTGTTGAGGGCTAGGGTTAGAGATCCGGTTAGGGTTCCGATTGGACCTAGGGTTAGGGTCATGTTGAGGGCTAAGGTTAGAGATCCGGTTAGGGTTCTGATTGGACCTAGGGTTAGGGTTATGTTGAGGGCAAGGGTTAGAGATCCGGTTAGGGTTCCGATTGGACCTAGGGTTAGGGTTATGTTGAGAGCTGGGGTTAGAGATCCGGTCAGGGTTCCGATTGGACCTCGGGATAGGGTTATGTTGAGGGCGAGGGGTAGAGATCCGATTAGGGTTCGGATTGGTCCTAGGGTTAGGGTTATGTTGAGGGCTAGGTTTAGAGATTCGGTAAGGGTTACGGTTGGACCCAGGGTTAGCGTTGTGTTGAGGGCTAGGGTTAGAGATCCGGTTAGGGTTCCGATTGTACCTAGGGTTAGGGTTATGTTGAGGGCTAGGGTTACAGATCCGGTAAGTGTTACGGTTGAACCCAGGGTTAGCGTTGTGTTGAGGGCTAGGGTTAGAGATCCGGTTAGGGTTCCGATTGGACCTAGGGTTAGGGTTATGTTGAGGGCTAAGGTTAGAGATCCGGTTAGGGTTCTGATTGGACCTAGGGTTAGGGTTATGTTGAGGGCAAGGGTTAGAGATCCGGTTAGGGTTCCGATTAGACCTAGGGTTAGGGTTATGTTGAGAGCTGGGGTTAGAGATCCGGTTAGCGTTCCGATTGGACCTAGGGTTAGGGTTATGTTGAGGGCTAGGGTTAGAGATCCGGTTAGGGTTCCGATTGGACCTAGGGTTAGGGTTATGTTGAGGGATAGGGTTAGATATCCAGTTAGGGTTCCGATTGGACCTAGGGTTAGGGTTATGTTGAGGGCAAGGGTTAGAGATCCGGTTAGGGTTCCTATTGGATCTAGGGTTAGGGTGATGTTTAGGGCTAGGGTTAGAGATCCGGTTAGGGTGCCGATTGGACCTAGGGTTAGGGTTATGTTGAGGGCGAGAGTTAGAGATCTGGTTAGGGTTCCGATGGGACCTAGGGTTAGGGTTATGTTGAGGGCTAGGTATACAGATCCTGTTAGGGTTCCGATTGAACCTAGGGTTAGGGGTATGTTGAGGGCTAGGGTTAGAGATCCGGTTAGGGTTCCGATTGGACCTAGGGTTAGGGTTACGTTGAGGGCTAGGTTTAGATTTCCATGTAGTGTTCCGATTGGTCCTAGGGTTAGGGTTATGTTGAGGGCTAGGTTTAGAGATCCGGTTAGGGTTCCGATTGGACCTCGGGTTAGGGTTATGTTGAGGGCGAGGGGCAGAGATCCGGTTAGGGTTCGGTTTGGTCCTAGGGTTAGGGTTATGTTTAGGGCTAGGGTTAGGGATCCGGTTAGGGTTCCGATTGGACCTAGGGTTAGGGTTATGTTGACGGCTAGGTATACAGACCCGGTTAGGGTTCCGATTGGACCTAGGGTTAGGGTTATGTTGAGGGCTAGGTTTAGAGATCCGGTAAGGGTTACGGTTGGACCCAGGGTTAGCGTTGTGTTGAGGGCTAGGGTTAGAGATCCGGTTAGGGTTCCGATTGGACCTAGGGTTAGGGTTATGTTGAGGGCTAGGGTTAGAGATCCGGTAAGTGTTACGGTTGAACCCAGGGTTAGCGTTGTGTTGAGGGCTAGGGTTAGAGATCCGGTTAGGGTTCCGATTGGACCTAGGGTTAGGGTTATGTTGAGGGCTAAGGTTAGAGATCCGGTTAGGGTTCTGATTGGACCTAGGGTTAGGGTTATGTTGAGGGCAAGGGTTAGAGATCCCGTTAGGGTTCCGATTGGACCTAGGGTTAGGGTTATGTTGAGAGCTGGGGTTAGAGATCCGGTTAGGGTTCCGATTGGACCTAGGGTTAGGGTTATGTTGAGGGCTAGGTTTAGAGATCCGGTTAGGGTTCCGATTGGACCTAGCGTTAGGGTTATGTTGAGGGCTAGGGTTAGAGATCCGTTAAGGGTTACGATTGGACCCAGGCTTAGCGTTGTGTTGAGGGCTAGGGTTAGAGATCCGGTTAGGATTCCGATTGGACCTAGGGTTAGGGTTATGTTGAGGGCTAGAGTTAGAGATCCGGTAAGGGTTACGGTTGGACCCAGGGTTAGCGTTGTGTTGAGGGCTAGGGTTAGAAATCCGGTTAGGGTTCCGATTGGACCTAGGGTTAGGGTTATGTTGAGGGCTAGGGTTAGAGTTCCGTTTAGGGTTCCGATTGGACCTAGGGTTAGGGTTATGTTGAGGGCTAGGGTTAGAGATCAGGTTAGGGTTCCGATTGGACCTAGGGTTAGGGTTATGTTGAGGGCTAGTGTTAGAGATCGGGTTAGGTTTCGATTGGACCTAGTGTTAGGGTTATGTTGAGGGCTAGGTATACAGATCCGGTCAGGATTCCGATTGGACCTAGGGTTAGGGTGATGTTGAGGGCTAGGGTTAGAGTTCCGGTTAGGTTTCCGATTGGACCTAGGGTTAGGGTTATGTTGAGGGCTAGGTATACAGATCCGGTTAGGGTTCCGATTGGACCTATGGTTAGGGTTAGGTTGAGGACTAGGGTTAGAGATCCGGTTAGGGTTCCGATTCCACCTAGGGTTAGGGTTATGTTGAGGGCTAGTGTTAGAGATCCGGTTAGGGTTCCGATTGGACCTAGGGTTAGGGTTATGTTGAGGACGAGGGGTAGATTTCCTGTCAGGGTTCCGATTGGACCTAGGGTTAGGGTTATGTTGAGGGCTAGGATAAGATATCCGGTTAGGGTTCCAATTGGACCTAGGGTTAGTGGTTACGATGAGGGCTAGGGTTAGATATCCATTTAGGGTTCCGATTGGACCTAGGGTTAGGATTATGTTGAAGGCTAGGCTTAGAGATCCCGTTAGGGATTCGATTGGACTTAGGGTTAGGGTTATGTTGAGGGCTAGGGTTAGAGATCCTGTTAGGGTACCGATTGGACCTAGGGTTAGGGTTATGTAGAGGGCTAGGGTTAGATATCCGGTTAGGGTTCTGATTGGACCTAGGGTTAGGGTTCTGTTGAGGGCGAGGGGAAGAGATTCGTTTAGGGTTCGGATTGGACCTAGGGTTAGGGTTATTTTGAGGGCTAGGGTTAGAGTTCCGGTTAGGGTTCCGAATGGACCTTGGGTTAGGGTTATGTTGAGGGCGAGGGGTAGAAATCCCGTTAGGGTTAGGATTGGTCCTAGGGTTAGGGTTATGTTGAGGGCTAGGGTTAGGAATCCGGTTAGGGTTCCGATTGGACCTAGGGTTAGGGTTATGTT
The DNA here is from genome assembly GCF_054644295.1 of Miniopterus natalensis. NCBI lineage: Eukaryota > Metazoa > Chordata > Mammalia > Chiroptera > Miniopteridae > Miniopterus > Miniopterus natalensis. The sequence continues at coordinate 772,130 of NC_142085.1, read as the reverse complement.
GAGGGCTAGGTATACAGACCCGGTTAGGGTTCCGATTGGACCTAGGGTTAGGGTTATGTTGAGGGCTAGGGTTAGAAATCTGGTTAGGGTTCCGATTGGACCTAGGGTTAGGGTTATGTTGAGGACGAGGGTTAGAGATCCGGTTAGGGTTCCGATTGGACCTAGGGTTAGGGTTATGTTGAGGGCTATGGTTAGAGATCCGGTTAGGGTTCTGATTGGACCTAGGGTTAGGGTTATGTTGAGGGCTAGGGTTAGATGTCCGGTTAGGGTTCCGATTGGACCTAGGGTTAGGGTTATGTTGAGGGCTAGGGTTAGATATCCGGTTAGGGTTCCGATTGGACCTAGGGTTAGGGTTATGTTGATGGCTGGGTTTAGAGATCTGGTTACGGTTCCGATTGGACCTAGGGTTAGGGTTATGTTGAGGGCTAGGGTTAGAGTTCCGGTTAGGGTTCCGATTGGACCTAGGGTTAGGGTTACGTTGAGGGCTAGGTTTAGATATCCATGTAGTGTTCCGATTGGACCTCGGGTTAGGGTTATGTTGAGGGCGAGGGGTAGAGATCCGATTAGGGTTCGGATTGGTCCTAGGGTTAGGGTTATGTTGAGGGCAAGGGTTAGAGATCCGGTTAGGGTTCCGATTGGACCTAGGGTTAGGATTATGTTGAGAGCTGGGGTTAGAGATCCGGTTAGGGTTCCGATTGGACCTCGGGTTAGGGTTATGTTTAGGGCGAGGGGTAGAGATCCGATTAGGGTTCGGATTGGTCCTAGGGTTAGGGTTATGTTGAGGGCTAGGTTTAGAGATTCGGTAAGGGTTACGGTTGGACCCAGGGTTAGCGTTGTGTTGAGGGCTAGGGTTAGAGATCCGGTTACGGTTCCGATTGGACCTAGGGTTAGGGTTATGTTGAGGGCTAGGGTTACAGATCCGGCAAGTGTTACGGTTGAACCCAGGGTTAGCGTTGTGTTGAGGGCTAGGGTTAGAGATCCGGTTAGGGTTCCGATTGGACCTAGGGTTAGGGTTATGTTGAGGGCTAAGGTTAGAGATCCGGTTAGGGTTCTGATTGGACCTAGGGTTAGGGTTATGTTGAGGGCAAGGGTTAGAGATCCGGTTAGGGTTCCGATTGGACCTAGGGTTAGGGTTATGTTGAGAGCTGGGGTTAGAGATCCGGTTAGGGTTCCGATTGGACCTAGGGTTAGGGTTATGTTGAGGGCTAGGGTTAGAGATCCGGTTAGGGTTCCGATTGGACCTAGGGTTAGGGTTATGTTGAGGGCGAGGGGTAGAGATCCTGTTAGGGTTCCGATTGGACCTAGGCTTAGGTTTATGTTGAGGGCTGGGGTTAGATATCCATTTAGGGTTCCGATTGGTCCTAGGGTTAGGGTTATGTTGAGGGCTAGGGTCAGAGATCCGGTTAGGGTTCCGATTGGACCTCGGTTTAGGGTTATGTTGAGGGCGAGGGGTAGAGATCCGGTTAGGGTTCGGATTGGTCCTAGGGTTAGGGTTATGTTGAGGGCTAGGGTTAGGGATCCGGTTAGGGTTCCGATTGGACCTAGGGTTAGGGTTATGTTGAGGGCTACGTATACAGTCCCGGTTAGGGTTCCGATTGGACCTAAGGTTAGGGTTATGTTGAGGGCTAGGGTTAGAAATCTGGTTAGGGTTCCGATTGGACCTAGGGTTAGGGTTATGTTGAGGACGAGGGTTAGAGATCCGGTTAGGGTTCCGATTGGACCTAGGGTTAGGGTTATGTTGAGGGCTATGGTTAGAGATCCGGTTAGGGTTCTGATTGGACCTAGGGTTAGGGTTATGTTGAGGGCTAGGGTTAGATGTCCGGTTAGGGTTCCGATTGGACCTAGGGTTAGGGTTATGTTGAGGGCTAGGGTTAGATATCCGGTTAGGGTTCCGATTGGACCTAGGGTTAGGGTTATGTTGAGGGCTAGGTTTAGAGATCCGGTAAGGGTTACGGTTGGACCCAGGGTTAGCGTTGTGTTGAGGGCTAGGGTTAGAGATCCGGTTAGGGTTCCGATTGGACCTCGGTTTAGGGTTATGTTGAGGGCGAGGGGTAGAGATCCGGTTAGGGTTCCGATTGGACCTCGGTTTAGGGTTATGTTGAGGGCGAGGGGTAGACATCCGGTTAGGGTTCCGATTGGACCTCGGTTTAGGGTTATGTTGAGGGCGAGGGGTAGAGATCCGGTTAGGGTTCCTATTGGATCTAGGGTTAGGGTTATATTGAGGGCGAGGGGTAGAGATCCTGTTAGGGTTCCGATTGGACCTAGGGTTAGGGTTATGTTCAGGGCTAGGTATAGAGATCCGGTTAGGATTCCGATTGGACCTAGGGTTAGGGTTATGTTGAGGGCAAGGGTTAGAGATCCGGTTAGGGTTCCGATTGGACCTAGGGTTAGGGTTATGTTGAGGAAGAGGGGTAGAGATCCTGTTAGGGTACCGATTGGACCTAGGGTCAGGGTTATGTTGAGGGCTATGGTTAGATATCCGGTTAGGGTTCCAATTGGACCTAGGGTTAGGGTTACGTTGAGGGCTAGGTTTAGATATCCATGTAGGGTTCCGATTGGTCCTAGGGTTAGGGTTATGTTGAGGGCTAGGTTTAGAGATCCGGTTAGGGTTCCGATTGGAACTTGGTTAGGGTTATGTTGAGGGCGAGGGGTAGAGATCCGGTTAGTGTTCGGATTGGTCCTAGTGTTAGGGTTATGTTGAGGGCTAGGGTTAGGGATCCGGTTAGGGTTCCGATTGGACCTAGCGTTAGGGTTATGTTGAGGGCTAGGGTTAGAGATCCGGTAAGGGTTACGATTGGACCCAGGCTTAGCGTTGTGTTGAGGGCTATGGTTAGAGATCCGGTTAGGATTCCGATTGGACCTAGGGTTAGGGTTATGTTGAGGGCTAGGTTTAGAGATCCGGTTAGGGTTCCGATTGGACCTCGGGTTAGGGTTATGTTGAGGGCGAGGGGTAGAGATCCGGTTAGGGTTCGGATTGGTCCTAGGGTTAGGGTTATGTTGAGGGCTAGGGTTAGGGATCCGGTTAGGGTTCCGATTTGACCTAGGGTTAGGGTTATGTTGAGGGCTAGGTATACAGACCCGGTTAAGGTTCCGATTGGACCTAGGGTTAGGGTTATGTTGAGGGCTAGGGTTAGAGATCTGGTTAGGGTTCCGATTGGACCTAGGGTAGGGTTATGTTGAGGGCGAGTGTTAGAGATCCGGTTAGGGTTCCGATTGGACCTAGGGTTAGGGTTATGTTGAGGGCTAGGGTTAGAGATCCGGTTAGGGTTCCGATTGGACCTAGGGTTAGGGTTATGTTGAGGGCTAGGTATACAGATCCGGTTAGGGTTCCGATTGGACCTAGGGTTAGGGTTATGTTGAGGAATAGGGTTAGAGATCCGGTTAGGGTTCCGATTGGACCTAGGGTTAGGGTTACGTTGAGGGCTAGGTTTAGATATCCATGTAGTGTTCCGATTGGACCTCGGGTTAGGGTTATGTTGAGGGCGAGGGGTAGAGATCCGATTAGGGTTCGGATTGGTCCTAGGGTTAGGGTTATGTTGAGGGCAAGGGTTAGAGATCCGGTTAGGGTTCCGATTGGACCTAGGGTTAGGATTATGTTGAGAGCTGGGGTTAGAGATCCGGTTAGGGTTCCGATTGGACCTCGGGTTAGGGTTATGTTTAGGGCGAGGGGTAGAGATCCGATTAGGGTTCGGATTGGTCCTAGGGTTAGGGTTATGTTGAGGGCTAGGTTTAGAGATTCGGTAAGGGTTACGGTTGGACCCAGGGTTAGCGTTGTGTTGAGGGCTAGGGTTAGAGATCCGGTTACGGTTCCGATTGGACCTAGGGTTAGGGTTATGTTGAGGGCTAGGGTTACAGATCCGGCAAGTGTTACGGTTGAACCCAGGGTTAGCGTTGTGTTGAGGGCTAGGGTTAGAGATCCGGTTAGGGTTCCGATTGGACCTAGGGTTAGGGTTATGTTGAGGGCTAAGGTTAGAGATCCGGTTAGGGTTCTGATTGGACCTAGGGTTAGGGTTATGTTGAGGGCAAGGGTTAGAGATCCGGTTAGGGTTCCGATTGGACCTAGGGTTAGGGTTATGTTGAGAGCTGGGGTTAGAGATCCGGTTAGGGTTCCGATTGGACCTAGGGTTAGGGTTATGTTGAGGGCTAGGGTTAGAGATCCGGTTAGGGTTCCGATTGGACCTAGGGTTAGGGTTATGTTGAGGGCGAGGGGTAGAGATCCTGTTAGGGTTCCGATTGGACCTAGGCTTAGGTTTATGTTGAGGGCTGGGGTTAGATATCCATTTAGGGTTCCGATTGGTCCTAGGGTTAGGGTTATGTTGAGGGCTAGGGTCAGAGATCCGGTTAGGGTTCCGATTGGACCTCGGTTTAGGGTTATGTTGAGGGCGAGGGGTAGAGATCCGGTTAGGGTTCGGATTGGTCCTAGGGTTAGGGTTATGTTGAGGGCTAGGGTTAGGGATCCGGTTAGGGTTCCGATTGGACCTAGGGTTAGGGTTATGTTGAGGGCTACGTATACAGTCCCGGTTAGGGTTCCGATTGGACCTAGGGTTAGGGTTATGTTGAGGGCTAGGGTTAGAAATCTGGTTAGGGTTCCGATTGGACCTAGGGTTAGGGTTATGTTGAGGACGAGGGTTAGAGATCCGGTTAGGGTTCCGATTGGACCTAGGGTTAGGGTTATGTTGAGGGCTATGGTTAGAGATCCGGTTAGGGTTCTGATTGGACCTAGGGTTAGGGTTATGTTGAGGGCTAGGGTTAGATGTCCGGTTAGGGTTCCGATTGGACCTAGGGTTAGGGTTATGTTGAGGGCTAGGGTTAGATATCCGGTTAGGGTTCCGATTGGACCTAGGGTTAGGGTTATGTTGAGGGCTAGGTTTAGAGATCCGGTAAGGGTTACGGTTGGACCCAGGGTTAGCGTTGTGTTGAGGGCTAGGGTTAGAGATCCGGTTAGGGTTCCGATTGGACCTCGGTTTAGGGTTATGTTGAGGGCGAGGGGTAGAGATCCGGTTAGGGTTCCGATTGGACCTCGGTTTAGGGTTATGTTGAGGGCGAGGGGTAGACATCCGGTTAGGGTTCCGATTGGACCTCGGTTTAGGGTTATGTTGAGGGCGAGGGGTAGAGATCCGGTTAGGGTTCCTATTGGATCTAGGGTTAGGGTTATATTGAGGGCGAGGGGTAGAGATCCTGTTAGGGTTCCGATTGGACCTAGGGTTAGGGTTATGTTCAGGGCTAGGTATAGAGATCCGGTTAGGATTCCGATTGGACCTAGGGTTAGGGTTATGTTGAGGGCAAGGGTTAGAGATCCGGTTAGGGTTCCGATTGGACCTAGGGTTAGGGTTATGTTGAGGAAGAGGGGTAGAGATCCTGTTAGGGTACCGATTGGACCTAGGGTCAGGGTTATGTTGAGGGCTATGGTTAGATATCCGGTTAGGGTTCCAATTGGACCTAGGGTTAGGGTTACGTTGAGGGCTAGGTTTAGATATCCATGTAGGGTTCCGATTGGTCCTAGGGTTAGGGTTATGTTGAGGGCTAGGTTTAGAGATCCGGTTAGGGTTCCGATTGGAACTTGGTTAGGGTTATGTTGAGGGCGAGGGGTAGAGATCCGGTTAGTGTTCGGATTGGTCCTAGTGTTAGGGTTATGTTGAGGGCTAGGGTTAGGGATCCGGTTAGGGTTCCGATTGGACCTAGCGTTAGGGTTATGTTGAGGGCTAGGGTTAGAGATCCGGTAAGGGTTACGATTGGACCCAGGCTTAGCGTTGTGTTGAGGGCTATGGTTAGAGATCCGGTTAGGATTCCGATTGGACCTAGGGTTAGGGTTATGTTGAGGGCTAGGTTTAGAGATCCGGTTAGGGTTCCGATTGGACCTCGGGTTAGGGTTATGTTGAGGGCGAGGGGTAGAGATCCGGTTAGGGTTCGGATTGGTCCTAGGGTTAGGGTTATGTTGAGGGCTAGGGTTAGGGATCCGGTTAGGGTTCCGATTTGACCTAGGGTTAGGGTTATGTTGAGGGCTAGGTATACAGACCCGGTTAAGGTTCCGATTGGACCTAGGGTTAGGGTTATGTTGAGGGCTAGGGTTAGAGATCTGGTTAGGGTTCCGATTGGACCTAGGGTAGGGTTATGTTGAGGGCGAGTGTTAGAGATCCGGTTAGGGTTCCGATTGGACCTAGGGTTAGGGTTATGTTGAGGGCTAGGGTTAGAGATCCGGTTAGGGTTCCGATTGGACCTAGGGTTAGGGTTATGTTGAGGGCTAGGTATACAGATCCGGTTAGGGTTCCGATTGGACCTAGGGTTAGGGTTATGTTGAGGAATAGGGTTAGAGATCCGGTTAGGGTTCCGATTGGACCTAGGGTTAGGGTTATGTTGAGGGCTAGGGTTAGAGATCCGGTTATGGTTCCGATTGGACCTAGGGTTATGGTTATGTTGAGGGCTAGGGTTAGAGTTCAGTTTAGGGTTTCGATTGGACCTAGGGTTAGGATTATGTTGAGGGCTAGGGTTAGATATCCGTTTAGGGTCCGATTGGACCTAGGGTTAGGGTTATGTTGAGGGCTAGGGTTAGAGATCCGGTTACCGTTCCGATTGGACCTAGGGTTAGGGTTATGTTGAGGGCTAGGGTTAGAGATCCCGTTAGGTTTCCGATTGGACCTAGGGTTTGGGTAATGTTGAGGGCTAGGTATACAGATCCGGTTAGGGTTCCGATTGGACCTCGGGTTAGGGTTATGTTGAGGACTAGGGTTAGAGAACCGGTTAGGTTTCCGTTTGGACCTAGGGTTAGGGTTATGTTGAGGGCTAGGGTTAGAGATCCGGTTAGGGTTCTGATTGGACTTAGGGTTAGGGTTATGTTGAGGGCTAGGGATAGATATCCGGTTAGAGTTCCGATTGGACCTTGGGTTAGGGTTATTATGAGGGCTAGGGTTCGATTTCCGGGTAGGGTTCCGACTGGACCTAGGGTTAGGGTTATGTTGAGGGCTAGGTTTAGATATCCGGTTAGGGTTCCTATTGGACCTCGGGTTAGGGTTATGTTGAGGGCGAGGGGTAGAGATCCGGTTAGGGTTCGCATTGGTCCTAGGGTTCGGGTTATGTTGAGGGCTAGGGTTAGGGATCCGGTTAGGGTTCCGATTGGACCTAGGGTTAGGGTTATGTTGAGGGCTAGGTATACAGACCCGGTTAGGGTTCCGATTGGACCTAGGGTTAGGGTTATGTTGAGGGCTAGGTTTAGAGATCCAGTTAGGGTTCCGATTGGACCTAGGGTTAGGGTTATGTTTAGGGCGAGGGTTAGAGATCCGGTTAGGGTTCCGATTGGACCTAGGGTTAGGGTTATGTTTAGGGCGAGGGGTAGAGATCCTGTTAGGGTTCCGATTGGACCTAGGGTTAGGGTTATGTTCAGGGCTAGGTATAGAGATCCGGTTAGGGTTCCGATTGGACCTAGGGTTAGGGTTATGTTCAAGGCTAGGTATACAGATCCGGTTAGGGTTCCGATTGGACCTAGGGTTAGGGTTATGTTGAGGGCTAGATTTAGAGATCTGTTAGGGTTCTGATTGGACCTAGGGTTAGGGTTATGTTGAACGCTAGGGTTAGAGATCTGGTTAGGGATCCGATTGGACCTAGGGTTAGGCTTATGTTGAGGGCTAGGGTTAGGAATCCGGTTAGGGTTCCGATTGGACCTAGGGTTAGGGTTATGTTGAGGGCTAGGGTTAGAGATCCGGTTAGGGTTCCGATTGGACCTCAGGTTAGGGTTATGTTGAGGGCTAGGGTTAGAGATCCAGTTAGGGTTCCGATTGGACCTAGGGTTAGGGTTATGTTGAGGGCTAGTGTTAGAGATCCGGTTGGGGTTCCGATTGAAAGTAGGGTTAGGGTTATGTTGAGGGCTAGGGTTAGAGATCCGGTTAGGGTTCCGATTAGACCTAGGGTTAGGGTTATGTTGAGGGCTCGGGTTAGAGATCCGGTTAGGGTTCCGATTGGACCTAGGGTTAGGGTTATGTTGAGGGCTAGGGTTAGATATCCGGTTAGGGTTCCGATTGGACCTAAGGTTAATGGTTACGATGAGGGCTAGGGTTAGATATCCATTTAGGGTTCCGATTGGACCTAGGGTTAGGCTTATGTTGAGGGCTAGGGTTAGAGATCCTGTTAGGGTACCGATTGGACCTAGGGTTAGGGTTATGTAGAGGGCTAGGGTTAGATATCCGGTTAGGGTTCTGATTGGACCTAGGGTTAGGGTTATGTTGAGGGCGAAGGGTAGAGATCCGTTTAGGGTTCGGATTGGACCTAGGGTTAGGGTTATGTTGACGGCTAGGTATATAGACCCGGTTAGGGTTCCGATTGGACCTAGCGTTAGGGTTATGTTTAGGGCTAGGGTTGGAGATCCGGTAAGGGTTACGATTGGACCCAGGGTTAGCGTTGTGTTGAGGGCTAGGGTTAGAGATCCGGTTAGGATTCCGATTAGACCTAGGGTTAGGGTTATGTTGAGGGCTAGGGTTAGATATCCGGTTAGGGTTCTGATTGGACCTAGGGTTAGGGTTATGTTGAGGGCGAAGGGTAGAGATCCGTTTAGGGTTCGGATTGGACCTAGGGTTAGGGTTATGTTGACGGCTAGGTATACAGACCCGGTTAGGGTTCCGATTGGACCTAGCGTTAGGGTTATGTTGAGGGCTAGGGTGAGAGATCCGGTTAGGTTTCCGATTGGACCTAGGGTTAGGGTTATGTTGAGGGCTAGGTATACAGATCCGGTTAGGGTTCCGATTGGACCTAGGGTCAGGGTTATGTTGAGGGCTAGGGTTACAGATCCGGTTAGGGTTCCGATGGACCTAGGGTTAGGGTTATGTTGAGGGCGAGGGGTAGAGATCCTGTTAGGGTTCCGATTGGACCTAGGCTTAGGGTTATGTTGAGGGCTAGGGTTAGATATCTATTTAAGGTTCCGATTGGTCCTAGGGTTAGGTTTATGTTGAGGGCTATGGTTAGAGATCCGGTTAGGGTTCCGATTGGACCTAGGGTTAGGGTTATGTTGAGGGCTAGGTTTAGAGATCCGGTTAGGGTTCCGATTGGACCTCGGGTTAGGGTTATGTTGAGGGCGAGGGGTAGAGATACGGTTAGGGTTCGGATTGGTCCTAGGGTTAGGGTTATGTTGAGGGCTAGGGTTAGCGATCCGGTTAGGGTTCCGATTGGACCTAGGGTTAGGGTTATGTTGAGGGCTAGGTATACAGACCCGGTTAGGGTTCCGATTGGACCTATGGTTAGGGTTATGTTGAGGGCTAGGGTTAGATATCCATTTAGTGTTCCAATTGGACCTAGGGTTGGGTTATGTTGAGGGCAAGGGTTAGAGATCCGGATAGGGTTCCGATTGGACCTAGGGTTAGGGTTATGTTGAGGAAGAGGGGTATAGATCCTGTTAGGAAACCGATTGGACCTAGGGTTAGGGTTATGTTGAGGGCTATGTTTAGATATCCGGTTAGGGTTCCGATTGAACCTAGGGTTAGGGTTACGTTGAGGGCTAGGTTTAGATATCCATGTAGGGTTCCGATTGGTATTAGGGTTAGGGTTATGTTGAGGGCTAGGTTTAGAGATCCGGTTAGGGTTCCGATTGGACCTCGGGTTAGGGTTATGGTGAGGGCGAGTGGCAGAGATCCGGTTAGGGTTCGGATTGGTCCTGGGGTTAGGGTTATGTTGAGGGCTAGGGTTAGAGATCCGGTTAGGGTTCCGATTGGACCTAGGGTTAGGGTTATGTTGAGGGCTAGGGTTAGAGATCCGGTTAGGGTTCCGATTGGACCTCAGGTTAGGGTTATGTTGAGGGCTGGGGTTAGAGATCCGGTTAGGGTTCCGATTGGACCTAGGGTTAGGGTTATGTTGAGGGCCAGGGGTATAGATCATGTTAGGGTTCCGATTTGACCTAGGGTTAGGGTTATGTTGAGGGCTAGGTATACAGACCCGGTTAGGGTTCCGATTGGACCTAGGGTTAGGGTTATGTTGAGGGCAAGGGTTAGAGATCTGGTTAGGGTTCCGATTGGACCTAGGGTAGGGTTATGTTGAGGGCGAGTGTTAGAGATCCGGTTAGGGTTCCGATTGGACCTAGGGTTAGGGTTATGTTGAGGGCTAGGGTTAGAGATCCGGTTAGGGTTCCGATTGGACCTAGGGTTAGGGTTATGTTGAGGGCTAGGTATACAGATCCGGTTAGGGTTCCGATTGGACCTAGGGTTAGGGTTATGTTGAGGAATAGGGTTAGAGATCCGGTTAGGGTTCCGATTGGACCTAGGGTTAGGGTTATGTTGAGGGCTAGGGTTAGAGATCCGGTTATGGTTCCGATTGGACCTAGGGTTATGGTTATGTTGAGGGCTAGGGTTAGAGTTCCGTTTAGGGTTTCGATTGGACCTAGGGTTAGGATTATGTTGAGGGCTAGGGTTAGATATTCGTTTAGGGTCCGATTGGACCTAGGGTTAGGGTTATGTTGAGGGCTAGGGTTAGAGATCCGGTTACCGTTCCGATTGGACCTAGGGTTAGGGTTATGTTGAGGGCTAGGGTTAGAGATCCCGTTAGGTTTCCGATTGGACCTAGGGTTTGGGTAATGTTGAGGGCTAGGTATACAGATCCGGTTAGGGTTCCGATTGGACCTCGGGTTAGGGTTATGATGAGGACTAGGGTTAGAGAACCGGTTAGGTTTCCGTTTGGACCTAGGGTTAGGGTTATGTTGAGGGCTAGGGTTAGAGATCCGGTTAGGGTTCTGATTGGACTTAGGGTTAGGGTTATGTTGAGGGCTAGGGATAGATATCCGGTTAGAGTTCCGATTGGACCTTGGGTTAGGGTTATTTTGAGGGCTAGGGTTCGATTTCCGGGTAGGGTTCCGACTGGACCTAGGATTAGGGTTAGGTTGAGGGCTAGGTTTAGATATACGGTTAGGGTTCCTATTGGACCTCGGGTTAGGGTTATGTTGAGGGCGAGGGGTAGAGATCCGGTTAGGGTTCGCATTGGTCCTAGGGTTCGGGTTATGTTGAGGGCTAGGGTTAGGGATCCGGTTAGGGTTCCGATTGGACCTAGGGTTAGGGTTATGTTGAGGGCTAGGTATACAGACCCGGTTAGGGTTCCGATTGGACCTAGGGTTAGGGTTATGTTGAGGGCTAGGTTTAGAGATCCGGTTAGGGTTCCGATTGGACCTAGGGTTAGGGTTATGTTTAGGGCGAGGGTTAGAGATCCGGTTAGGGTTCCGATTGGACCTAGGGTTAGGGTTATGTTTAGGGCGAGGGGTAGAGATCCTGTTAGGGTTCCGATTGGACCTAGGGTTAGGGTTATGTTCAGGGCTAGGTATAGAGATCCGGTTAGGGTTCCGATTGGACCTAGGGTTAGGGTTATGTTCAAGGCTAGGTATACAGATCCGGTTAGGGTTCCGATTGGACCTAGGGTTAGGGTTATGTTGAGGGCTAGGTTTAGAGATCTGTTAGGGTTCTGATTGGACCTAGGGTTAGGGTTATGTTGAACGCTAGGGTTAGAGATCTGGTTAGGGATCCGATTGGACCTAGGGTTAGGCTTATGTTGAGGGCTAGGGTTAGGGATCCGGTTAGGGTTCCGATTGGACCTAGGGTTAGGGTTATGTTGAGGGCTAGGGTTAGAGATCCGGTTAGGGTTCCGATTGGACCTCGGGTTAGGGTTATGTTGAGGGCTAGGGTTAGAGATCCAGTTAGGGTTCCGATTGGACCTAGGGTTAGGGTTATGTTGAGGGCTAGTGTTAGAGATCCGGTTGGGGTTCCGATTGAAAGTAGTGTTAGGGTTATGTTGAGGGCTAGGGTTAGAGATCCGGTTAGGGTTCCGATTAGACCTAGGGTTAGGGTTATGTTGAGGGCTCGGGTTAGAGATCCGGTTAGGGTTCCGATTGGACCTAGGGTTAGGGTTATGTTGAGGGCTAGGGTTAGATATCCGGTTAGGGTTCCGATTGGACCTAAGGTTAATGGTTACGATGAGGGCTAGGGTTAGATATCCATTTAGGGTTCCGATTGGACCTAGGGTTAGGGTTATGTTGAGGGCTAGGGTTAGAGATCCTGTTAGGGTACCGATTGGACCTAGGGTTAGGGTTATGTAGAGGGCTAGGGTTAGATATCCGGTTAGGGTTCTGATTGGACCTAGGGTTAGGGTTATGTTGAGGGCGAAGGGTAGAGATCCGTTTAGGGTTCGGATTGGACCTAGGGTTAGGGTTATGTTGACGGCTAGGTATACAGACCCGGTTAGGGTTCCGATTGGACCTAGCGTTAGGGTTATGTTTAGGGCTAGGGTTGGAGATCCGGTAAGGGTTACGATTGGACCCAGGGTTAGCGTTGTGTTGAGGGCTAGGGTTAGAGATCCGGTAAGGATTCCGATTAGACCTAGGGTTAGGGTTATGTTGAGGGCTAGGGTTAGATATCCGGTTAGGGTTCTGATTGGACCTAGGGTTAGGGTTATGTTGAGGGCGAAGGGTAGAGATCCGTTTAGGGTTCGGATTGGACCTAGGGTTAGGGTTATGTTGACGGCTAGGTATACAGACCCGGTTAGGGTTCCGATTGGACCTAGCGTTAGGGTTATGTTGACGGCTAGGGTTAGAGATCCGGTTAGGTTTCCGATTGGACCTAGGGTTAGGGTTATGTTGAGGGCTAGGTATACAGATCCGGTTAGGGTTCCGATTGGACCTAGGGTCAGGGTTATGTTGAGGGCTAGGGTTACAATTCCGCTTAGGGTTCCGATTGGACCTAGGGTTAGGGTTATGTTGAGGGCTAGGGTTACAGATCCGGTTAGGGTTCCGATGGACCTAGGGTTAGGGTTATGTTGAGGGCGAGGGGTAGAGATCCTGTTAGGGTTCCGATTGGACCTAGGCTTAGGGTTATGTTGAGGGCTAGGGTTAGATATCTATTTAAGGTTCCGATTGGTCCTAGGGTTAGGTTTATGTTGAGGGCTATGGTTAGAGATCCGGTTAGGGTTCCGATTGGACCTAGGGTTAGGGTTATGTTGAGGGCTAGGTTTAGAGATCCGGTTAGGGTTCCGATTGGACCTCGGGTTAGGGTTATGTTGAGGGCGAGAGGTAGAGATACGGTTAGGGTTCGGATTGGTCCTAGGGTTAGGGTTATGTTGAGGGCTAGGGTTAGCGATCCGGTTAGGGTTCCGATTGGACCTAGGGTTAGGGTTATGTTGAGGGCTAGGTATACAGACCCGGTTAGGTTTCCGATTGGACCTATGGTTAGGGTTATGTTGAGGGCTAGGGTTAGATATCCATTTAGTGTTCCAATTGGACCTAGGGTTGGGTTATGTTGAGGGCAAGGGTTAGAGATCCGGTTAGGGTTCCAATTGGACCTAGGGTTAGGGTTATGTTGAGGAAGAGGGGTATAGATCCTGTTAGGAAACCGATTGGACCTAGGGTTAGGGTTATGTTGAGGGCTATGTTTAGATATCCGGTTAGGGTTCCGATTGAACCTAGGGTTAGGGTTACGTTGAGGGCTAGGTTTAGATATCCATGTAGGGTTCCGATTGGTCCTAGGGTTAGGGTTATGTTGAGGGCTAGGTTTAGAGATCCGGTTAGGGTTCCGATTGGACCTCGGGTTAGGGTTATGGTGAGGGCGAGTGGCAGAGATCCGGTTAGGGTTCGGATTGGTCCTGGGGTTAGGGTATGTTGAGGGCTAGGGTTAGAGATCCGGTTAGGGTTCCGATTGGACCTAGGGTTAGGGTTATGTTGAGGGCTAGGGTTAGAGATCCGGTTAGGGTTCCGATTGGACCTCAGGTTAGGGTTATGTTGAGGGCTGGGGTTAGAGATCCGGTTAGGGTTCCGATTGGACCTAGGGTTAGGGTTATGTTGAGGGCCAGGGGTATAGATCATGTTAGGGTTCCGATTGGACCTAGGGTTAGGGTTATGTTGAGGGCTATGGTAAGATATCGGGTTACGGTTCTGATTGGACCTAGGGTTAGGGTTACGTTGAGGGCTAGGGTTAGATATCCATGTAGGGTTCCGATTGGTCCTAGGGTTAGGATTATTTTGAGGGCTAGGGTTAGAGATCCGGTTAGGGTTCCGATTGGACCTAGGGTTAGGGTTATGTTGAGGGCTATTTTTAGAGATCCGGTTAGGGTTCCGATTGGACCTCGTGTTAGGGTTATGTTGAGGGCGAGGGGTAGAGATGCGGTTAAGGTTCGGATTGGTCCTAGGGTTAGGGTTATGTTGAGTGCTAGGGTTAGGGATCCGGTTACGGTTCCGATTGGACCTAGGGTTAGAGTTATGTTGAGGGCTAGGTATACAGACCGGGTTAGGGTTCCGATTGGACCTAGGGTTAGGGTTATGTTGAGGGCTAGGTGTAGAGATCCGGTAAGGGTTACGATTGGACCTAGGGGTAGGGTTATGTTGAGGGCTAGGGTTAGAGTTCCGTTTAGGGTTCCGATTGGACCTAGGGTTAGGCTTATGTTGAGAGCTAGGGTTAGAGATCTGGTAAGGGTTACGGTTGGACCCAGGGTTAGCGTTGTGTTGAGGGCTAGGGTTAGAGTTCCGGTTAGGTTTCCGATTGGACCTAGGGTTAGGGTTATGTTGAGGGCTAGGGTTAGAGTTCCGGTTAGGTTTCCGATTGGACCTAGGGTTAGGGTTATGTTGAGGGCTAGGTATACAGATCCGGTTAGGGTTCCGATTGGACCTAGGGTTAGGGTTAGGTTGAGGACTAGGGTTAGAGATCCGGTTAGGGTTCCGATAGGACCTAGGGTTAGGGTTATGTTGAGGGCCAGGGTTAGAGATCCGGTTAGGGTTCCGATTGGACCTAGGGTTAGGGTTATGTTGAGGGCTAGGGTTAGAGATCCGGTTAGGGTTCCGATTGGACCTAGGGTTAGGGTTATGTTGAGGGCTAGGTATACAGATCCGGTTAGTGTTCCGATTGGACCTAGGGTCAAGGTTATGTTGAGGGCGAGGGTTAGAGATCCGGTTAGGGTTCCGATTGGACCTAGGGTTAGGGTTATGTTGAGAGCGAGGGGTAGAGATCCTGTTAGGCTTGCGATTGGACCTAGGCTTAGGGTTATGTTGAGGGCTAGGGTTAGATATCCATTTAAGGTTCCGATTGGTCCTAGGGTTAGGGTTATATTGAGGGCTATGGTTAGAGATCCGGTTAGGGTTCCGATTGGACCTAGGGTTAGGGTTATGTTGAGGGCTAGGTATACAGATCCGGTTAGGGTTCCGATTGGACCTAGGGTCAGGGTTATGTTGAGGGCTAGGGTTAGAGATCCGGTTAGGGTTCCGATTGGACCTAGGGTTAGGGTTATGTTGAGGGCTAGGGTTAGAGATCCGGTTAGGGTTCCGATTGGACCTAGGGTTAGGGTTATGTTGAGGGCGAGGGGTAGAGATCCTGTTAGGGTTCCGATTGGACCTAGGCTTAGGGTTATGTTGAGGGCTAGGGTTAGATATCCATTTAAGGTTCCGATTGGTCCTAGGGTTAGGGTTATGTTGAGGGCTATGGTTAGAGATCCGGTTAGGGTTAAGATTGGACCTAGGGTTAGGGTTATGTTGAGGGCTAGGTTTAGAGATCCGGTTAGGGTTCCGATTGGACCTCGGGTTAGGGTTATGGTGAGGGCGAGGGGCAGAGATCCGGTTAGGGTTCGGATTGGTCCTGGGGTTAGGGTTATGTTGAGGGCTAGGGTTAGAGATCCGGTTAGGGTTCCGATTGGACCTAGGGTTAGGGTTATGTTGAGGGCTAGGGTTAGAGATCCGGTTAGGGTTCCGATTGAACCTCAGGTTAGGGTTATGTTGAGGGCTGGGGTTAGAGATCCGGTTAGGGTTCCGATTGGACCTAGGGTTAGGGTTATGTTGAGGGCCAGGGGTATAGATCATGTTAGGGTTCCGATTGGACCTAGGATAAGGGTTATTTTGAGGGCTATGGTTAGATATCGGGTTAGGGTTCCGATTGGACCTAGGGTTAGGCTTACGTTGAGGGCTAGGGTTAGATATCCATGTAGGGTTCTGATTGGTCCTAGGGTTAGGGTTATGTTGAGGGCTAGGGTTAGAGATCCTGTTAGGGTTCCGATTGGACCTAGGGTTAGGGTTATGTTGAGGGCTAGCTTTAGAGATCCGGTTAGGGTTCCGATTGGACCTCGGGTTAGGGTTATGTTGAGGGCGAGGGGTAGAGATCCGGTTAGGGTTCGGATTGGTCCTAGGGTTAGGGTTATGTTGAGGGCTAGGGTTAGGGATCCGGTTACGGTTCCGATTGGACCTAGGGTTAGAGTTATGTTGAGGGCTAGGTATACAGACCGGGTTAGGGTTCCGATTGGACGTAGGATTAGGGTTATGTTGAGGGCTAGGGTTAGAGATCCGGTAAGGGTTACGATTGCACCCAGGGTAAGCGCTGTGTTGAGGGCTAGGGTTAGAGATGCGGTTAGGATTCCGATTGGACCTAGGGGTAGGGTTATGTTGAGGGCTAGGGTTATACTTCCATTTAGGGTTCCGATTGGACCTAGGGTTAGGGTTATGTTGAGGGCTCGGTTTTGAGATACGGTTAGGGTTCCGATTGGACCTAGGGTTAGGGTTATGTTGAGGGCTAGGGTTAGAGATCCGGTAAGGGTTACGGTTGGACCCAGGGTTAGCGTTGTGTTGAGGGCTAGGGTTAGAAATCTGGTTAGGGTTCCGATTGGACCTAGGGTTAGGGTTATGTTGAGGGCTAGGGTTAGAGTTCCGTTTAGGGTTCCAATTGGACCTAGGGTTAGGGTTATGTTGAGGGCTAGGGTTAGAGATCAGGTTAGGGTTCCGATTGGACCTAGGGTTAGGGTTATGTTGAGGGCTAGGGTTAGAGTTCCGGTTAGGTTTCCGATTGGACCTAGGGTTAGGGTTATGTTGAGGGCTAGGTATACAGATCCGGTTAGGTTTCCGATTGGACCTAGGGTTAGGGTTAGGTTGAGGACTAGGGTTAGAGATCCGGTTGGGGTTCCGATTGGACCTAGGGTTAGGGTTATGTTGAGGGCCAGGGTTAGAGATCCGGTTAGGGTTCCGATTGGACCTAGGGTTAGGGTTATGTTGAGGGCTAGGGTTAGAGATCCGGTTAGGGTTCCGATTGGACCTAGGGTTAGGGTTATGTTGAGGAAGAGGGGTAGAGATCCGGTTAAGTTTCCGATTGGACCTAGGGTTGGGGTTATGTTGAGGGCTAGGTATACAGATCCGGTTAGGGTACCGATTGGACCTAGGGTCAAGGTTATGTTGAGGGCGAGGGTTAGAGATCCGGTTAGGGTTCCGATTGGACCTAGGGTTAGGGTTATGTTGAGGGCGAGGGGTAGAGATCCTGTTAGGGTTGCGATTGGACCTAGGCTTAGGGTTATGTTGAGGGCTAGGGTTAGATATCCATTTAAGGTTCCCCTTGGTCCTAGGGTTAGGGTTATATTGAGGGCTATGGTTAGAGATCCGGTTAGGGTTCCGATTGGACCTAGGGTTAGGGTTATGTTGAGGGCTAGGTATACAGATCCGGTTAGGGTTCCGATTGGACCTAGGGTCAGGGTTATGTTGAGGGCTAGGGTTAGAGATCCGTTTAGGGTTCCGATTGGACCTAGGGTTAGGGTTATGTTGAGGGCTAGGGTTAGAGATCCGGTTAGGGTTCCGATTGGACCTAGGGTTAGGGTTATGTTGAGGGCGAGGGGTAGAGATCCTGTTAGGGTTCCGATTCGACCTAGGCTTAGGGTTATGTTGAGGGCTAGGGTTAGATATCCATTTAAGGTTCCGATTGGTCCTAGGGTTAGGGTTATGTTGAGGGCTATGGTTAGAGATCCGGTTAGGGTTCCGATTGGACCTAGGGTTAGGGTTATGTTGAGGGCTAGGTTTAGAGATCCGGTTAGGGTTCCGATTGGACCTCGGGTTAGGGTTATGGTGAGGGCGAGGGGCAGAGATCCGGTTAGGGTTCGGATTGGTCCTGGGGTTAGGGTTATGTTGAGGTCTAGGGTTAGAGATCCGGTTAGGGTTCCGATTGGACCTAGGGTTAGGGTTATGTTGAGGGCTAGGGTTAGAGATCCGGTTAGGGTTCCGATTGAACCTCAGGTTAGGGTTATGTTGAGGGCTGGGGTTAGAGATCCGGTTAGGGTTCCGATTGGACCTAGGGTTAGGGTTATGTTGAGGGCCAGGGGTATAGATCATGTTAGGGTTCCGATTGGACCTAGGATAAGGGTTATGTTGAGGGCTATGGTTAGATATCGGGTTAGGGTTCCGATTGGACCTAGGGTTAGGCTTACGTTGAGGGCTAGGGTTAGATATCCATGTAGGGTTCAGATTGGTCCTAGGGTTAGGGTTATGTTGAGGGCTAGGGTTAGAGATCCTGTTAGGGTTCCGATTGGACCTAGGGTTAGGGTTATGTTGAGGGCTAGCTTTAGAGATCCGGTTAGGGTTCCGATTGGACCTCGGGTTAGGGTTATGTTGAGGGCGAGGGGTAGAGATCCGGTTAGGGTTCGGATTGGTCCTAGGGTTAGGGTTATGTTGAGGGCTAGGGTTAGGGATCCGGTTACGGTTCCGATTGGACCTAGGGTTAGAGTTATGTTGAGGGCTAGGTATACAGACCGGGTTAGGGTTCCGATTGGACGTAGGATTAGGGTTATGTTGAGGGCTAGGGTTAGAGATCCGGTAAGGGTTACGATTGCACCCAGGGTAAGCGCTGTGTTGAGGGCTAGGGTTAGAGATGCGGTTAGAATTCCGATTGGACCTAGGGGTAGGGTTATGTTGAGGGCTAGGGTTAGAGTTCCATTTAGGGTTCCGATTGGACCTAGGGTTAGGGTTATGTTGAGGGCTCGGTTTTGAGATACGGTTAGGGTTCCGATTGGACCTAGGGTTAGGGTTATGTTGAGGGCTAGGGTTAGAGATCCGGTAAGGGTTACGGTTGGACCCAGGGTTAGCGTTGTGTTGAGGGCTAGGGTTAGAAATCTGGTTAGGGTTCCGATTGGACCTAGGGTTAGGGTTATATTGAGGGCTAGGGTTAGAGTTCCGTTTAGGGTTCCAATTGGACCTAGGGTTAGGGTTATGTTGAGGGCTAGGGTTAGAGATCAGGTTAGGGTTCCGATTGGACCTAGGGTTAGGGTTATGTTGAGGGCTAGGGTTAGAGTTCCGGTTAGGTTTCCGATTGGACCTAGGGTTAGGGTTATGTTGAGGGCTAGGTATACAGATCCGGTTAGGTTTCCGATTGGACCTAGGGTTAGGGTTAGGTTGAGGACTAGGGTTAGAGATCCGGTTGGGGTTCCGATTGGACCTAGGGTTAGGGTTATGTTGAGGGCTAGGGTTAGAGATCCGGTTAGGGTTCCGATTGGACCTAGGGTTAGGGTTATGTTGAGGAAGAGGGGTAGAGATCCGGTTAAGTTTCCGATTGGACCTAGGGTTAGGGTTATGTTGAGGGCTAGGTATACAGATCCGGTTAGGGTTCCGATTGGACCTAGGGTCAAGGTTATGTTGAGGGCGAGGGTTAGAGATCCGGTTAGGGTTCCGATTGGACCTAGGGTTAGGGTTATGTTGAGGGCGAGGGGTAGAGATCCTGTTAGGGTTGCGATTGGACCTAGGCTTAGTGTTATGTTGAGGGCTAGGGTTAGATATCCATTTAAGGTTCCGATTGGTCCTAGGGTTAGGGTTATATTGAGGGCTATGGTTAGAGATCCGGTTAGGGTTCCGATTGGACCTAGGGTTAGGGTTATGTTGAGGGCTAGGTATACACATCCGGTTAGGGTTCCGATTGGACCTAGGGTCAGGGTTATGTTGAGGGCTAGGGTTAGAGATCCGGTTAGGGTTCCGATTGGACCTAGGGTTAGGGTTATGTTGAGGGCGAGGGGTAGAGATCCGGTTAGGGTTCGGATTGGTCCTAGGGTTAGGGTTATGTTGAGGGCTAGGGTTAGGGATCCGGTTACGGTTCCGATTGGACCTAGGGTTAGAGTTATGTTGAGGGCTAGGTATACAGACCGGGTTAGGGTTCCGATTGGACGTAGGATTAGGGTTATGTTGAGGGCTAGGGTTAGAGATCCGGTAAGGGTTACGATTGCACCCAGGGTAACCGCTGTGTTGAGGGCTAGGGTTAGAGATGCGGTTAGAATTCCGATTGGACCTAGGGGTAGGGTTATGTTGAGGGCTAGGGTTAGAGTTCCATTTAGGGTTCCGATTGGACCTAGGGTTAGGGTTATGTTGAGGGCTCGGTTTTGAGATACGGTTAGGGTTCCGATTGGACCTAGGGTTAGGGTTATGTTGAGGGCTAGGGTTAGAGATCCGGTAAGGGTTACGGTTGGACCCAGGGTTAGCGTTGTGTTGAGGGCTAGGGTTAGAAATCTGGTTAGGGTTCCGATTGGACCTAGGGTTAGGGTTATATTGAGGGCTAGGGTTAGAGTTCCGTTTAGGGTTCCAATTGGACCTAGGGTTAGGGTTATGTTGAGGGCTAGGGTTAGAGATCAGGTTAGGGTTCCGATTGGACCTAGGGTTAGGGTTATGTTGAGGGCTAGGGTTAGAGTTCCGGTTAGGTTTCCGATTGGACCTAGGGTTAGGGTTATGTTGAGGGCTAGGTATACAGATCCGGTTAGGTTTCCGATTGGACCTAGGGTTAGGGTTAGGTTGAGGACTAGGGTTAGAGATCCGGTTGGGGTTCCGATTGGACCTAGGGTTAGGGTTATGTTGAGGGCTAGGGTTAGAGATCCGGTTAGGGTTCCGATTGGACCTAGGGTTAGGGTTATGTTGAGGAAGAGGGGTAGAGATCCGGTTAAGTTTCCGATTGGACCTAGGGTTAGGGTTATGTTGAGGGCTAGGTATACAGATCCGGTTAGGGTTCCGATTGGACCTAGGGTCAAGGTTATGTTGAGGGCGAGGGTTAGAGATCCGGTTAGGGTTCCGATTGGACCTAGGGTTAGGGTTATGTTGAGGGCGAGGGGTAGAGATCCTGTTAGGGTTGCGATTGGACCTAGGCTTAGTGTTATGTTGAGGGCTAGGGTTAGATATCCATTTAAGGTTCCGATTGGTCCTAGGGTTAGGGTTATATTGAGGGCTATGGTTAGAGATCCGGTTAGGGTTCCGATTGGACCTAGGGTTAGGGTTATGTTGAGGGCTAGGTATACAGATCCGGTTAGGGTTCCGATTGGACCTAGGGTCAGGGTTATGTTGAGGGCTAGGGTTAGAGATCCGGTTAGGGTTCCGATTGGACCTAGGGTTAGGGTTATGTTGAGGGCTAGGGTTAGAGATCCGGTTAGGGTTCCGATTGGACCTAGGGTTAGGGTTATGTTGAGGGCGAGGGGTAGAGATCCTGTTAGGGTTCCGATTGGACCTAGGCTTAGGGTTATGTTGAGGGCTAGGGTTAGATATCCATTTAAGGTTCCGATTGGTCCTAGGGTTAGGGTTATGTTGAGGGCTATGGTTAGAGATCCGGTTAGGGTTCCGATTGGACCTAGGGTTAGGGTTATGTTGAGGGCTAGGTTTAGAGATCCGGTTAGGGTTCCGATTGGACCTCGGGTTAGGGTTATGGTGAGGGCGAGGGGCAGAGATCCGGTTAGGGTTCGGATTGGTCCTGGGGTTAGGGTTATGTTGAGGGCTAGGGTTAGAGATCCGGTTAGGGTTCCGATTGGACCTAGGGTTAGGGTTATGTTGAGGGCTAGGGTTAGAGATCCGGTTAGGGTTCCGATTGAACCTCAGGTTAGGGTTATGTTGAGGGCTGGGGTTAGAGATCCGGTTAGGGTTCCGATTGGACCTAGGGTTAGGGTTATGTTGAGGGCCAGGGGTATAGATCATGTTAGGGTTCCGATTGGACCTAGGATAAGGGTTATTTTGAGGGCTATGGTTAGATATCGGGTTAGGGTTCCGATTGGACCTAGGGTTAGGCTTACGTTGAGGGCTAGGGTTAGATATCCATGTAGGGTTCCGATTGGTCCTAGGGTTAGGGTTATGTTGAGGGCTAGGGTTAGAGATCCTGTTAGGGTTCCGATTGGACCTAGGGTTAGGGTTATGTTGAGGGCTAGCTTTAGAGATCCGGTTAGGGTTCCGATTGGACCTCGGGTTAGGGTTATGTTGAGGGCGAGGGGTAGAGATCCGGTTAGGGTTCGGATTGGTCCTAGGGTTAGGGTTATGTTGAGGGCTAGGGTTAGGGATCCGGTTACGGTTCCGATTGGACCTAGGGTTAGAGTTATGTTGAGGGCTAGGTATACAGACCGGGTTAGGGTTCCGATTGGACGTAGGATTAGGGTTATGTTGAGGGCTAGGGTTAGAGATCCGGTAAGGGTTACGATTGCACCCAGGGTAAGCGCTGTGTTGAGGGCTAGGGTTAGAGATGCGGTTAGGATTCCGATTGGACCTAGGGGTAGGGTTATGTTGAGGGCTAGGGTTATAGTTCCATTTAGGGTTCCAATTGGACCTAGGGTTAGGGTTATGTTGAGGGCTCGGTTTTGAGATACGGTTAGGGTTCCGATTGGACCTAGGGTTAGGGTTATGTTGAGGGCTAGGGTTAGAGATCCGGTAAGGGTTACGGTTGGACCCAGGGTTAGCGTTGTGTTGAGGGCTAGGGTTAGAAATCTGGTTAGGGTTCCGATTGGACCTAGGGTTAGGGTTATGTTGAGGGCTAGGGTTAGAGTTCCGTTTAGGGTTCCAATTGGACCTAGGGTTAGGGTTATGTTGAGGGCTAGGGTTAGAGATCAGGTTAGGGTTCCGATTGGACCTAGGGTTAGGGTTATGTTGAGGGCTAGGGTTAGAGTTCCGGTTAGGTTTCCGATTGGACCTAGGGTTAGGTTTATGTTGAGGGCTAGGTATACAGATCCGGTTAGGTTTCCGATTGGACCTAGGGTTAGGGTTAGGTTGAGGACTAGGGTTAGAGATCCGGTTGGGGTTCCGATTGGACCTAGGGTTAGGGTTATGTTGAGGGCCAGGGTTAGAGATCCGGTTAGGGTTCCGATTGGACCTAGGGTTAGGGTTATGTTGAGGGCTAGGGTTAGAGATCCGGTTAGGGTTCCGATTGGACCTAGGGTTAGGGTTATGTTGAGGAAGAGGGGTAGAGATCCGGTTAAGTTTCCGATTGGACCTAGGGTTAGGGTTATGTTGAGGGCTAGGTATACAGATCCGGTTAGGGTTCCGATTGGACCTAGGGTCAAGGTTATGTTGAGGGCGAGGGTTAGAGATCCGGTTAGGGTTCCGATTGGACCTAGGGTTAGGGTTATGTTGAGGGCGAGGGGTAGAGATCCTGTTAGGGTTGCGATTGGACCTAGGCTTAGGGTTATGTTGAGGGCTAGGGTTAGATATCCATTTAAGGTTCCCCTTGGCCCTAGGGTTAGGGTTATATTGAGGGCTATGGTTAGAGATCCGGTTAGGGTTCCGATTGGACCTAGGGTTAGGGTTATGTTGAGGGCTAGGTATACAGATCCGGTTAGGGTTCCGATTGGACCTAGGGTCAGGGTTATGTTGAGGGCTAGGGTTAGAGATCCGGTTAGGGTTCCGATTGGACCTAGGGTTAGGGTTATGTTGAGGGCTAGGGTTAGAGATCCGGTTAGGGTTCCGATTGGACCTAGGGTTAGGGTTATGTTTAGGGCGAGGGGTAGAAATCCTGTTAGGGTTCCGATTCGACCTAGGCTTAGGGTTATGTTGAGGGCTAGGGTTAGATATCCATTTAAGGTTCCGATTGGTCCTAGGGTTAGGGTTATGTTGAGGGCTATGGTTAGAGATCCGGTTAGGGTTCCGATTGGACCTAGGGTTAGGGTTATGTTGAGGGCTAGGTTTAGAGATCCGGTTAGGGTTCCGATTGGACCTCGGGTTAGGGTTATGGTGAGGGCGAGGGGCAGAGATCCGGTTAGGGTTCGGATTGGTCCTGGGGTTAGGGTTATGTTGAGGGCTAGGGTTAGAGATCCGGTTAGGGTTCCGATTGGACCTAGGGTTAGGGTTATGTTGAGGGCTAGGGTTAGAGATCCGGTTAGGGTTCCGATTGAACCTCAGGTTAGGGTTATGTTGAGGGCTGGGGTTAGAGATCCGGTTAGGGTTCCGATTGGACCTAGGGTTAGGGTTATCTTGAGGGCCAGGGGTATAGATCATGTTAGGGTTCCGATTGGACCTAGGATAAGGGTTATTTTGAGGGCTATGGTTAGATATCGGGTTAGGGTTCCGATTGGACCTAGGGTTAGGCTTACGTTGAGGGCTAGGGTTAGATATCCATGTAGGGTTCCGATTGGTCCTAGGGTTAGGGTTATGTTGAGGGCTAGGGTTAGAGATCCTGTTAGGGTTCCGATTGGACCTCGGGTTAGGGTTATGTTGAGGGCGAGGGGTAGAGATCCGGTTAGGGTTCGGATTGGTCCTAGGGTTAGGGTTATGTTGAGGGCTAGGGTTAGGGATCCGGTTACGGTTCCGATTGGACCTAGGGTTAGAGTTATGTTGAGGGCTAGGTATACAGACCGGGTTAGGGTTCCGATTGGACGTAGGATTAGGGTTATGTTGAGGGCTAGGTTTAGAGATCCGGTAAGGGTTACGATTGCACCCAGGGTAAGCGCTGTGTTGAGGGCTAGGGTTAGAGATGCGGTTAGGATTCCGATTGGACCTAGGGGTAGGGTTATGTTGAGGGCTAGGGTTATAGTTCCATTTAGGGTTCCGATTGGACCTAGGGTTAGGGTTATGTTGAGGGCTCGGTTTTGAGATACGGTTAGGGTTCCGATTGGACCTAGGGTTAGGGTTATGTTGAGGGCTAGGGTTAGAGATCCGGTAAGGGTTACGGTTGGACCCAGGGTTAGCGTTGTGTTGAGGGCTAGGGTTAGAAATCTGGTTAGGGTTCCGATTGGACCTAGGATTAGAGTTATGTTGAGGGCTAGGGTTAGAGTTCCGTTTAGGGTTCCAATTGGACCTAGGGTTAGGGTTATGTTGAGGGCTAGGGTTAGAGATCAGGTTAGGGTTCCGATTGGACCTAGGGTTAGGGTTATGTTGAGGGCTAGGGTTAGAGTTCCGGTTAGGTTTCCGATTGGACCTAGGGTTAGGGTTATGTTGAGGGCTAGGGTTAGAGATCCGGTTAGGGTTCGGATTGGTCCTAGGGTTAGGGTTATGTTGAGGGCTAGGGTTAGCGATCCGGTTAGGGTTCCGATTGGACCTAGGGTTAGGGTTATGTTGAGGGCTAGGGTTAGAGATCCGGTTAGGGTTCCGATTGGACCTCAGGTTAGGGTTATGTTGAGGGCTGGGGTTAGAGATCCGGTTAGGGTTCCGATTGGACCTAGGGTTAGGGTTATGTTGAGGGCCAGGGGTATAGATCATGTTAGGGTTCCGATTGGACCTAGGGTTAGGGTTATGTTGAGGGCTATGGTAAGATATCGGGTTACGGTTCCGATTGGACCTAGGGTTAGGGTTACGTTGAGGGCTAGGGTTAGATATCCATGTAGGGTTCCGATTGGTCCTAGGGTTAGGATTATTTTGAGGGCTAGGGTTAGAGATCCGGTTAGGGTTCCGATTGGACCTAGGGTTAGGGTTATGTTGAGGGCTATTTTTAGAGATCCGGTTAGGGTTCCGATTGGACCTCGTGTTAGGGTTATGTTGAGGGCGAGGGGTAGAGATGCGGTTAAGGTTCGGATTGGTCCTAGGGTTAGGGTTATGTTGAGTGCTAGGGTTAGGGATCCGGTTACGGTTCCGATTGGACCTAGGGTTAGAGTTATGTTGAGGGCTAGGTATACAGACCGGGTTAGGGTTCCGATTGGACCTAGCGTTAGGGTTATGTTTAGGGCTAGGGTTGGAGATCCGGTAAGGGTTACGATTGGACCCAGGGTTAGCGTTGTGTTGAGGGTTAGGGTTAGAGATCCGGTTAGGATTCCGATTGGACCTAGGGTTAGGGTTATGTTGAGGGCTAGGTATACAGATCCGGTTAGGGTTCCGATTGGACCTATGGTCAGGGTTATGTTGAGGCCTAGGGTTAGAGATCCGGTTAGGGTTCCGATTGGACCTAGGGTTAGGGTTATGTTGAGGGCTAGGGTTAGAGATCCGGTTAGGGTTCCGATTGGACCTAGGGTTAGGGTTATGTTGAGGGCGAGGGGTAGAGATCCTGTTAGGGTTCCGATTGGACCTAGGCTTAGGGTTATGTTGAGGGCTAGGGTTAGATATCCATTTAAGGTTCCTATTGGTCCTAGGGTTAGGGTTATGTTGAGGGCTATGGTTAGAGATCCGGTTAGGGTTCCAATTGGACCTAGGGTTAGGGTTATGTTGAGGGCTAGGGTTAGAGATCAGGTTAGGGTTCCGATTGGACCTAGGGTTAGGGTTATGTTGAGGGCTAGTGTTAGAGATCGGGTTAGGTTTCCGATTGGACCTAGGGTTAGGGTTATGTTGAGGGCTAGGTATACAGATCCAGTTAGGGTTCCGATTGGACTTAGGGTTAGGGTTATGTTGAGGTCTAGGGTTAGAGTTCCGGTTAGGGTTCCGATTGGACCTAGGGTTAGGGTTATGTTGAGGACGAGGGGTAGAGATCCGGTTAAGTTTCCGATTGTACCTAGGGTTAGGGTTATGTTGAGGGCTAGGGTTAGAGATCCGGTTAGGGTTCCGATTGGACCTAGGGTTAGGGTTATGTTGAGGACGAGGGGTAGAGATCCGGTTAAGTTTCCGATTGTACCTAGGGTTAGGGTTATGTTGAGGGCTAGGTATACAGATCCGGTTAGGGTTCCGATTGGACCTAGGGTCAGGGTTATGTTGAGGCCTAGGGTTAGAGATCCGGTTAGGGTTCCGATTGGACCTAGGGTTAGGGTTATGTTGAGGGCTAGGGTTAGAGATCCGGTTAGGGTTCCGATTGGACCTAGGGTTAGGGTTATGTTGAGGGCGAGGGGTAGAGATCCTGTTAGGGTTCCGATTGGACCTAGGCTTAGGGTTATGTTGAGGGCTAGGGTTAGATATCCATTTAAGGTTCCTATTGGTCCTAGGGTTAGGGTTATGTTGAGGGCTATGGTTAGAGATCCGGTTAGGGTTCCGATTGGACCTAGGGTTAGGGTTATTTTGAGGGCTAGGTTTAGAGATCCGGTTAGGGTTCCGATTAGACCTCGGGTTAGGGTTATGTTGAGGGCAAGGGGTAGAGATACGTTTAGGGTTCGGATTGGTCCTAGGGTTAGGGTTATGTTGATGGCTAGGGTTAGCGATACGGTTAGGGTTCCGATTGGACCTAGGGTTAGGGTTATGTTGAGGGCTAGGTATACAGACCCGGTTAGGGTTCAGATTGGACCTAGTGTTAGGGTTATGTTGAGGACGAGGGGTAGAGATCCGGTTAAGTTTCCGATTGTACCTAGGGTTAGGGTTATGTTGAGGGCTAGGTATACAGATCCGGTTAGGGTTCCGATTGGACCTAGGGTCAGGGTTATGTTGAGGCCTAGGGTTAGAGATCCGGTTAGGGTTCCGATTGGACCTAGGGTTAGGGTTATGTTGAGGGCTAGGGTTAGAGATCCGGTTAGGGTTCCGATTGGACCTAGGGTTAGGGTTATGTTGAGGGCGAGGGGTAGAGATCCTGTTAGGGTTCCGATTGGACCTAGGCTTAGGGTTATGTTGAGGGCTAGGGTTAGATATCCATTTAAGGTTCCTATTGGTCCTAGGGTTAGGGTTATGTTGAGGGCTATGGTTAGAGATCCGGTTAGGGTTCCGATTGGACCTAGGGTTAGGGTTATGTTGAGGGCTAGGTTTAGAGATCCGGTTAGGGTTCCGATTGGACCTCGGGTTAGGGTTATGTTGAGGGCGAGGGGTAGAGATACGGTTAGGGTTCGGATTGGTCCTAGGGTTAGGGTTATGTTGAGGGCTAGGGTTAGCGATCCGGTTAGGGTTCCGATTGGACCTAGGGTTAGGGTTATGTTGAGGGCTAGGGTTAGAGATCCGGTTAGGGTTCCGATTGGACCTCAGGTTAGGGTTATGTTGAGGGCTGGGGTTAGAGATCCGGTTAGGGTTCCGATTGGACCTAGGGTTAGGGTTATGTTGAGGGCCAGGGGTATAGATCATGTTAGGGTTCCGATTGGACCTAGGGTTAGGGTTATGTTGAGGGCTATGGTAAGATATCGGGTTACGGTTCCGATTGGACCTAGGGTTAGGGTTACGTTGAGGGCTAGGGTTAGATATCCATGTAGGGTTCCGATTGGTCCTAGGGTTAGGATTATTTTGAGGGCTAGGGTTAGAGATCCGGTTAGGGTTCCGATTGGACCTAGGGTTAGGGTTATGTTGAGGGCTATTTTTAGAGATCCGGTTAGGGTTCCGATTGGACCTCGTGTTAGGGTTATGTTGAGGGCGAGGGGTAGAGATGCGGTTAAGGTTCGGATTGGTCCTAGGGTTAGGGTTATGTTGAGTGCTAGGGTTAGGGATCCGGTTACGGTTCCGATTGGACCTAGGGTTAGAGTTATGTTGAGGGCTAGGTATACAGACCGGGTTAGGGTTCCGATTGGACCTAGCGTTAGGGTTATGTTTAGGTCTAGGGTTGGAGATCCGGTAAGGGTTACGATTGGACCCAGGGTTAGCGTTGTGTTGAGGGTTAGGGTTAGAGATCCGGTTAGGATTCCGATTGGACCTAGGGTTAGGGTTATGTTGAGGGCTAGGTATACAGATCCGGTTAGGGTTCCGATTGGACCTAGGGTCAGGGTTATGTTGAGGCCTAGGGTTAGAGATCCGGTTAGGGTTCCGATTGGACCTAGGGTTAGGGTTATGTTGAGGGCTAGGGTTAGAGATCCGGTTAGGGTTCCGATTGGACCTAGGGTTAGGGTTATGTTGAGGGCGAGGGGTAGAGATCCTGTTAGGGTTCCGATTGGACCTAGGCTTAGGTTTATGTTGAGGGCTAGGGTTAGATATCCATTTAAGGTTCCTATTGGTCCTAGGGTTAGGGTTATGTTGAGGGCTAGGGTTAGAGTTCCGTTTAGGGTTCCAATTGGACCTAGGGTTAGGGTTATGTTGAGGGCTAGGGTTAGAGATCAGGTTAGGGTTCCGATTGGACCTAGGGTTAGGGTTATGTTGAGGGCTAGTGTTAGAGATCGGGTTAGGTTTCCGATTGGACCTAGGGTTAGGGTTATGTTGAGGGCTAGGTATACAGATCCAGTTAGGGTTCCGATTGGACTTAGGGTTAGGGTTATGTTGAGGTCTAGGGTTAGAGTTCCGGTTAGGGTTCCGATTGGACCTAGGGTTAGGGTTATGTTGAGGGCTAGGTATACAGATCCGGTTAGGGTTCCGATTGGACCTAGGGTTAGGGCTAGGTTGAGGACTAGGGTTAGAGATCCGGTTAGGGTTCCGATTGGACCTAGGGTTAGGGTTAGGTTGAGGACTACGGTTAGAGATCCGGTTGGGGTTCCGATTGGACCTAGGGTTAGGGTTATGTTGAGGGCCAGGGTTAGAGATCCGGTTAGGGTTCCGATTGGACCTAGGGTTAGGGTTATGTTGAGGGCTAGTGTTAGAGATCCGGTTAGGGTTCCGATTGGACCTAGGGTTAGGGTTATGTTGAGGAAGAGGGGTAGAGATCCGGTTAAGTTTCCGATTGGACCTAGGGTTAGGGTTATGTTGAGGGCTAGGTATACAGATCCGGTTAGGGTTCCGATTGGACCTAGGGTCAAGGTTATGTTGAGGGCGAGGGTTAGAGATCCGGTTAGGGTTCCGATTGGACCTAGGGTTAGGGTTATGTTGAGGGCGAGGGGTAGAGATCCTGTTAGGGTTGCGATTGGACCTAGGCTTAGGGTTATGTTGAGGGCTAGGGTTAGATATCCATTTAAGGTTCCCCTTGGTCCTAGGGTTAGGGTTATATTGAGGGCTATGGTTAGAGATCCGGTTAGGGTTCCGATTGGACCTAGGGTTAGGGTTATGTTGAGGGCTAGGTATACAGATCCGGTTAGAGTTCCGATTGGACCTAGGGTCAGGGTTATGTTGAGGGCTAGGGTTAGAGATCCGGTTAGGGTTCCGATTGGACCTAGGGTTAGGGTTATGTTGAGGGCTAGGGTTAGAGATCCGGTTAGGGTTCCGATTGGACCTAGGGTTAGGGTTATGTTGAGGGCGAGGGGTAGAGATCCTGTTAGGGTTCCGATTCGACCTAGGCTTAGGGTTATGTTGAGGGCTAGGGTTAGATATCCATTTAAGGTTCCGATTGGCCCTAGGGTTAGGGTTATGTTGAGGGCTATGGTTAGAGATCCGGTTAGGGTTCCGATTGGACCTAGGGTTAGGGTTATGTTGAGGGCTAGGTTTAGAGATCCGGTTAGGGTTCCGATTGGACCTCGGGTTAGGGTTATGGTGAGGGCGAGGGGCAGAGATCCGGTTAGGGTTCGGATTGGTCCTGGGGTTAGGGTTATGTTGAGGGCTAGGGTTAGAGATCCGGTTAGGGTTCCGATTGGACCTAGGGTTAGGGTTATGTTGAGGGCTAGGGTTAGAGATCCGGTTAGGGTTCCGATTGAACCTCAGGTTAGGGTTATGTTGAGGGCTGGGGTTAGAGATCCGGTTAGGGTTCCGATTGGACCTAGGGTTAGGGTTATGTTGAGGGCCAGGGGTATAGATCATGTTAGGGTTCCGATTGGACCTAGGATAAGGGTTATGTTGAGGGCTATGGTTAGATATCGGGTTAGGGTTCCGATTGGACCTAGGGTTAGGCTTACGTTGAGGGCTAGGGTTAGATATCCATGTAGGGATCCGATTGGTCCTAGGGTTAGGGTTATGTTGAGGGCTAGGTTTAGAGATCCTGTTAGGGTTCCGATTGGACCTAGGGTTAGGGTTATGTTGAGGGCTAGCTTTAGAGATCCGGTTAGGGTTCCGATTGGACCTCGGGTTAGGGTTATGTTGAGGGCGAGGGGTAGAGATCCGGTTAGGGTTCGGATTGGTCCTAGGGTTAGGGTTATGTTGAGGGCTAGGGTTAGGGATCCGGTTACGGTTCCGATTGGACCTAGGGTTAGAGTTATGTTGAGGGCTAGGTATACAGACCGGGTTAGGGTTCCGATTGGACGTAGGATTAGGGTTATGTTGAGGGCTAGGGTTAGAGATCCGGTAAGGGTTACGATTGCACCCAGGGTAAGCGCTGTGTTGAGGGCTAGGGTTAGAGATGCGGTTAGAATTCCGATTGGACCTAGGGGTAGGGTTATGTTGAGGGCTAGGGTTAGAGTTCCATTTAGGGTTCCGATTGGACCTAGGGTTAGGGTTATGTTGAGGGCTCGGTTTTGAGATACGGTTAGGATTCCGATTGGACCTAGGGTTAGGGTTATGTTGAGGGCTAGGGTTAGAGATCCGGTAAGGGTTACGGTTGGACCCAGGGTTAGCGTTGTGTTGAGGGCTAGGGTTAGAAATCTGGTTAGGGTTCCGATTGGACCTAGGGTTAGGGTTATGTTGAGGGCTAGGGTTAGAGTTCCATTTAGGGTTCCAATTGGACCTAGGGTTAGGGTTATGTTGAGGGCTAGGGTTAGAGATCAGGTTAGGGTTCCGATTGTACCTAGGGTTAGGGTTATGTTGAGGGCTACGGTTAGAGTTCCGGTTAGGTTTCCGATTGGACCTAGGGTTAGGGTTATGTTGAGGGCTAGGTATACAGATCCGGTTAGGTTTCCGATTGGACCTAGGGTTAGGGTTAGGTTGAGGACTAGGGTTAGAGATCCGGTTGGGGTTCCGATTGGACCTAGGGTTAGGGTTATGTTGAGGGCCAGGGTTAGAGATCCGGTTAGGGTTCCGATTGGACCCAGGGTTAGGGTTATGTTGAGGGCTAGGTTTAGAGATCCGGTTAGGGTTCCGATTGGACCTAGGGTTAGGGTTATGTTGAGGACGAGGGGTAGAGATCCGGTTAAGTTTTCGATTGTACCTAGGGTTAGGGTTATGTTGAGGGCTAGGTATACAGATCCGGTTAGGGTTCCGATTGGACCTAGGGTCAGGGTTATGTTGAGGCCTAGGGTTAGAGATCCGGTTAGGGTTCCGATTGGACCTAGGGTTAGGGTTATGTTGAGGGCTAGGGTTAGAGATCCGGTTAGGGTTCCGATTGGACCTAGGGTTAGGGTTATGTTGAGGGCGAGGGGTAGAGATCCTGTTAGGGTTCCGATTGGACCTAGGCTTAGGGTTATGTTGAGGGCTAGGGTTAGATATCCATTTAAGGTTCCTATTGGTCCTAGGGTTAGGGTTATGTTGAGGGCTATGGTTAGAGATCCGGTTAGGGTTCCGATTGGACCTAGGGTTAGGGTTATTTTGAGGGCTAGGTTTAGAGATCCGGTTAGGGTTCCGATTGGACCTCGGGTTAGGGTTATGTTGAGGGCGAGGGGTAGAGATACGGTTAGGGTTCGGATTGGTCCTAGGGTTAGGGTTATGTTGATGGCTAGGGTTAGCGATCCGGTTAGGGTTCCGATTGGACCTAGGGTTAGGGTTATGTTGAGGGCTAGGTATACAGACCCGGTTAGGGTTCAGATTGGACCTAGTGTTAGGGTTATGTTGAGGGCGAGGGGTAGAGATCCTGGTAGGGTTCCGAGTGGACCTAGGGTTAGGGTTATGTTGAGGGCTAGGGTTAGATATCCATTTAGTGTTCCAATTGGACCTAGGGTTGGGTTATGTTGAGGGCAAGGGTTAGAGATCCGGTTAGGGTTCCGATTGGACCTAGGGTTAGGGTTATGTTGAGGAAGAGGGGTATAGATCCTGTTAGGATACCGATTGGACCTAGGGTTAGGGTTAAGTTGAGGGCTATGTTTAGATATCCGGTTAGGGTTCCGATTGAACCTGGGGTTAGGGTTACGTTGAGGGCTAGGTTTAGATATCCATGTAGGGTTCCGATTGGTCCTAGAGTTAGGATTATGTTGAGGGCTAGGGTTAGAGTTCCGTTTAGGGTTCCAATTGGACCTAGGGTTAGGGTTATGTTGAGGGCTAGGGTTAGAGATCAGGTTAGGGTTCCGATTGGACCTAGGGTTAGGGTTATGTTGAGGGCTAGTGTTAGAGATCGGGTTAGGTTTCCGATTGGACCTAGGGTTAGGGTTATGTTGAGGGCTAGGTATACAGATCCAGTTAGGGTTCCGATTGGACTTAGGGTTAGGGTTATGTTGAGGCCTAGGGTTAGAGTTCCGGTTAGGGTTCCGATTGGACCTAGGGTTAGGGTTATGTTGAGGGCTAGGTATACAGATCCGGTTAGGGTTCCGATTGGACCTAGGGTTAGGGTTATGTTGAGGGCTAGGTTTAGAGATCCGGTTAGTGTTCCGATTGGACCTAGGGTTAGGGTTATGTTGAGGACGAGGGGTAGAGATCCTGTTAGGGTTCCGATTGGACCTAGGGTTAGGGTTATGTTGAGGGCTAGGGTTAGATATCCGGTTAGTGTTCCGATTGGACCTAGGGTTAATGGTTACGATGAGGGCTAGGGTTAGATATCCATTTAGGGTTCCGATTGGACCTAGGGTTAGGGTTATGTTGAGGGCTAGGGTTAGAGATCCTGTTAGGGTTCCGATTGTACTTAGGGTTAGGGTTATGTTGAGGGCTAGGGTTAGAGATCCTGTTAGGGTACCGATTGGACCTAGGGTTAGCGTTATGTAGAGGGCTAGGGTTAGATATCCGGTTAGGGTTCTGATTGGACCTAGGGTTAGGGTTATGTTGAGGGCGAGGGGTAGAGATCCGTTTAGGGTTCGGATTGGACCTAGGGTTAGTGTTATGTTGGCGGCTAAGTATACAGACCCGGTTAGGGTTCCGATTGGACCTAGCGTTAGGGTTATGTTTAGGGCTAGGGTTGGAGATCCGGTAAGGGTTACGATTGGACCCAGGGTTAGCGTTGTGTTGAGGGTTAGGGTTAGAGATCCGGTTAGGATTCCGATTGGACCTAGGGTTAGGGTTATGTTGAGGGCTAGGGTTAGAGATACGGTTAGGGTTCCGATTGGATCTAGGGTTAGGGTTATGTTGAGGCCTAGTGTTAGAGATCCGGTTAAGTTTCCGATTGGACCTAGGGTTAGGGTTATGTTGAGGGCTAGGTATACAGACCCGGTTAGGGTTCCGATTGGACCTAGTGTTAGGGTTATGTTGAGGGCTAGGGTTAGATATCCATTTAGTGTTCCAATTGGACATAGGGTTGGGTTATGTTGAGGGCAAGGGTTAGAGATCCGGTTAGGGTTCCGATTGGACCTAGGGTTAGGGTTATGTTGAGGAAGAGGGGTATAGATCCTGTTAGGAAACCGATTGGGCCTAGGGTTAGGGTTATGTTGAGGGCTATGTTTAGATATCCGGTTAGGGTTCCGATTGAACCTAGGGTTAGGGTTACGTTGAGGGCTAGGTTTAGATATCCATGTAGGGTTCCGATTGGTCCTAGGGTTAGGGTTATGTTGAGGGCTAGGTTTAGAGATCCGGTTAGGGTTCCGAATGGACCTCGGGTTAGGGTTATGGTGAGGGCGAGGGGCAGAGATCCGGTTAGGGTTCGGATTGGTCCTGGGGTTAGGGTTATGTTGAGGGCTAGGGTTACAATTCCGTTTAGGGTTCCGATTGGACCTAGGGTTAGGGTTATGTTGAGGGCTAGGGTTACAGATCCGGTTAGGGTTCCGATGGACCTAGGGTTAGGGTTATGTTGAGGGCGAGGGGTAGAGATCCTGTTAGGGTTCCGATTGGACCTAGGCTTAGGGTTATGTTGAGGGCTAGGGTTAGATATCTATTTAAGGTTCCGATTGGTCCTAGGGTTAGGTTTATGTTGAGGGCTATGGTTAGAGATCCGGTTAGGGTTCCGATTGGACCTAGGGTTAGGGTTATGTTGAGGGCTAGGTTTAGAGATCCGGTTAGGGTTCCGATTGGACCTCGGGTTAGGGTTATGTTGAGGGCGAGGGGTAGAGATACGGTTAGGGTTCGGATTGGTCCTAGGGTTAGGGTTATGTTGAGGGCTAGGGTTAGCGATCCGGTTAGGGTTCCGATTGGACCTAGGGTTAGGGTTATGTTGAGGGCTAGGGTTAGAGTTCCGGTTAGGTTTCCGATTGGACCTAGGGTTAGGGTTATGTTGAGGGCTAGGTATACAGATCCGGTTAGGGTTCCGATTGGACCTAGGGTTAGGGTTATGTTGAGGGCCAGGGTTAGAGATCCGGTTAGGGTTCCGATTGGACCTAGGGTTAGGGTTATGTTGAGGGCTAGGGTTAGAGATCCGGTTAGGGTTCCGATTGGACCTAGGGTTAGGGTTATGTTGAGGAAGAGGGGTAGAGATCCGGTTAAGTTTCCGATTGGACCTAGGGTTAGGGTTATGTTGAGGGCTAGGTATACAGATCCGGTTAGGGTTCCGATTGGACCTAGGGTCAAGGTTATGTTGAGGGCGAGGGTTAGAGATCCGGTTAGGGTTCCGATTGGACCTAGGGTTAGGGTTATGTTGAGAGCGAGGGGTAGAGATCCTGTTAGGGTTGCGATTGGACCTAGGGTTAGGGTTATGTTGAGGGCTAGGGTTAGATATCCATTTAAGGTTCCGATTGGTCCTAGGGTTAGGGTTATATTGAGGGCTATGGTTAGAGATCCGGTTAGGGTTCCGATTGGACCTAGGGTTAGGGTTATGTTGAGGGCTAGGTATACAGATCCGGTTAGGGTTCCGATTGGACCTAGGGTCAGGGTTATGTTGAGGGCTAGGGTTAGAGATCCGGTTAGGGTTCCGATTGGACCTAGGGTTAGGGTTATGTTGAGGGCTAGGGTTAGAGATCCGGTTAGGGTTCCGATTGGACCTAGGGTTAGGGTTATGTTGAGGGCGAGGGGTAGAGATCCTGTTAGGGTTCCGATTGGACCTAGGCTTAGGGTTATGTTGAGGGCTAGGGTTAGATATCCATTTAAGGTTCCGATTGGTCCTAGGGTTAGGGTTATGTTGAGGGCTATGGTTAGAGATCCGGTTAGGGTTCCGATTGGACCTAGGGTTAGGGTTATGTTGAGGGCTAGGTTTAGAGATCCGGTTAGGGTTCCGATTGGACCTCGGGTTAGGGTTATGGTGAGGGCGAGGGGCAGAGATCCGGTAAGGGTTCGGATTGGTCCTGGGGTTAGGGTTA
The DNA here is from genome assembly GCF_054644295.1 of Miniopterus natalensis. NCBI lineage: Eukaryota > Metazoa > Chordata > Mammalia > Chiroptera > Miniopteridae > Miniopterus > Miniopterus natalensis. Next base: position 736,328 of record NC_142085.1, on the reverse strand, counting down.
TGTTGAGGGCTAGGGTTAGAGATCCGGTTAGGGTTCCGATTGGACCTAGGGTTAGGGTTATGTTGAGGGCTAGGGTTAGAGATCCGGTTAGGGTTCCGATTGAACCTCAGGTTAGGGTTATGTTGAGGGCTGGGGTTAGAGATCCGGTTAGGGTTCCGATTGGACCTAGGGTTAGGGTTATGTTGAGGGCCAGGGGTATAGATCATGTTAGGGTTCCGATTGGACCTAGGATAAGGGTTATTTTGAGGGCTATGGTTAGATATCGGGTTAGGGTTCCGATTGGACCTAGGGTTAGGCTTACGTTGAGGGCTAGGGTTAGATATCCATGTAGGGTTCCGATTGGTCCTAGGGTTAGGGTTATGTTGAGGGCTAGGGTTAGAGATCCTGTTAGGGTTCCGATTGGACCTAGGGTTAGGGTTATGTTGAGGGCTAGCTTTAGAGATCCGGTTAGGGTTCCGATTGGACCTCGGGTTAGGGTTATGTTGAGGGCGAGGGGTAGAGATCCGGTTTGGGTTCGGATTGGTCCTAGGGTTAGGGTTATGTTGAGGGCTAGGGTTAGGGATCCGGTTACGGTTCCGATTGGACCTAGGGTTAGAGTTATGTTGAGGGCTAGGTATACAGACCGGGTTAGGGTTCCGATTGGACGTAGGATTAGGGTTATGTTGAGGGCTAGGGTTAGAGATCCGGTAAGGGTTACGATTGCACCCAGGGTAAGCGCTGTGTTGAGGGCTAGGGTTAGAGATGCGGTTAGGATTCCGATTTGACCTAGGGGTAGGGTTATGTTGAGGGCTAGGGTTATACTTCCATTTAGGGTTCCGATTGGACCTAGGGTTAGGGTTATGTTGAGGGCTCGGTTTTGAGATACGGTTAGGGTTCCGATTGGACCTAGGGTTAGGGTTATGTTGAGGGCTAGGGTTAGAGATCCGGTAAGGGTTACGGTTGGACCCAGGGTTAGCGTTGTGTTGAGGGCTAGGGTTAGAAATCTGGTTAGGGTTCCGATTGGACCTAGGGTTAGGGTTATGTTGACGGCTAGGGTTAGAGTTCCGTTTAGGGTTCCAATTGGACCTAGGGTTAGGGTTATGTTGAGGGCTAGGGTTAGAGATCAGGTTAGGGTTCCGATTGGACCTAGGGTTAGGGTTATGTTGAGGGCTAGGGTTAGAGTTCCGGTTAGGTTTCCGATTGGACCCAGGGTTAGGGTTATGTTGAGGGCTAGGTATACAGATCCGGTTAGGTTTCCGATTGGACCTAGGGTTAGGGTTAGGTTGAGGACTAGGGTTAGAGATCCGGTTGGGGTTCCGATTGGACCTAGGGTTAGGGTTATGTTGAGGGCCAGGGTTAGAGATCCGGTTAGGGTTCCGATTGGACCTAGGGTTAGGGTTATGTTGAGGGCTAGGGTTAGAGATCCGGTTAGGGTTCCGATTGGACCTAGGGTTAAGGTTATGTTGAGGAAGAGGGGTAGAGATCCGGTTAAGTTTCCGATTGGACCTAGGGTTAGGCTTACGTTGAGGGCTAGGGTTAGATATCCATGTAGGGTTCCGATTGGTCCTAGGGTTAGGGTTATGTTGAGGGCTAGGGTTAGAGATCCTGTTAGGGTTCCGATTGGACCTAGGGTTAGGGTTATGTTGAGGGCTAGCTTTAGAGATCCGGTTAGGGTTCCGATTGGACCTCGGGTTAGGGTTATGTTGAGGGCGAGGGGTAGAGATCCGGTTAGGGTTCGGATTGGTCCTAGGGTTAGGGTTATGTTGAGGGCTAGGGTTAGGGATCCGGTTACGGTTCCGATTGGACCTAGGGTTAGAGTTATGTTGAGGGCTAGGTATACAGACCGGGTTAGGGTTCCGATTGGACGTAGGATTAGGGTTATGTTGAGGGCTAGGGTTAGAGATCCGGTAAGGGTTACGATTGCACCCAGGGTAAGCGCTGTGTTGAGGGCTAGGGTTAGAGATGCAGTTAGGATTCCGATTGGACCTAGGGGTAGGGTTATGTTGAGGGCTAGGGTTATACTTCCATTTAGGGTTCCGATTGGACCTAGGGTTAGGGTTATGTTGAGGGCTCGGTTTTGAGATACGGTTAGGGTTCCGATTGGACCTAGGGTTAGGGTTATGTTGAGGGCTAGGGTTAGAGATCCGGTAAGGGTTACGGTTGGACCCAGGGTTAGCGTTGTGTTGAGGGCTAGGGTTAGAAATCTGGTTAGGGTTCCGATTGGACCTAGGGTTAGGGTTATGTTGACGGCTAGGGTTAGAGTTCCGTTTAGGGTTCCAATTGGACCTAGGGTTAGGGTTATGTTGAGGGCTAGGGTTAGAGATCAGGTTAGGGTTCCGATTGGACCTAGGGTTAGGGTTATGTTGAGGGCTAGGGTTAGAGTTCCGGTTAGGTTTCCGATTGGACCCAGGGTTAGGGTTATGTTGAGGGCTAGGTATACAGATCCGGTTAGGTTTCCGATTGGACCTAGGGTTAGGGTTAGGTTGAGGACTAGGGTTAGAGATCCGGTTGGGGTTCCGATTGGACCTAGGGTTAGGGTTATGTTGAGGGCCAGGGTTAGAGATCCGGTTAGGGTTCCGATTGGACCTAGGGTTAGGGTTATGTTGAGGGCTAGGGTTAGAGATCCGGTTAGGGTTCCGATTGGACCTAGGGTTAAGGTTATGTTGAGGAAGAGGGGTAGAGATCCGGTTAAGTTTCCGATTGGACCTAGGGTTAGGGTTATGTTGAGGGCTAGGTATACAGATCCGGTTAGGGTTCCGATTGGACCTAGGGTCAAGGTTATGTTGAGGGCGAGGGTTAGAGATCCGGTTAGGGTTCCGATTGGACCTAGGGTTAGGGTTATGTTGAGGGCGAGGGGTAGAGATCCTGTTAGGGTTGCGATTGGACCTAAGCTTAGGGTTATGTTGAGGGCTAGGGTTAGATATCCATTTAAGGTTCCCCTTGGTCCTAGGGATAGGGTTATATTGAGGGCTATGGTTAGAGATCCGGTTAGGGTTCCGATTGGACCTAGGGTTAGGGTTATGTTGAGGGCTAGGTATACAGATCCGGTTAGGGTTCCGATTGGACCTAGGGTCAGGGTTATGTTGAGGGCTAGGGTTAGACATCCGGTTAGGGTTCCGATTGGACCTAGGGTTAGGGTTATGTTGAGGGCTAGGGTTAGAGATCCGGTTAGGGTTCCGATTGGACCTAGGGTTAGGGTCATGTTGAGGGCGAGGGGTAGAGATCCTGTTAGGGTTCCGATTCGACCTAGGCTTAGGGTTATGTTGAGGGCTAGGGTTAGATATCCATTTAAGGTTCCGATTGGTCCTAGGGTTAGGGTTATGTTGAGGGCTATGGTTAGAGATCCGGTTAGGGTTCCGATTGGACCTAGGGTTAGGGTTATGTTGAGGGCTAGGTTTAGAGATCCGGTTAGGGTTCCGATTGGACCTCGGGTTAGGGTTATGGTGAGGGCGAGGGGCAGAGATCCGGTTAGGGTTCGGATTGGTCCTGGGGTTAGGGTTATGTTGAGGGCTAGGGTTAGAGATCCGGTTAGGGTTCCGATTGGACCTAGGGTTAGGGTTATGTTGAGGGCTAGGGTTAGAGATCCGGTTAGGGTTCCGATTGAACCTCAGGTTAGGGTTATGTTGAGGGCTGGGGTTAGAGATCCGGTTAGGGTTCCGATTGGACCTAGGGTTAGGGTTATGTTGAGGGCCAGGGGTATAGATCATGTTAGGGTTCCGATTGGACCTAGGATAAGGGTTATGTTGAGGGCTATGGTTAGATATCGGGTTAGGGTTCCGATTGGACCTAGGGTTAGGCTTACGTTGAGGGCTAGGGTTAGATATCCATGTAGGGTTCAGATTGGTCCTAGGGTTAGGGTTATGTTGAGGGCTAGGGTTAGAGATCCTGTTAGGGTTCCGATTGGACCTAGGGTTAGGGTTATGTTGAGGGCTAGCTTTAGAGATCCGGTTAGGGTTCCGATTGGACCTCGGGTTAGGGTTATGTTGAGGGCGAGGGGTAGAGATCCGGTTAGGGTTCGGATTGGTCCTAGGGTTAGGGTTATGTTGAGGGCTAGGGTTAGGGATCCGGTTACGGTTCCGATTGGACCTAGGGTTAGAGTTATGTTGAGGGCTAAGTATACAGACCGGGTTAGGGTTCCGATTGGACGTAGGATTAGGGTTATGTTGAGGGCTAGGGTTAGAGATCCGGTAAGGGTTACGATTGCACCCAGGGTAAGCGCTGTGTTGAGGGCTAGGGTTAGAGATGCGGTTAGAATTCCGATTGGACCTAGGGGTAGGGTTATGTTGAGGGCTAGGGTTAGAGTTCCATTTAGGGTTCCGATTGGACCTAGGGTTAGGGTTATGTTGAGGGCTCAGTTTGAGATACGGTTAGGGTTCCGATTGGACCTAGGGTTAGGGTTATGTTGAGGGCTAGGGTTAGAGATCCGGTAAGGGTTACGGTTGGACCCAGGGTTAGCGTTGTGTTGAGGGCTAGGGTTAGAAATCTGGTTAGGGTTCCGATTGGACCTAGGGTTAGGGTTATATTGAGGGCTAGGGTTAGAGTTCCGTTTAGGGTTCCAATTGGACCTAGGGTTAGGGTTATGTTGAGGGCTAGGGTTAGAGATCAGGTTAGGGTTCCGATTGGACCTAGGGTTAGGGTTATGTTGAGGGCTAGGGTTAGAGTTCCGGTTAGGTTTCCGATTGGACCTAGGGTTAGGGTTATGTTGAGGGCTAGGTATACAGATCCGGTTAGGTTTCCGATTGGACCTAGGGTTAGGGTTAGGTTGAGGACTAGGGTTAGAGATCCGGTTGGGGTTCCGATTGGACCTAGGGTTAGGGTTATGTTGAGGGCGAGGGGTAGAGATCCTGTTAGGGTTGCGATTGGACCTAGGCTTAGTGTTATGTTGAGGGCTAGGGTTAGATATCCATTTAAGGTTCCGATTGGTCCTAGGGTTAGGGTTATATTGAGGGCTATGGTTAGAGATCCGGTTAGGGTTCCGATTGGACCTAGGGTTAGGGTTATGTTGAGGGCTAGGTATACAGATCCGGTTAGGGTTCCGATTGGACCTAGGGTCAGGGTTATGTTGAGGGCTAGGGTTAGAGATCCGGTTAGGGTTCCGATTGGACCTAGGGTTAGGGTTATGTTGAGGGCTAGGGTTAGAGATCCGGTTAGGGTTCCCATTGTACCTAGGGTTAGGGTTATGTTGAGGGCGAGGGGTAGAGATCCTGTTAGGGTTCCGATTGGACCTAGGCTTAGGGTTATGTTGAGGGCTAGGGTTAGATATCCATTTAAGGTTCCGATTGGTCCTAGGGTTAGGGTTATGTTGAGGGCTATGGTTAGAGATCCGGTTAGGGTTCCGATTGGACCTAGGGTTAGGGTTATTTTGAGGGCTAGGTTTAGAGATCCGGTTAGGGTTCCGATTGGACCTCGGGTTAGGGTTATGGTGAGGGCAAGGGGCAGAGATCCGGTTAGGGTTCGGATTAGTCCTGGGGTTAGGGTTATGTTGAGGGCTAGGGTTAGAGATCCGGTTAGGGTTCCGATTGGACCTAGGGTTAGGGTTATGTTGAGGGCTAGGGTTAGAGATCCGGTTAGGGTTCCGATTGAACCTCAGGTTAGGGTTATGTTGAGGGCTGGGGTTAGAGATCCGGTTAGGGTTCCGATTGGACCTAGGGTTAGGGTTATGTTGAGGGCCAGGGGTATAGATCATGTTAGGGTTCCGATTGGACCTAGGATAAGGGTTATTTTGAGGGCTATGGTTAGATATCGGGTTAGGGTTCCGATTGGACCTAGGGTTAGGCTTACGTTGAGGGCTAGGGTTAGATATCCATGTAGGGTTCCGATTGGTCCTAGGGTTAGGGTTATGTTGAGGGCTAGGGTTAGAGATCCTGTTAGGGTTCCGATTGGACCTAGGGTTAGGGTTATGTTGAGGGCTAGCTTTAGAGATCCGGTTAGGGTTCCGATTGGACCTCGGGTTAGGGTTATGTTGAGGGCGAGGGTTAGAGATCCGGTTAGGGTTCGGATTGGTCCTAGGGTTAGGGTTATGTTGAGGGCTAGGGTTAGGGATCCGGTTACGGTTCCGATTGGACCTAGGGTTAGAGTTATGTTGAGGGCTAGGTATACAGACCGGGTTAGGGTTCCGATTGGACGTAGGATTAGGGTTATGTTGAGGGCTAGGGTTAGAGGTCCGGTAAGGGTTACGATTGCACCCAGGGTAAGCGCTGTGTTGAGGGCTAGGGTTAGAGATGCGGTTAGGATTCCGATTGGACCTAGGGGTAGGGTTATGTTGAGGGCTAGGGTTATAGTTCCATTTAGGGTTCCAATTGGACCTAGGGTTAGGGTTATGTTGAGGGCTCGGTTTTGAGATACGGTTAGGGTTCCGATTGGACCTAGGGTTAGGGTTATGTTGAGGGCTAGGGTTAGAGATCCGGTAAGGGTTACGGTTGGACCCAGGGTTAGCGTTGTGTTGAGGGCTAGGGTTAGAAATCTGGTTAGGGTTCCGATTGGACCTAGGGTTAGGGTTATGTTGAGGGCTAGGGTTAGAGTTCCGTTTAGGGTTCCAATTGGACCTAGGGTTAGGGTTATGTTGAGGGCTAGGGTTAGAGATCAGGTTAGGGTTCCGATTGGACCTAGGGTTAGGGTTATGTTGAGGGCTAGGGTTAGAGTTCCGGTTAGGTTTCCGATTGGACCTAGGGTTAGGGTTATGTTGAGGGCTAGGTATACAGATCCGGTTAGGTTTCCGATTGGACCTAGGGTTAGGGTTAGGTTGAGGACTAGGGTTAGAGATCCGGTTGGGGTTCCGATTGGACCTAGGGTTAGGGTTATGTTGAGGGCCAGGGTTAGAGATCCGGTTAGGGTTCCGATTGGACCTAGGGTTAGGGTTATGTTGAGGGCTAGGGTTAGAGATCCGGTTAGGGTTCCGATTGGACCTAGGGTTAGGGTTATGTTGAGGAAGAGGGGTAGAGATCCGGTTAAGTTTCCGATTGGACCTAGGGTTAGGGTTATGTTGAGGGCTAGGTATACAGATCCGGTTAGGGTTCCGATTGGACCTAGGGTCAAGGTTATGTTGAGGGCGAGGGTTAGAGATCCGGTTAGGGTTCCGATTGGACCTAGGGTTAGGGTTATGTTGAGGGCGAGGGGTAGAGATCCTGTTAGGGTTGCGATTGGACCTAGGCTTAGGGTTATGTTGAGGGCTAGGGTTAGATATCCATTTAAGGTTCCCCTTGGTCCTAGGGTTAGGGTTATATTGAGGGCTATGGTTAGAGATCCGGTTAGGGTTCCGATTGGACCTAGGGTTAGGGTTATGTTGAGGGCTAGGTATACAGATCCGGTTAGGGTTCCGATTGGACCTAGGGTCAGGGTTATGTTGAGGGCTAGGGTTAGAGATCCGGTTAGGGTTCCGATTGGACCTAGGGTTAGGGTTATGTTGAGGGCTAGGGTTAGAGATCCGGTTATGGTTCCGATTGGACCTAGGGTTAGGGTTATGTTGAGGGCGAGGGGTAGAGATCCTGTTAGGGTTCCGATTCGACCTAGGCTTAGGGTTATGTTGAGGGCTAGGGTTAGATATCCATTTAAGGTTCCGATTGGTCCTAGGGTTAGGGTTATGTTGAGGGCTATGGTTAGAGATCCGGTTAGGGTTCCGATTGGACCTAGGGTTAAGGTTATGTTGAGGGCTAGGTTTAGAGATCCGGTTAGGGTTCCGATTGGACCTCGGGTTAGGGTTATGTTGAGGGCAAGGGGTAGAGATACGGTTAGGGTTCGGATTGGTCCTAGGGTTAGGGTTATGTTGATGGCTAGGGTTAGCGATCCGGTTAGGGTTCCGATTGGACCTAGGGTTAGGGTTATGTTGAGGGCTAGGTATACAGACCCAGTTAGGGTTCAGATTGGACCTAGTGTTAGGGTTATGTTGAGGGCGAGGGGTAGAGATCCTGGTAGGGTTCCGATTGGACCTAGGGTTAGGGTTATGTTGAGGGCTAGGGTTAGATATCCATTTAGTGTTCCAATTGGACCTAGGGTTGGGTTATGTTGAGGGCAAGGGTTAGAGATCCGGTTAGGGTTCCGATTGGACCTAGGGTTAGGGTTATGTTGAGGAAGAGGGGTATAGATCCTGGTAGGATACCGATTGGACGTAGGGTTAGGGTTAAGTTGAGGGCTATGTTTAGATATCCGGTTAGGGTTCCGATTGAACCTGGGGTTAGGGTTACGTTGAGGGCTAGGTTTAGATATCCATGTAGGGTTCCGATTGGTCCTAGAGTTAGGGTTATGTTGAGGGCTAGGGTTAGAGTTCCGTTTAGGGTTCCAATTGGACCTAGGGTTAGGGTTATGTTGAGGGCTAGGGTTAGAGATCAGGTTAGGGTTCCGATTGGACCTAGGGTTAGGGTTATGTTGAGGGCTAGTGTTAGAGATCGGGTTAGGTTTCCGATTGGACCTAGGGTTAGGGTTATGTTGAGGGCTAGGTATACAGATCCAGTTAGGGTTCCGATTGGACTTAGGGTTAGGGTTATGTTGAGGTCTAGGGTTAGAGTTCCGGTTAAGGTTCCGATTGGACCTAGGGTTAGGGTTATGTTGAGGGCTAGGTATACAGATCCGGTTAGGGTTCCGATTGGACCTAGGGTTAGGGCTAGGTTGAGGACTAGGGTTAGAGATCCGGTTAGGGTTCCGATTGGACCTAGGGTTAGGGTTAGGTTGAGGACTAGGGTTAGAGATCCGGTTGGGGTTCCGATTGGACCTAGGGTTAGGGTTATGTTGAGGGCCAGGGTTAGAGATCCGGTTAGGGTTCCGATTGGACCTAGGGTTAGGGTTATGTTGAGGGCTAGGGTTAAAGATCCGGTTAGGGTTCCGATTGGACCTAGGGTTAGGGTTATGTTGAGGAAGAGGGGTAGAGATCCGGTTAAGTTTCCGATTGGACCTAGGGTTTGGGTTATGTTGAGGGCTAGGTATACAGATCCGGTTAGGGTTCCGATTGGACCTAGGGTCAAGGTTATGTTGAGGGCGAGGGTTAGAGATCCGGTTAGGGTTCCGATTGGACCTAGGGTTAGGGTTATGTTGAGGGCGAGGGGTAGAGATCATGTTAGGGTTGCGATTGGACCTAGGCTTAGGGTTATGTTGAGGGCTAGGGTTAGATATCCATTTAAGGTTCCCCTTGGTCCTAGGGTTAGGGTTATATTGAGGGCTATGGTTAGAGATCCGGTTAGGGTTCCGATTGGACCTAGGGTTAGGGTTATGTTGAGGGCTAGGTATACAGATCCGGTTAGAGTTCCGATTGGACCTAGGGTCAGGGTTATGTTGAGGGCTAGGGTTAGAGATCCGGTTAGGGTTCCGATTGGACCTAGGGTTAGGGTTATGTTGAGGGCTAGGGTTAGAGATCCGGTTAGGGTTCCGATTGGACCTAGGGTTAGGGTTATGTTGAGGGCGAGGGGTAGAGATCCTGTTAGGGTTCCGATTCGACCTAGGCTTAGGGTTATGTTGAGGGCTAGGGTTAGATATCCATTTAAGGTTCCGATTGGCCCTAGGGTTAGGGTTATGTTGAGGGCTATGGTTAGAGATCCGGTTAGGGTTCCGATTGGACCTAGGGTTAGGGTTATGTTGAGGGCTAGGTTTAGAGATCCGGTTAGGGTTCCGATTGGACCTCGGGTTAGGGTTATGGTGAGGGCGAGGGGCAGAGATCCGGTTAGGGTTCGGATTGGTCCTGGGGTTAGGGTTATGTTGAGGGCTAGGGTTAGAGATCCGGTTAGGGTTCCGATTGGACCTAGGGTTAGGGTTATGTTGAGGGCTAGGGTTAGAGATCCGGTTAGGGTTCCGATTGAACCTCAGGTTAGGGTTATGTTGAGGGCTGGGGTTAGAGATCCGGTTAGGGTTCCGATTGGACCTAGGGTTAGGGTTATGTTGAGGGCCAGGGGTATAGATCATGTTAGGGTTCCGATTGGACCTAGGATAAGGGTTATGTTGAGGGCTATGGTTAGATATCGGGTTAGGGTTCCGATTGGACCTAGGGTTAGGCTTACGTTGAGGGCTAGGGTTAGATATCCATGTAGGGTTCCGATTGGTCCTAGGGTTAGGGTTATGTTGAGGGCTAGGGTTAGAGATCCTGTTAGGGTTCCGATTGGACCTAGGGTTAGGGTTATGTTGAGGGCTAGCTTTAGAGATCCGGTTAGGGTTCCGATTGGACCTCGGGTTAGGGTTATGTTGAGGGAGAGGGGTAGAGATCCGGTTAGGGTTCGGATTGGTCCTAGGGTTAGGGTTATGTTGAGGGCTAGGGTTAGGGATCCGGTTACGGTTCCGATTGGACCTAGGGTTAGAGTTATGTTGAGGGCTAGGTATACAGACCGGGTTAGGGTTCCGATTGGACGTAGGATTAGGGTTATGTTGAGGGCTAGGGTTAGAGATCCGGTAAGGGTTACGATTGCACCCAGGGTAAGCGCTGTGTTGAGGGCTAGGGTTAGAGATGCGGTTAGAATTCCGATTGGACCTAGGGGTAGGGTTATGTTGAGGGCTAGGGTTAGAGTTCCATTTAGGGTTCCGATTGGACCTAGGGTTAGGGTTATGTTGAGGGCTCGGTTTTGAGATACGGTTAGGGTTCCGATTGGACCTAGGGTTAGGGTTATGTTGAGGGCTAGGGTTAGAGATCCGGTAAGGGTTACGGTTGGACCCAGGGTTAGCGTTGTGTTGAGGGCTAGGGTTAGAAATCTGGTTAGGGTTCCGATTGGTCCTAGGGTTAGGGTTATGTTGAGGGCTAGGGTTAGAGTTCCGTTTAGGGTTCCAATTGGACATAGGGTTAGGGTTATGTTGAGGGCTAGGGTTAGAGATCAGGTTAGGGTTCCGATTGGACCTAGGGTTAGGGTTATGTTGAGGGCTAGGTTTAGAGTTCCGGTTAGGTTTCCGATTGGACCTAGGGTTAGGGTTATGTTGAGGGCTAGGTATACAGATCCGGTTAGGTTTCCGATTGGACCTAGGGTTAGGGTTAGGTTGAGGACTAGGGTTAGAGATCCGGTTGGGGTTCCGATTGGACCTAGGGTTAGGGTTATGTTGAGGGCCAGGGTTAGAGATCCGGTTAGGGTTCCGATTGGACCTAGGGTTAGGGTTATGTTGAGGGCTAGGTTTAGAGATCCGGTTAGGGTTCCGATTGGACCTAGGGTTAGGGTTATGTTGAGGACGAGGAGTAGAGATCCGGTTAAGTTTTCGATTGTACCTAGGGTTAGGGTTATGTTGAGGGCTAGGTATACAGATCCGGTTAGGGTTCCGATTGGACCTAGGGTCAGGGTTATGTTGAGGCCTAGGGTTAGAGATCCGGTTAGGGTTCCGATTGGACCTAGGGTTAGGGTTATGTTGAGGGCTAGGGTTAGAGATCCGGTTAGGGTTCCGATTGGACCTAGGGTTAGGGTTATGTTGAGGGCGAGGGGTAGAGATCCTGTTAGGGTTCCGATTGGACCTAGGCTTAGGGTTATGTTGAGGGCTAGGGTTAGATATCCATTTAAGGTTCCTATTGGTCCTAGGGTTAGGGTTATGTTGAGGGCTATGGTTAGAGATCCGGTTAGGGTTCCGATTGGACCTAGGGTTAGGGTTATTTTGAGGGCTAGGTTTAGAGATCCGGTTAGGGTTCCGATTGGACCTCGGGTTAGGGTTATGTTGAGGGCGAGGGGTAGAGATACGGTTAGGGTTCGGATTGGTCCTAGGGTTAGGGTTATGTTGATGGCTAGGGTTAGCGATCCGGTTAGGGTTCCGATTGGACCTAGGGTTAGGGTTATGTTGAGGGCTAGGTATACAGACCCGGTTAGGGTTCAGATTGGACCTAGTGTTAGGGTTATGTTGAGGGCGAGGGGTAGAGATCCTGGTAGGGTTCCGATTGGACCTAGGGTTAGGGTTATGTTGAGGGCTAGGGTTAGATATCCATTTAGTGTTCCAATTGGACCTAGGGTTGGGTTATGTTGAGGGCAAGGGTTAGAGATCCGGTTAGGGTTCCGATTGGACCTAGGGTTAGGGTTATGTTGAGGAAGAGGGGTATAGATCCTGTTAGGATACCGATTGGACCTAGGGTTAGGGTTAAGTTGAGGGCTATGTTTAGATATCCGGTTAGGGTTCCGATTGAACCTGGGGTTAGGGTTACGTTGAGGGCTAGGTTTAGATATCCATGTAGGGTTCCGATTGGTCCTAGAGTTAGGGTTATGTTGAGGGCTAGGGTTAGAGTTCCGTTTAGGGTTCCAATTGGACCTAGGGTTAGGGTTATGTTGAGGGCTAGGGTTAGAGATCAGGTTAGGGTTCCGATTGGACCTAGGGTTAGGGTTATGTTGAGGGCTAGTGTTAGAGATCGGGTTAGGTTTCCGATTGGACCTAGGGTTAGGGTTATGTTGAGGGCTAGGTATACAGATCCAGTTAGGGTTCCGATTGGACTTAGGGTTAGGGTTATGTTGAGGCCTAGGGTTAGAGTTCCGGTTAGGGTTCCGATTGGACCTAGGGTTAGGGTTATGTTGAGGGCTAGGTATACAGATCCGGTTAGGGTTCCGATTGGACCTAGGGTTAGGGCTAGGTTGAGGACTAGGGTTAGAGATCCGGTTAGGGTTCCGATTGGACCTAGGGTTAGGGTTATGTTGAGGGCTAGGTTTAGAGATCCGGTTAGTGTTCCGATTGGACCTAGGGTTAGGGTTATGTTGAGGACGAGGGGTAGAGATCCTGTTAGGGTTCCGATTGGACCTAGGGTTAGGGTTATGTTGAGGGCTAGGGTTAGACATCCGGTTAGTGTTCCGATTGGACCTAGGGTTAATGGTTACGATGAGGGCTAGGGTTAGATATCCATTTAGGGTTCCGATTGGACCTAGGGTTAGGGTTATGTTGAGGGCTAGGGTTAGAGATCCTGTTAGGGTTCCGATTGTACTTAGGGTTAGGGTTATGTTGAGGGCTAGGGTTAGAGATCCTGTTAGGGTACCGATTGGACCTAGGGTTAGGGTTATGTAGAGGGCTAGGGTTAGATATCCGGTTAGGGTTCTGATTGGACCTAGGGTTAGGGTTATGTTGAGGGCGAGGGGTAGAGATCCGTTTAGGGTTCGGATTGGACCTAGGGTTAGTGTTATGTTGACGGCTAAGTATACAGACCCGGTTAGGGTTCCGATTGGACCTAGCGTTAGGGTTATGTTTAGGGCTAGGGTTGGAGATCCGGTAAGGGTTACGATTGGACCCAGGGTTAGCGTTGTGTTGAGGGTTAGGGTTAGAGATCCGGTTAGGATTCCGATTGGACCTAGGGTTAGGGTTATGTTGAGGGCTAGGGTTAGAGATACGGTTAGGGTTCCGATTGGATCTAGGGTTAGGGTTATGTTGAGGCCTAGTGTTAGAGATCCGGTTAAGTTTCCGATTGGACCTAGGGTTAGGGTTATGTTGAGGGCTAGGTATACAGACCCGGTTAGGGTTCCGATTGGACCTAGTGTTAGGGTTATGTTGAGGGCTAGGGTTAGATATCCATTTAGTGTTCCAATTGGACATAGGGTTGGGTTATGTTGAGGGCAAGGGTTAGAGATCCGGTTAGGGTTCCGATTGGACCTATGGTTAGGGTTATGTTGAGGAAGAGGGGTATAGATCCTGTTAGGAAACCGATTGGGCCTAGGGTTAGGGTTATGTTGAGGGCTATGTTTAGATATCCGGTTAGGGTTCCGATTGAACCTAGGGTTAGGGTTACGTTGAGGGCTAGGTTTAGATATCCATGTAGGGTTCCGATTGGTCCTAGGGTTAGGGTTATGTTGAGGGCTAGGTTTAGAGATCCGGTTAGGGTTCCGAATGGACCTCGGGTTAGGGTTATGGTGAGGGCGAGGGGCAGAGATCCGGTTAGGGTTCGGATTGGTCCTGGGGTTAGGGTTATGTTGAGGGCTAGGGTTAGAGATCCGGTTAGGGTTCCGATTGGACCTAGGGTTAGGGTTATGTTGAGGGCTAGGGTTAGAGATCCGGTTAGGGTTCCGATTGGACCTCAGGTTAGGGTTATGTTGAGGGCTGGGGTTAGAGATCCGGTTAGGATTCCGATTGGACCTAGGGTTAGGGTTATGTTGAGGGCCAGGGGTATAGATCATGTTAGGGTTCCGATTGGACCTAGGGTTAGGGTTATGTTGAGGGCTATGGTTAGATATCGGGTTAGGGTTCCGATTGGACCTAGGGTTAGGCTTACGTTGAGGGCTAGGGTTAGATATCCATGTAGGGTTCCGATTGGTCCTAGGGTTAGGGTTATGTTGAGGGCTAGGGTTAGAGATCCGGTTAGGGTTCCGATTGGACCTAGGGTTAGGTTTATGTTGAGGGCTAGGTTTAGAGATCCGGTTAGGGTTCCGATTGGACCTCGGGTTAGGGTTATGTTGAGGGCGAGTGGTAGAGATCCGGTTAGGGTTCGGATTGGTCCTAGGGTTAGGGTTATGTTGAGTGCTATGGTTAGGGATCCGGTTACGGTTCCGATTGGACCTAGCGTTAGAGTTATGTTGAGGGTTTAGGTATACAGACCGGGTTAGAGTTCCGATTGGACCTAGGGTTAGGGTTATGTTGAGGGCTAGGGTTAGAGATCCGGTAAGGGTTACGATTGGACCCAGGGTAAGCGCTGTGTTGAGCGCTAGGGTTAGAGATGCGGTTAGGATTCCGATTGGACCTAGGGGTAGGATTATGTTGAGGGCTAGGGTTAGAGTTCCGTTTAGGGTTCCGATTGGACCTAGGGTTAGGGTTATGTTCAGGGCTAGGGTTAGAGATCCGGTAATGGTTACGGTTGGAACCAGGGTTAGCGTTGTGTTGAGGGCTAGGGTTAGGGATCCGGTTAGGGTTCCGATTGGACCTAGGGTTAGGGTTATGTTGAGGGCTAGGGTTAGAGTTCCGTTTAGGGTTCCATTTGGACCTAGGGTTAGGGTTATGTTGAGGGCTAGGGTTAGAGATCAGGTTAGGGTTCCGATTGGACCTAGGGTTAGGGTTATGTTGAGGGCTAGTGTTAGAGATCGGGTTAGGTTTCCGATTGGACCTAGGGTTAGGGTTATGTTGAGGGCTAGGTATACAGATCCGGTTAGGGTTCCGATTGGACCTAGGGTTAGGGTTAGGTTGAGGACTAGGGTTAGAGATCCGGTTAGGGTTCCGTTTGGACCTAGGGTTAGGGTTATGTTGAGGGCCAGGGTTAGAGATCCGGTTAGGGTTCCGATTGGACCTAGGGTTAGGGTTATGTTGAGGGCTAGGGTTAGAGATCCGGTTAGGGTTCCGATTGGACCTAGGGTTAGGGTTATGTTGAGGACGAGGGGTAGAGATCTGGTTAAGTTTCCGATTAGACCTAGGGTTAGGGTTATGTTGAGGGCTAGGTATACAGATCCGGTTAGGGTTCCGATTGGACCTAGGGTCAGGGTTATGTTGAGGGCTAGGGTTAGAGATCCGGTTAGGGTTCCGATTGGACCTAGGGTTAGGGTTATGTTGAGGAAGAGGGGTAGAGATCCGGTTAAGTTTCCGATTGGACCTAGGGTTAGGGTTATGTTGAGGGCTAGGTATACAGATCCGGTTAGGGTTCCGATTGGACCTAGGGTCAAGGTTATGTTGAGGGCGAGGGTTAGAGATCCGGTTAGGGTTCCGATTGGACCTAGGGTTAGGGTTATGTTGAGGGCGAGGGGTAGAGATCCTGTTAGGGTTGCGATTGGACCTAGGCTTAGGGTTATGTTGAGGGCTAGGGTTAGATATCCATTTAAGGTTCCCCTTGGTCCTAGGGTTAGGGTTATATTGAGGGCTATGGTTAGAGATCCGGTTAGGGTTCCGATTGGACCTAGGGTTAGGGTTATGTTGAGGGCTAGGTATACAGATCCGGTTAGGGTTCCGATTGGACCTAGGGTCAGGGTTATGTTGAGGGCTAGGGTTAGAGATCCGGTTAGGGTTCCGATTGGACCTAGGGTTAGGGTTATGTTGAGGGCTAGGGTTAGAGATCCGGTTATGGTTCCGATTGGACCTAGGGTTAGGGTTATGTTGAGGGCGAGGGGTAGAGATCCTGTTAGGGTTCCGATTCGACCTAGGCTTAGGGTTATGTTGAGGGCTAGGGTTAGATATCCATTTAAGGTTCCGATTGGTCCTAGGGTTAGGGTTATGTTGAGGGCTATGGTTAGAGATCCGGTTAGGGTTCCGATTGGACCTAGGGTTAGGGTTATGTTGAGGGCTAGGTTTAGAGATCCGGTTAGGGTTCCGATTGGACCTCGGGTTAGGGTTATGTTGAGGGCAAGGGGTAGAGATACGGTTAGGGTTCGGATTGGTCCTAGGGTTAGGGTTATGTTGATGGCTAGGGTTAGCGATCCGGTTAGGGTTCCGATTGGACCTAGGGTTAGGGTTATGTTGAGGGCTAGGTATACAGACCCAGTTAGGGTTCAGATTGGACCTAGTGTTAGGGTTATGTTGAGGGCGAGGGGTAGAGATCCTGGTAGGGTTCCGATTGGACCTAGGGTTAGGGTTATGTTGAGGGCTAGGGTTAGATATCCATTTAGTGTTCCAATTGGACCTAGGGTTGGGTTATGTTGAGGGCAAGGGTTAGAGATCCGGTTAGGGTTCCGATTGGACCTAGGGTTAGGGTTATGTTGAGGAAGAGGGGTATAGATCCTGGTAGGATACCGATTGGACGTAGGGTTAGGGTTAAGTTGAGGGCTATGTTTAGATATCCGGTTAGGGTTCCGATTGAACCTGGGGTTAGGGTTACGTTGAGGGCTAGGTTTAGATATCCATGTAGGGTTCCGATTGGTCCTAGAGTTAGGGTTATGTTGAGGGCTAGGGTTAGAGTTCCGTTTAGGGTTCCAATTGGACCTAGGGTTAGGGTTATGTTGAGGGCTAGGGTTAGAGATCAGGTTAGGGTTCCGATTGGACCTAGGGTTAGGGTTATGTTGAGGGCTAGTGTTAGAGATCGGGTTAGGTTTCCGATTGGACCTAGGGTTAGGGTTATGTTGAGGGCTAGGTATACAGATCCAGTTAGGGTTCCGATTGGACTTAGGGTTAGGGTTATGTTGAGGTCTAGGGTTAGAGTTCCGGTTAAGGTTCCGATTGGACCTAGGGTTAGGGTTATGTTGAGGGCTAGGTATACAGATCCGGTTAGGGTTCCGATTGGACCTAGGGTTAGGGCTAGGTTGAGGACTAGGGTTAGAGATCCGGTTAGGGTTCCGATTGGACCTAGGGTTAGGGTTAGGTTGAGGACTAGGGTTAGAGATCCGGTTGGGGTTCCGATTGGACCTAGGGTTAGGGTTATGTTGAGGGCCAGGGTTAGAGATCCGGTTAGGGTTCCGATTGGACCTAGGGTTAGGGTTATGTTGAGGGCTAGGGTTAAAGATCCGGTTAGGGTTCCGATTGGACCTAGGGTTAGGGTTATGTTGAGGAAGAGGGGTAGAGATCCGGTTAAGTTTCCGATTGGACCTAGGGTTTGGGTTATGTTGAGGGCTAGGTATACAGATCCGGTTAGGGTTCCGATTGGACCTAGGGTCAAGGTTATGTTGAGGGCGAGGGTTAGAGATCCGGTTAGGGTTCCGATTGGACCTAGGGTTAGGGTTATGTTGAGGGCGAGGGGTAGAGATCATGTTAGGGTTGCGATTGGACCTAGGCTTAGGGTTATGTTGAGGGCTAGGGTTAGATATCCATTTAAGGTTCCCCTTGGTCCTAGGGTTAGGGTTATATTGAGGGCTATGGTTAGAGATCCGGTTAGGGTTCCGATTGGACCTAGGGTTAGGGTTATGTTGAGGGCTAGGTATACAGATCCGGTTAGAGTTCCGATTGGACCTAGGGTCAGGGTTATGTTGAGGGCTAGGGTTAGAGATCCGGTTAGGGTTCCGATTGGACCTAGGGTTAGGGTTATGTTGAGGGCTAGGGTTAGAGATCCGGTTAGGGTTCCGATTGGACCTAGGGTTAGGGTTATGTTGAGGGCGAGGGGTAGAGATCCTGTTAGGGTTCCGATTCGACCTAGGCTTAGGGTTATGTTGAGGGCTAGGGTTAGATATCCATTTAAGGTTCCGATTGGCCCTAGGGTTAGGGTTATGTTGAGGGCTATGGTTAGAGATCCGGTTAGGGTTCCGATTGGACCTAGGGTTAGGGTTATGTTGAGGGCTAGGTTTAGAGATCCGGTTAGGGTTCCGATTGGACCTCGGGTTAGGGTTATGGTGAGGGCGAGGGGCAGAGATCCGGTTAGGGTTCGGATTGGTCCTGGGGTTAGGGTTATGTTGAGGGCTAGGGTTAGAGATCCGGTTAGGGTTCCGATTGGACCTAGGGTTAGGGTTATGTTGAGGGCTAGGGTTAGAGATCCGGTTAGGGTTCCGATTGAACCTCAGGTTAGGGTTATGTTGAGGGCTGGGGTTAGAGATCCGGTTAGGGTTCCGATTGGACCTAGGGTTAGGGTTATGTTGAGGGCCAGGGGTATAGATCATGTTAGGGTTCCGATTGGACCTAGGATAAGGGTTATGTTGAGGGCTATGGTTAGATATCGGGTTAGGGTTCCGATTGGACCTAGGGTTAGGCTTACGTTGAGGGCTAGGGTTAGATATCCATGTAGGGTTCCGATTGGTCCTAGGGTTAGGGTTATGTTGAGGGCTAGGGTTAGAGATCCTGTTAGGGTTCCGATTGGACCTAGGGTTAGGGTTATGTTGAGGGCTAGCTTTAGAGATCCGGTTAGGGTTCCGATTGGACCTCGGGTTAGGGTTATGTTGAGGGAGAGGGGTAGAGATCCGGTTAGGGTTCGGATTGGTCCTAGGGTTAGGGTTATGTTGAGGGCTAGGGTTAGGGATCCGGTTACGGTTCCGATTGGACCTAGGGTTAGAGTTATGTTGAGGGCTAGGTATACAGACCGGGTTAGGGTTCCGATTGGACGTAGGATTAGGGTTATGTTGAGGGCTAGGGTTAGAGATCCGGTAAGGGTTACGATTGCACCCAGGGTAAGCGCTGTGTTGAGGGCTAGGGTTAGAGATGCGGTTAGAATTCCGATTGGACCTAGGGGTAGGGTTATGTTGAGGGCTAGGGTTAGAGTTCCATTTAGGGTTCCGATTGGACCTAGGGTTAGGGTTATGTTGAGGGCTCGGTTTTGAGATACGGTTAGGGTTCCGATTGGACCTAGGGTTAGGGTTATGTTGAGGGCTAGGGTTAGAGATCCGGTAAGGGTTACGGTTGGACCCAGGGTTAGCGTTGTGTTGAGGGCTAGGGTTAGAAATCTGGTTAGGGTTCCGATTGGTCCTAGGGTTAGGGTTATGTTGAGGGCTAGGGTTAGAGTTCCGTTTAGGGTTCCAATTGGACATAGGGTTAGGGTTATGTTGAGGGCTAGGGTTAGAGATCAGGTTAGGGTTCCGATTGGACCTAGGGTTAGGGTTATGTTGAGGGCTAGGTTTAGAGTTCCGGTTAGGTTTCCGATTGGACCTAGGGTTAGGGTTATGTTGAGGGCTAGGTATACAGATCCGGTTAGGTTTCCGATTGGACCTAGGGTTAGGGTTAGGTTGAGGACTAGGGTTAGAGATCCGGTTGGGGTTCCGATTGGACCTAGGGTTAGGGTTATGTTGAGGGCCAGGGTTAGAGATCCGGTTAGGGTTCCGATTGGACCTAGGGTTAGGGTTATGTTGAGGGCTAGGTTTAGAGATCCGGTTAGGGTTCCGATTGGACCTAGGGTTAGGGTTATGTTGAGGACGAGGAGTAGAGATCCGGTTAAGTTTTCGATTGTACCTAGGGTTAGGGTTATGTTGAGGGCTAGGTATACAGATCCGGTTAGGGTTCCGATTGGACCTAGGGTCAGGGTTATGTTGAGGCCTAGGGTTAGAGATCCGGTTAGGGTTCCGATTGGACCTAGGGTTAGGGTTATGTTGAGGGCTAGGGTTAGAGATCCGGTTAGGGTTCCGATTGGACCTAGGGTTAGGGTTATGTTGAGGGCGAGGGGTAGAGATCCTGTTAGGGTTCCGATTGGACCTAGGCTTAGGGTTATGTTGAGGGCTAGGGTTAGATATCCATTTAAGGTTCCTATTGGTCCTAGGGTTAGGGTTATGTTGAGGGCTATGGTTAGAGATCCGGTTAGGGTTCCGATTGGACCTAGGGTTAGGGTTATTTTGAGGGCTAGGTTTAGAGATCCGGTTAGGGTTCCGATTGGACCTCGGGTTAGGGTTATGTTGAGGGCGAGGGGTAGAGATACGGTTAGGGTTCGGATTGGTCCTAGGGTTAGGGTTATGTTGATGGCTAGGGTTAGCGATCCGGTTAGGGTTCCGATTGGACCTAGGGTTAGGGTTATGTTGAGGGCTAGGTATACAGACCCGGTTAGGGTTCAGATTGGACCTAGTGTTAGGGTTATGTTGAGGGCGAGGGGTAGAGATCCTGGTAGGGTTCCGATTGGACCTAGGGTTAGGGTTATGTTGAGGGCTAGGGTTAGATATCCATTTAGTGTTCCAATTGGACCTAGGGTTGGGTTATGTTGAGGGCAAGGGTTAGAGATCCGGTTAGGGTTCCGATTGGACCTAGGGTTAGGGTTATGTTGAGGAAGAGGGGTATAGATCCTGTTAGGATACCGATTGGACCTAGGGTTAGGGTTAAGTTGAGGGCTATGTTTAGATATCCGGTTAGGGTTCCGATTGAACCTGGGGTTAGGGTTACGTTGAGGGCTAGGTTTAGATATCCATGTAGGGTTCCGATTGGTCCTAGGGTTAGGGTTATGTTGAGGGCTAGGTTTAGAGATCCGGTTAGGGTTCCGAATGGACCTCGGGTTAGGGTTATGGTGAGGGCGAGGGGCAGAGATCCGGTTAGGGTTCGGATTGGTCCTGGGGTTAGGGTTATGTTGAGGGCTAGGGTTAGAGATCCGGTTAGGGTTCCGATTGGACCTAGGGTTAGGGTTATGTTGAGGGCTAGGGTTAGAGATCCGGTTAGGGTTCCGATTGGACCTCAGGTTAGGGTTATGTTGAGGGCTGGGGTTAGAGATCCGGTTAGGATTCCGATTGGACCTAGGGTTAGGGTTATGTTGAGGGCCAGGGGTATAGATCATGTTAGGGTTCCGATTGGACCTAGGGTTAGGGTTATGTTGAGGGCTATGGTTAGATATCGGGTTAGGGTTCCGATTGGACCTAGGGTTAGGCTTACGTTGAGGGCTAGGGTTAGATATCCATGTAGGGTTCCGATTGGTCCTAGGGTTAGGGTTATGTTGAGGGCTAGGGTTAGAGATCCGGTTAGGGTTCCGATTGGACCTAGGGTTAGGTTTATGTTGAGGGCTAGGTTTAGAGATCCGGTTAGGGTTCCGATTGGACCTCGGGTTAGGGTTATGTTGAGGGCGAGTGGTAGAGATCCGGTTAGGGTTCGGATTGGTCCTAGGGTTAGGGTTATGTTGAGTGCTATGGTTAGGGATCCGGTTACGGTTCCGATTGGACCTAGCGTTAGAGTTATGTTGAGGGTTTAGGTATACAGACCGGGTTAGAGTTCCGATTGGACCTAGGGTTAGGGTTATGTTGAGGGCTAGGGTTAGAGATCCGGTAAGGGTTACGATTGGACCCAGGGTAAGCGCTGTGTTGAGCGCTAGGGTTAGAGATGCGGTTAGGATTCCGATTGGACCTAGGGGTAGGATTATGTTGAGGGCTAGGGTTAGAGTTCCGTTTAGGGTTCCGATTGGACCTAGGGTTAGGGTTATGTTCAGGGCTAGGGTTAGAGATCCGGTAATGGTTACGGTTGGAACCAGGGTTAGCGTTGTGTTGAGGGCTAGGGTTAGGGATCCGGTTAGGGTTCCGATTGGACCTAGGGTTAGGGTTATGTTGAGGGCTAGGGTTAGAGTTCCGTTTAGGGTTCCATTTGGACCTAGGGTTAGGGTTATGTTGAGGGCTAGGGTTAGAGATCAGGTTAGGGTTCCGATTGGACCTAGGGTTAGGGTTATGTTGAGGGCTAGTGTTAGAGATCGGGTTAGGTTTCCGATTGGACCTAGGGTTAGGGTTATGTTGAGGGCTAGGTATACAGATCCGGTTAGGGTTCCGATTGGACCTAGGGTTAGGGTTAGGTTGAGGACTAGGGTTAGAGATCCGGTTAGGGTTCCGTTTGGACCTAGGGTTAGGGTTATGTTGAGGGCCAGGGTTAGAGATCCGGTTAGGGTTCCGATTGGACCTAGGGTTAGGGTTATGTTGAGGGCTAGGGTTAGAGATCCGGTTAGGGTTCCGATTGGACCTAGGGTTAGGGTTATGTTGAGGACGAGGGGTAGAGATCTGGTTAAGTTTCCGATTAGACCTAGGGTTAGGGTTATGTTGAGGGCTAGGTATACAGATCCGGTTAGGGTTCCGATTGGACCTAGGGTCAGGGTTATGTTGAGGGCTAGGGTTAGAGATCCGGTTAGGGTTCCGATTGGACCTAGGGTTAGGGTTATGTTGAGGAAGAGGGGTAGAGATCCGGTTAAGTTTCCGATTGGACCTAGGGTTAGGGTTATGTTGAGGGCTAGGTATACAGATCCGGTTAGGGTTCCGATTGGACCTAGGGTCAAGGTTATGTTGAGGGCGAGGGTTAGAGATCCGGTTAGGGTTCCGATTGGACCTAGGGTTAGGGTTATGTTGAGGGCGAGGGGTAGAGATCCTGTTAGGGTTGCGATTGGACCTAGGCTTAGGGTTATGTTGAGGGCTAGGGTTAGATATCCATTTAAGGTTCCCCTTGGTCCTAGGGTTAGGGTTATATTGAGGGCTATGGTTAGAGATCCGGTTAGGGTTCCGATTGGACCTAGGGTTAGGGTTATGTTGAGGGCTAGGTATACAGATCCGGTTAGGGTTCCGATTGGACCTAGGGTCAGGGTTATGTTGAGGGCTAGGGTTAGCGATCCGGTTAGGGTTCCGATTGGACCTAGGGTTAGGGTTATGTTGAGGGCAAGGGGTAGAGATACGGTTAGGGTTCGGATTGGTCCTAGGGTTAGGGTTATGTTGATGGCTAGGGTTAGCGATCCGGTTAGGGTTCCGATTGGACCTAGGGTTAGGGTTATGTTGAGGGCTAGGTATACAGACCCAGTTAGGGTTCAGATTGGACCTAGTGTTAGGGTTATGTTGAGGGCGAGGGGTAGAGATCCTGGTAGGGTTCCGATTGGACCTAGGGTTAGGGTTATGTTGAGGGCTAGGGTTAGATATCCATTTAGTGTTCCAATTGGACCTAGGGTTGGGTTATGTTGAGGGCAAGGGTTAGAGATCCGGTTAGGGTTCCGATTGGACCTAGGGTTAGGGTTATGTTGAGGAAGAGGGGTATAGATCCTGGTAGGATACCGATTGGACGTAGGGTTAGGGTTAAGTTGAGGGCTATGTTTAGATATCCGGTTAGGGTTCCGATTGAACCTGGGGTTAGGGTTACGTTGAGGGCTAGGTTTAGATATCCATGTAGGGTTCCGATTGGTCCTAGAGTTAGGGTTATGTTGAGGGCTAGGGTTAGAGTTCCGTTTAGGGTTCCAATTGGACCTAGGGTTAGGGTTATGTTGAGGGCTAGGGTTAGAGATCAGGTTAGGGTTCCGATTGGACCTAGGGTTAGGGTTATGTTGAGGGCTAGTGTTAGAGATCGGGTTAGGTTTCCGATTGGACCTAGGGTTAGGGTTATGTTGAGGGCTAGGTATACAGATCCAGTTAGGGTTCCGATTGGACTTAGGGTTAGGGTTATGTTGAGGTCTAGGGTTAGAGTTCCGGTTAAGGTTCCGATTGGACCTAGGGTTAGGGTTATGTTGAGGGCTAGGTATACAGATCCGGTTAGGGTTCCGATTGGACCTAGGGTTAGGGCTAGGTTGAGGACTAGGGTTAGAGATCCGGTTAGGGTTCCGATTGGACCTAGGGTTAGGGTTAGGTTGAGGACTAGGGTTAGAGATCCGGTTGGGGTTCCGATTGGACCTAGGGTTAGGGTTATGTTGAGGGCCAGGGTTAGAGATCCGGTTAGGGTTCCGATTGGACCTAGGGTTAGGGTTATGTTGAGGGCTAGGGTTAAAGATCCGGTTAGGGTTCCGATTGGACCTAGGGTTAGGGTTATGTTGAGGAAGAGGGGTAGAGATCCGGTTAAGTTTCCGATTGGACCTAGGGTTTGGGTTATGTTGAGGGCTAGGTATACAGATCCGGTTAGGGTTCCGATTGGACCTAGGGTCAAGGTTATGTTGAGGGCGAGGGTTAGAGATCCGGTTAGGGTTCCGATTGGACCTAGGGTTAGGGTTATGTTGAGGGCGAGGGGTAGAGATCATGTTAGGGTTGCGATTGGACCTAGGCTTAGGGTTATGTTGAGGGCTAGGGTTAGATATCCATTTAAGGTTCCCCTTGGTCCTAGGGTTAGGGTTATATTGAGGGCTATGGTTAGAGATCCGGTTAGGGTTCCGATTGGACCTAGGGTTAGGGTTATGTTGAGGGCTAGGTATACAGATCCGGTTAGAGTTCCGATTGGACCTAGGGTCAGGGTTATGTTGAGGGCTAGGGTTAGAGATCCGGTTAGGGTTCCGATTGGACCTAGGGTTAGGGTTATGTTGAGGGCTAGGGTTAGAGATCCGGTTAGGGTTCCGATTGGACCTAGGGTTAGGGTTATGTTGAGGGCGAGGGGTAGAGATCCTGTTAGGGTTCCGATTCGACCTAGGCTTAGGGTTATGTTGAGGGCTAGGGTTAGATATCCATTTAAGGTTCCGATTGGCCCTAGGGTTAGGGTTATGTTGAGGGCTATGGTTAGAGATCCGGTTAGGGTTCCGATTGGACCTAGGGTTAGGGTTATGTTGAGGGCTAGGTTTAGAGATCCGGTTAGGGTTCCGATTGGACCTCGGGTTAGGGTTATGGTGAGGGCGAGGGGCAGAGATCCGGTTAGGGTTCGGATTGGTCCTGGGGTTAGGGTTATGTTGAGGGCTAGGGTTAGAGATCCGGTTAGGGTTCCGATTGGACCTAGGGTTAGGGTTATGTTGAGGGCTAGGGTTAGAGATCCGGTTAGGGTTCCGATTGAACCTCAGGTTAGGGTTATGTTGAGGGCTGGGGTTAGAGATCCGGTTAGGGTTCCGATTGGACCTAGGGTTAGGGTTATGTTGAGGGCCAGGGGTATAGATCATGTTAGGGTTCCGATTGGACCTAGGATAAGGGTTATGTTGAGGGCTATGGTTAGATATCGGGTTAGGGTTCCGATTGGACCTAGGGTTAGGCTTACGTTGAGGGCTAGGGTTAGATATCCATGTAGGGTTCCGATTGGTCCTAGGGTTAGGGTTATGTTGAGGGCTAGGGTTAGAGATCCTGTTAGGGTTCCGATTGGACCTAGGGTTAGGGTTATGTTGAGGGCTAGCTTTAGAGATCCGGTTAGGGTTCCGATTGGACCTCGGGTTAGGGTTATGTTGAGGGAGAGGGGTAGAGATCCGGTTAGGGTTCGGATTGGTCCTAGGGTTAGGGTTATGTTGAGGGCTAGGGTTAGGGATCCGGTTACGGTTCCGATTGGACCTAGGGTTAGAGTTATGTTGAGGGCTAGGTATACAGACCGGGTTAGGGTTCCGATTGGACGTAGGATTAGGGTTATGTTGAGGGCTAGGGTTAGAGATCCGGTAAGGGTTACGATTGCACCCAGGGTAAGCGCTGTGTTGAGGGCTAGGGTTAGAGATGCGGTTAGAATTCCGATTGGACCTAGGGGTAGGGTTATGTTGAGGGCTAGGGTTAGAGTTCCATTTAGGGTTCCGATTGGACCTAGGGTTAGGGTTATGTTGAGGGCTCGGTTTTGAGATACGGTTAGGGTTCCGATTGGACCTAGGGTTAGGGTTATGTTGAGGGCTAGGGTTAGAGATCCGGTAAGGGTTACGGTTGGACCCAGGGTTAGCGTTGTGTTGAGGGCTAGGGTTAGAAATCTGGTTAGGGTTCCGATTGGTCCTAGGGTTAGGGTTATGTTGAGGGCTAGGGTTAGAGTTCCGTTTAGGGTTCCAATTGGACATAGGGTTAGGGTTATGTTGAGGGCTAGGGTTAGAGATCAGGTTAGGGTTCCGATTGGACCTAGGGTTAGGGTTATGTTGAGGGCTAGGTTTAGAGTTCCGGTTAGGTTTCCGATTGGACCTAGGGTTAGGGTTATGTTGAGGGCTAGGTATACAGATCCGGTTAGGTTTCCGATTGGACCTAGGGTTAGGGTTAGGTTGAGGACTAGGGTTAGAGATCCGGTTGGGGTTCCGATTGGACCTAGGGTTAGGGTTATGTTGAGGGCCAGGGTTAGAGATCCGGTTAGGGTTCCGATTGGACCTAGGGTTAGGGTTATGTTGAGGGCTAGGTTTAGAGATCCGGTTAGGGTTCCGATTGGACCTAGGGTTAGGGTTATGTTGAGGACGAGGAGTAGAGATCCGGTTAAGTTTTCGATTGTACCTAGGGTTAGGGTTATGTTGAGGGCTAGGTATACAGATCCGGTTAGGGTTCCGATTGGACCTAGGGTCAGGGTTATGTTGAGGCCTAGGGTTAGAGATCCGGTTAGGGTTCCG
Source organism: Miniopterus natalensis (assembly GCF_054644295.1). Lineage (NCBI taxonomy): Eukaryota > Metazoa > Chordata > Mammalia > Chiroptera > Miniopteridae > Miniopterus > Miniopterus natalensis. The sequence goes on along the minus strand of NC_142085.1, from coordinate 710,014 downwards.
ATTGGACCTAGGGTTAGGGTTATGTTGAGGGCTAGGGTTAGAGATCCGGTTAGGGTTCCGATTGGACCTAGGGTTAGGGTTATGTTGAGGGCGAGGGGTAGAGATCCTGTTAGGGTTCCGATTGGACCTAGGCTTAGGGTTATGTTGAGGGCTAGGGTTAGATATCCATTTAAGGTTCCTATTGGTCCTAGGGTTAGGGTTATGTTGAGGGCTATGGTTAGAGATCCGGTTAGGGTTCCGATTGGACCTAGGGTTAGGGTTATTTTGAGGGCTAGGTTTAGAGATCCGGTTAGGGTTCCGATTGGACCTCGGGTTAGGGTTATGTTGAGGGCGAGGGGTAGAGATACGGTTAGGGTTCGGATTGGTCCTAGGGTTAGGGTTATGTTGATGGCTAGGGTTAGCGATCCGGTTAGGGTTCCGATTGGACCTAGGGTTAGGGTTATGTTGAGGGCTAGGTATACAGACCCGGTTAGGGTTCAGATTGGACCTAGTGTTAGGGTTATGTTGAGGGCGAGGGGTAGAGATCCTGGTAGGGTTCCGATTGGACCTAGGGTTAGGGTTATGTTGAGGGCTAGGGTTAGATATCCATTTAGTGTTCCAATTGGACCTAGGGTTGGGTTATGTTGAGGGCAAGGGTTAGAGATCCGGTTAGGGTTCCGATTGGACCTAGGGTTAGGGTTATGTTGAGGAAGAGGGGTATAGATCCTGTTAGGATACCGATTGGACCTAGGGTTAGGGTTAAGTTGAGGGCTATGTTTAGATATCCGGTTAGGGTTCCGATTGAACCTGGGGTTAGGGTTACGTTGAGGGCTAGGTTTAGATATCCATGTAGGGTTCCGATTGGTCCTAGAGTTAGGGTTATGTTGAGGGCTAGGGTTAGAGTTCCGTTTAGGGTTCCAATTGGACCTAGGGTTAGGGTTATGTTGAGGGCTAGGGTTAGAGATCAGGTTAGGGTTCCGATTGGACCTAGGGTTAGGGTTATGTTGAGGGCTAGTGTTAGAGATCGGGTTAGGTTTCCGATTGGACCTAGGGTTAGGGTTATGTTGAGGGCTAGGTATACAGATCCAGTTAGGGTTCCGATTGGACTTAGGGTTAGGGTTATGTTGAGGCCTAGGGTTAGAGTTCCGGTTAGGGTTCCGATTGGACCTAGGGTTAGGGTTATGTTGAGGGCTAGGTATACAGATCCGGTTAGGGTTCCGATTGGACCTAGGGTTAGGGCTAGGTTGAGGACTAGGGTTAGAGATCCGGTTAGGGTTCCGATTGGACCTAGGGTTAGGGTTATGTTGAGGGCTAGGTTTAGAGATCCGGTTAGTGTTCCGATTGGACCTAGGGTTAGGGTTATGTTGAGGACGAGGGGTAGAGATCCTGTTAGGGTTCCGATTGGACCTAGGGTTAGGGTTATGTTGAGGGCTAGGGTTAGATATCCGGTTAGTGTTCCGATTGGACCTAGGGTTAATGGTTACGATGAGGGCTAGGGTTAGATATCCATTTAGGGTTCCGATTGGACCTAGGGTTAGGGTTATGTTGAGGGCTAGGGTTAGAGATCCTGTTAGGGTTCCGATTGTACTTAGGGTTAGGGTTATGTTGAGGGCTAGGGTTAGAGATCCTGTTAGGGTACCGATTGGACCTAGGGTTAGGGTTATGTAGAGGGCTAGGGTTAGATATCCGGTTAGGGTTCTGATTGGACCTAGGGTTAGGGTTATGTTGAGGGCGAGGGGTAGAGATCCGTTTAGGGTTCGGATTGGACCTAGGGTTAGTGTTATGTTGACGGCTAAGTATACAGACCCGGTTAGGGTTCCGATTGGACCTAGCGTTAGGGTTATGTTTAGGGCTAGGGTTGGAGATCCGGTAAGGGTTACGATTGGACCCAGGGTTAGCGTTGTGTTGAGGGTTAGGGTTAGAGATCCGGTTAGGATTCCGATTGGACCTAGGGTTAGGGTTATGTTGAGGGCTAGGGTTAGAGATACGGTTAGGGTTCCGATTGGATCTAGGGTTAGGGTTATGTTGAGGCCTAGTGTTAGAGATCCGGTTAAGTTTCCGATTGGACCTAGGGTTAGGGTTATGTTGAGGGCTAGGTATACAGACCCGGTTAGGGTTCCGATTGGACCTAGTGTTAGGGTTATGTTGAGGGCTAGGGTTAGATATCCATTTAGTGTTCCAATTGGACATAGGGTTGGGTTATGTTGAGGGCAAGGGTTAGAGATCCGGTTAGGGTTCCGATTGGACCTATGGTTAGGGTTATGTTGAGGAAGAGGGGTATAGATCCTGTTAGGAAACCGATTGGGCCTAGGGTTAGGGTTATGTTGAGGGCTATGTTTAGATATCCGGTTAGGGTTCCGATTGAACCTAGGGTTAGGGTTACGTTGAGGGCTAGGTTTAGATATCCATGTAGGGTTCCGATTGGTCCTAGGGTTAGGGTTATGTTGAGGGCTAGGTTTAGAGATCCGGTTAGGGTTCCGAATGGACCTCGGGTTAGGGTTATGGTGAGGGCGAGGGGCAGAGATCCGGTTAGGGTTCGGATTGGTCCTGGGGTTAGGGTTATGTTGAGGGCTAGGGTTAGAGATCCGGTTAGGGTTCCGATTGGACCTAGGGTTAGGGTTATGTTGAGGGCTAGGGTTAGAGATCCGGTTAGGGTTCCGATTGGACCTCAGGTTAGGGTTATGTTGAGGGCTGGGGTTAGAGATCCGGTTAGGATTCCGATTGGACCTAGGGTTAGGGTTATGTTGAGGGCCAGGGGTATAGATCATGTTAGGGTTCCGATTGGACCTAGGGTTAGGGTTATGTTGAGGGCTATGGTTAGATATCGGGTTAGGGTTCCGATTGGACCTAGGGTTAGGCTTACGTTGAGGGCTAGGGTTAGATATCCATGTAGGGTTCCGATTGGTCCTAGGGTTAGGGTTATGTTGAGGGCTAGGGTTAGAGATCCGGTTAGGGTTCCGATTGGACCTAGGGTTAGGTTTATGTTGAGGGCTAGGTTTAGAGATCCGGTTAGGGTTCCGATTGGACCTCGGGTTAGGGTTATGTTGAGGGCGAGTGGTAGAGATCCGGTTAGGGTTCGGATTGGTCCTAGGGTTAGGGTTATGTTGAGTGCTATGGTTAGGGATCCGGTTACGGTTCCGATTGGACCTAGCGTTAGAGTTATGTTGAGGGTTTAGGTATACAGACCGGGTTAGAGTTCCGATTGGACCTAGGGTTAGGGTTATGTTGAGGGCTAGGGTTAGAGATCCGGTAAGGGTTACGATTGGACCCAGGGTAAGCGCTGTGTTGAGCGCTAGGGTTAGAGATGCGGTTAGGATTCCGATTGGACCTAGGGGTAGGGTTATGTTGAGGGCTAGGGTTAGAGTTCCGTTTAGGGTTCCGATTGGACCTAGGGTTAGGGTTATGTTCAGGGCTAGGGTTAGAGATCCGGTAATGGTTACGGTTGGAACCAGGGTTAGCGTTGTGTTGAGGGCTAGGGTTAGGGATCCGGTTAGGGTTCCGATTGGACCTAGGGTTAGGGTTATGTTGAGGGCTAGGGTTAGAGTTCCGTTTAGGGTTCCATTTGGACCTAGGGTTAGGGTTATGTTGAGGGCTAGGGTTAGAGATCAGGTTAGGGTTCCGATTGGACCTAGGGTTAGGGTTATGTTGAGGGCTAGTGTTAGAGATCGGGTTAGGTTTCCGATTGGACCTAGGGTTAGGGTTATGTTGAGGGCTAGGTATACAGATCCGGTTAGGGTTCCGATTGGACCTAGGGTTAGGGTTAGGTTGAGGACTAGGGTTAGAGATCCGGTTAGGGTTCCGTTTGGACCTAGGGTTAGGGTTATGTTGAGGGCCAGGGTTAGAGATCCGGTTAGGGTTCCGATTGGACCTAGGGTTAGGGTTATGTTGAGGGCTAGGGTTAGAGATCCGGTTAGGGTTCCGATTGGACCTAGGGTTAGGGTTATGTTGAGGACGAGGGGTAGAGATCTGGTTAAGTTTCCGATTAGACCTAGGGTTAGGGTTATGTTGAGGGCTAGGTATACAGATCCGGTTAGGGTTCCGATTGGACCTAGGGTCAGGGTTATGTTGAGGGCTAGGGTTAGAGATCCGGTTAGGGTTCCGATTGGACCTAGGGTTAGGGTTATGTTGAGGGCTAGGGTTAGAGATCCGGTTAGGGTTCCGATTGGACCTAGGGTTAGGGTTATGTTGAGGGCGAGGGGTAGAGATCTTGTTAGGGTTCCGATTGGACCTAGGCTTAGGGTTATATTGAGGGCTAGGGTTAGATATCCATTTAAGGTTCCGATTGGTCCTATGGTTAGGGTTATGTTGAGGGCTATGGTTAGAGATCCGGTTAGGGTTCCGATTGGTTCTAGGGTTAGGGTTATGTTGAGGGCTAGGTTTAGAGATCCGGTTAGGGTTCCGATTGGACCTCGGGTTAGGGTTATGTTGAGGGCGAGGGGCAGAGATCCGGTTAGGGTTCGGATTGGTCCTAGGGTTAGGGTTATGTTGAGGGCTAGGGTTAGGGATCCGGTTAGGGTTCCGATTGGATCTAGGGTTAGGGTTATGTTGACGGCTAGGTATACAGACCCGGTTAGGGTTCCGATTGGACCTAGGGTTAGGGTTATGTTGAAGGCTAGGTTTAAAGATCCGGTAAGTGTTACGGTTGGACCCAGGGTTAGCGTTGTGTTGAGGGCTAGGGTTAGAGATCCGGTTAGGGTTCCGATTGGACCTAGGGTTAGGGTTATGTTGAGGGCTAGGGTTAGAGATCCGGTAAGTGTTACGGTTGGACCCAGGGTTAGCGTTGTGTTGAGGGCTAGGGTTAGAGATCCGGTTAGGGTTCCGATTGGACCTAGGGTTAGGTTTATGTTGAGGGCTAGGGTTAGAGATCCGGTAAGTTTTACGGTTGGACCCAGGGTTAGCGTTGTGTTGAGGGCTAGGGTTAGAGATCCGGTTAGGGTTCCGATTGGACCTAGGGTTAGGGTTATGTTGAGGGCTAGGGTTAGAGTTCCGTTTAGGGTTCCGATTGGACCTAGGGTTAGGGTTATGTTGAGGGCTAGGGTTAGAGATCCGGTTAGGGTTCTGATTGGACCTAGGGTTAGGGTTATGTTGAGGGCAAGGGTTAGAGATCCGGTTAGGGTTCCGATTGGACCTAGGGTTAGGGTTATGTTGAGAGCTGGGGTTAGAGATCCGGTTAGGGTTCCGATTGGACCTAGGGTTAGGGTTATGTTGATGAAGAGGGGTAGAGATCCTGTTAGGGTACCGATTGGACCTAGGGTTAGGGTTATGTTGAGGGCTATGGTTAGATATCCGGTTAGGGTTCCGATTGGACCTAGGGTTAGGGATACGTTGAGGGCTAGGTTTAGATATCCATGTAGGGTTCCGATTGGTCCTAGGGTTAGGGTTATGTTGAGGGCTAGGTTTAGAGATCCGGTTAGGGTTCCGATTGGACCTCGGGTTAGGGTTATGTTGAGGGCGAGGGGTAGAGATCCGGTTAGGGTTCGGATTGGTCCTAGGGTTAGGGTTATGTTGAGGGCTAGGGTTAGGGATCCGGTTAGGGTTCCGATTGGACCTAGGGTTAGGGTTATGTTGACGGCTAGGTATACAGACCCGGTTAGGGTTCCGATTGGACCTAGCGTTAGGGTTATGTTGAGGGCTAGGGTTAGAGATCCGGTAAGGGTTACGATTGGACCCAGGCTTAGCGTTGTGTTGAGGGCTAGGGTTAGAGATCCGGTTAGGATTCCGATTGGACCTAGTGTTAGGGTTATGTTGAGGGCTAGGGTTAGAGTTCCGTTTAGGGTTCCAATTGGACCTAGGGTTAGGGTTATGTTGAGGGCTAGTGTTAGAGATCGGGTTAGGTTTCCGATTGGACCTAAGGTTAGGGTTATGTTGAGGGCTAGATATACAGATCCGGTTAGGGTTCCGATTGGACCTAGGGTTAGGGTTATGTTGAGGGCTAGGGTTAGAGTTCCGGTTAGGTTTCCGATTGGACCTAGGATTAGGGTTATGTTGAGGGCTAGGTATACAGATCCGGTTAGGGTTCCGATTGGACCTAGGGTTAGGGTTAGGTTGAGGACTAGGGTTAGAGATCCGGTTAGGGTTCCGATTGGACCTAGGGTTAGGGTTATGTTGAGGGCTAGGATTAGAGATCCGGTTAGGGTTCCGATTGGACCTAGGGTTAGGGTTATGTTGAGGGCTAGGTATACAGATCCAGTTAGGGTTCCGATTGGACCTAGGGTTAGGGTTATGTTGAGGTATAGGGTTAGAGTTCCGGTTAGGTTTCCGATTGGACCTAGGGTTAGGGTTATGTTGAGGGCTAGGTATACAGAACCGGTTAGTGTTCCGATTGGACCTAGGGTTAGGGTTATGTTGAGGACGAGGGGTAGAGATCCTGTTAGGGTTCCGATTGGACCTAGGGTTAGGGTTATGATGAGGGCTAGGGTTAGATATCCGGTTAGTGTTCCGATTGGACCTAGGGTTAATGGTTACGATGAGGGCTAGGGTTAGATATCCATTTAGGGTTCCGATTGGACCTAGGGTTAGGGTTATGTTGAGGGCTAGGGTTAGAGATCCTGTTAGGGTTCCGATTGTACTTAGGGTTAGGGTTATGTTGAGGGCTAGGGTTAGAGATCCTGTTAGGGTACCGATTGGACGTAGGGTTAGGGTTATGTAGAGGGCTAGGGTTAGATATCCGGTTAGGGTTCTGATTGGACCTAGGGTTAGGGTTATGTTGAGGGCGAGGGGTAGAGATCCGTTTAGGGTTCGGATTGGACCTAGGGTTAGGGTTATGTTGACGGCTAGGTATACAGACCCGGTTAGGGTTCCGATTGGACCTAGCGTTAGGGTTATGTTTAGGGCTAGGGTTGTAGATCCGGTAAGGGTTACGATTGGACCCAGGGTTAGCGTTGTGTTGAGGGCTAGGGTTAGAGATCCGGTTAGGATTCCGATTGGACCTAGGGTTAGGGTTATGTTGAGGGCTAGGGTTAGAGATACGGTTAGGGTTCCGATTGGATCTAGGGTTAGGGTTATGTTGAGGCCTAGGGTTAGAGATCCGGTTAAGTTTCCGATTGGACCTAGGGTTAGGGTTATGTTGAGGGCTAGGTATACAGATCCGGTGAGGGTTCCGATTGGACCTAGGGTCAGGGTTATGTTGAGGGCTAGGGTTAGAGATCCGGTTAGGGTTCCGATTGGACCTAGGGTTAGGGTTATGTTGAGGGCTAGGATTAGAGATCCTGTTAGGGTTCCGATTGGAACTAGGCTTAGGGTTATGTTGAGGGCTAGGGTTAGATATCCATTTAAGGTTCCGATTGGTCCTAGGGTTAGGGTTATGTTTGGGCTATGGTTAGAGATCCGGTTAGGGTTCCGATTGGACCTAGGGTTAGGGTTATTTTGAGGGCTAGGTTTAGAGATCCGGTTAGGGTTCCGATTGGACCTCGGGTTAGGGTTATGTTGAGGGCGAGGGGTAGAGATACGGTTAGGGTTCGGATTGGTCCTAGGGTTAGGGTTATGTTGAGGGCTAGGGTTAGCGATCCGGTTAGGGTTCCGATTGGACCTAGGGTTAGGGTTATGTTGAGGGCTAGGTATACAGACCCGGTTCGGGTTCCGATTGGACCTAGTGTTAGGGTTATGTTGAGGGCGAGGGGTAGAGATCCTGGTAGGGTTCCGATTGGACCTAGGGTTAGGGTTATGTTGAGGGCTAGGGTTAGATATCCATTTAGTGTTCCAATTGGACCTAGGGTTGGGTTATGTTGAGGAAGAGGGGTATAGATCCTGTTAGAAAACCGATTGGACCTAGGGTTAGGGTTATGTTGAGGGCTATGTTTAGATATCCGGTTAGGGTTCCGATTGAACCTAGGGTTAGGGTTACGTTGAGGGCTAGGTTTAGATATCCATGTAGGGTTCCGATTGGTCCTAGGGTTAGGGTTATGTTGAGGGCTACTTTTAGAGATCCGGTTAGGGTTCCGAATGGACCTCGAGTTAGGGTTATGGTGAGGGCGAGGGGCAGAGATCCGGTTAGGGTTCGGATTGGTCCTGGGGTTAGGGTTATGTTGAGGGCTAGGGTTAGAGATCCGGTTAGGGTTCCGATTGGACCTAGGGTTACGGTTATGTTGAGGACGAGGGGTAGAGATCCGGTTAACTTTCCGATTGGACCTAAGGTTAGGGTTATGTTGAGGGCTAGGTATACAGATCCGGTTAGGGTTCCGATTGGACCTAGGGTTAGGGTTATGTTGAGGGCCAGGGGTATAGATCATGTTAGGGATCCGATTGGAGCTAGGGTTAGGGTTATGTTGAGGGCTATGGTTAGATATCGGGTTAGGGTTCCGATTGGACCTAGGGTTAGGGTTACGTTGAGGGCTAGGGTTAGATATCCATGTAGGGTTCCGATTGGTCCTCGGGTTAGGGTTATGTTGAGGGGTAGGGTTAGAGATCCGGTTAGGGTTTCGATTGGACCTAGGGTTAAAGTTATGTTGAGGGCTAGGTTTAGAGATCCGGTTAGGTTTCCGGTTAGACCTCGCGTTAGGGTTATGTTGAGGGCTAGGGGTAGAGATCCGGTTAGGGTTCGGATTGGTCCTAGGGTTAGGGTTATGTTGAGTGCTAGAGTTAGAGATCCGGTAAGGGTTACGGTTGGACCCAGGGTTACCGTTGTGTTGAGGGCTAGGGTTAGAAATCCGGTTAGGGTTCCTATTGGACCTAGGGTTAGGGTTATGTTGAGGGCTAGGGTTAGAGTTCCGTTTAGGGTTCCAATTGGACCTAGGGTTAGGGTTATGTTGAGGACGAGGGGTAGAGATCCGGTTAAGTTTCCGATTGGACCTAGGGTTAGGGTTATGTTGAGGAAGAGGGGTATAGATCCTGTTAGGAAACCGATTGGACCTAGGGTTAGGGTTATGTTGAGGGCTAGGTATACAGACCCGGTTAGGGTTCCGATTGGACCTAGGGTTAGGGTTATGTTGAGGGCTAGGTATACAGACCCGGTTAGGGTTCAGATTGGACCTAGTGTTAGGGTTATGTTGAGGGCGAGGGGTAGAGATCCTGGTAGGGTTCCGATTGGACCTAGGGTTAGGGTTATGTTGAGGGCTAGGGTTACATATCCATTTAGTGTTCCAATTGGACCTAGGGTTGGGTTATGTTGAGGGCAAGGGTTAGAGATCCGGTTAGGGTTCCGATTGGACCTAGGTTTAGGGTTATGTTGAGGAGGAGGGGTATAGATCCTGTTAGGAAACCGATTGGACCTAGGGTTAGGGTTATGTTGAGGGCTATGTTTAGATATCCGGTTAGGGTTCCGATTGAACCTAGGGTTAGGGTTACGTTGAGGGCTAGGTTTAGATATCCATGTAGGGTTCCGATTGGTCCTAGGGTTAGGGTTATGTTGAGGGCTAGGTTTAGAGATCCGGTTAGGGTTCCGATTGGACCTCCGGTTAGGGTTATGGTGAGGGCGAGGGGCAGAGATCCGGTTAGGGTTCGGATTGGACCTAGGGTTAGGGTTATGTTGAGGGCAAGGGTTAGAGATCCGGTTAGGGTTCCGATTGGACCTAGGGTTAGGGTTATGTTGAGAGCTGGGGTTAGAGATCCGGTTAGGGTTCCGATTGGACCTAGGGTTAGGGTTATGTTGATGAAGAGGGGTAGAGATCCTGTTAGGGTACAGATTGGACCTAGGGTTAGGGTTATGTTGAGGGCTATGGTTAGATATCCGGTTAGGGTTCCGATTGAACCTAGGGTTAGGGATACGTTGAGGGCTAGGTTTAGATATCCATGTAGGGTTCCGATTGGTCCTAGGGTTAGGGTTATGTTGAGGGCTAGGTTTAGAGATCCGGTTAGGGTTCCGATTGGACCTCGGGTTAGGGTTATGTTGAGGGCGAGGGGTAGAGATCCGGTTAGGGTTCGGATTGGTCCTAGGGTTAGGGTTATGTTGAGGGCTAGGGTTAGGGATCCGGTTAGGGTTCCAATTGGACCTAGGGTTAGGGTTATGTTGACGGCTAGGTATACAGACCCGGTTAGGGTTCCGATTGGACCTAGCGTTAGGGTTATGTTGAGGGCTAGGGTTATAGATCCGGTAAGGGTTACGATTGGACCCAGGCTTAGCGTTGTGTTGAGGGCTAGGGTTAGAGATCCGGTTAGGATTCCGATTGGACCTAGGGTTAGGGTTATGTTGAGGGCTAGGGTTACAGATCCGGTAAGGGTTACGGTTGGACCCAGGGTTAGCGTTGTGTTGAGGGCTAGGGTTAGAAATCCGGTTAGGGTTCCGATAGGACCTAGGGTTAGGGTTATGTTGAGGGCTAGGGTTAGAGTTCCGTTTAGGGTTCCAATTGGACCTAGGGTTAGGGTTATGTTGAGGGCTAGGGTTAGAGATCAGGTTAGGGTTCCGATTGGACCTAGGGTTATGGTTATGTTGAGGGCTAGGGTTAGAGTTCCGGTTAGGTTTCCGATTGGACCTAGGGTTAGGGTTATGTTGAGGGCTAGGTATACAGATCCGGTTAGGGTTCCGATTGGACCTAGGGTTAGGGTTAGTTTGAGGACTAGGGTTAGAGATCCGGTTAGGGTTCCGATTGGACCTAGGGTTAGGGTTATGTTGAGGGCTAGGGTTAGAGATCCGGTTAGGGTTCCGATTGGACCTAGGGTTAGGGTTATGTTGAGGACGAGGGGTAGAGATCCTGTTAGGGTTCCGATTGGACCTAGGGTTAGGGTTATGTTGAGGGCTAGGGTTAGATATCCGGTTAGGGTTCCGATTGGACCTAGGGTTAATGGTTACGATGAGGGCTAGGGTTAGATATCCATTTAGTGTTCCGATTGGACCTAGGGTTAGGGTTATGTTGAGGGCTAGGGTTAGAGATCCTGTTAGGGTTCCGATTGGACTTAGGGTTAGGGTTATGTTGAGGGCTAGGGTTAGAGATCCGGTTAGGGTTCTGATTGGACCTAGGGTTAGAGTTATGTTGAGGGCGAGGGGTAGAGATCCGTTTAGGGTTCGGATTGGACCTAGGGTTAGGGTTATGTTGACGGCTAGGTATACAGACCCGGTTAGGGTTCCGATTGGACCTAGCGTTAGGGTTATGTTTAGGGCTATGTTTGGAGATCCGGTAAGGGTTACGATTGGAACCAGGGTTAGCGTTGTGTTGAGGGCTAGGGTTAGAGATCCGGTTAGGATTCCGATTGGACCTAGGGTAAGGGTTATGTTGAGGGCTAGGGTTAGAGATACGGTTAGGGTTCCGATTGGACCTAGGGTTAGGGTTAGGTTGAGGGCTAGGGTTAGAGATCCGTTTAGGGTTCCGATTGGACCTAGGGTTAGGGTTATGTTGAGGGTTAGGGTTAGAGATCCGGTTAAGTTTCCGAATGGACCTAGGGTTAGGGTTATGTTGAGGGCTAGGTATACAGATCCGGTTAGGGTTCCGATTGGACCTAGGTTCAGGGTTATGTTGAGGGCTAGGGTTAGAGATCCGGTTAGGGTTCCGATTGGACCTAGGGTTAGGGTTATGTTGAGGGCTAGGGTTAGAGATCCGGTTAGGGTTCCGATTGGACCTAGGGTTAGGGTTATGTTGAGGGCGAGGGGTCGAGATCCTGTTAGGGTTCCGATTGGACCTAGGCTTAGGGTTATGTTGAGGGCTAGAGATAGATATCCATTTAAGGTTCCGATTGGTCCTAGGGTTAGGGTTATGTTGAGGGCTATGGTTAGAGATCCGTTTAGGGTTCCGATTGGACCTAGGGTTAGGGTTATGTTGAGGGCTATGGTTAGAGATCCGGTTAGGGTTCCGATTGGACCTAGGGTTAGGGTTATGCTGAGGGCCAGGGGCAGAGGTCCGGTTAGGGTTCGGATTGGTCCTGGGGTTAGGGTTATGTTGAGGGCTAGGTTTAGAGATCCGGTAAGGGTTCCGATTGGACCTAGGGTTAGGGTTATGTTAAGGGCTAGGGTTAGAGATCCGGTTAGGGTTCCGATTGGACCTCAGGTTAGGGTTATGTTGAGGGCTGGGGTTAGAGATCCGGTTAGGGTTCCGATTGGACCTAAGGTTAGGGTTATGTTGAGGGCGAGGGGTAGAGATCCTGTTAGGGTTCCGATTGGACCTAGGCTTAGGGTTATGTTGAGGGCTAGGGTTAGATATCCATTTAATGTTCCGATTGGTCCTAGGGTTAGGGTTAAGTTGAGGGCTATGGTTAGAGATCCGGTTAGGGTTTCGATTGGACCTAGGGTTAGGGTTATTTTGAGGGCTAGGTTTAGAGATCCGGTTAGGGTTCCGATTGGACCTAGGGTTAGGGTTATGTTGAGGACGAGGGGTAGAGATCCGGTTAAGTTTCCGATTGGACCTAGGGTTAGGGTTATGTTGAGGACGAGGGGTAGAGATCCGGTTAAGTTTCCGATTGTACCTAGGGTTACGGTTATGTTGAGGGCTAGGTTTAGAGATCCGGTTAGGGTTCCGATTGGACCTAGGGTTAGGGTTATGTTGAGGATGAGCGGTAGAGATCCGGTTAAGTTTCCGATTGGACCTAGGGTTAGGGTTATGTTGAGGGCTAGGTTTAGAGATCCGGTTAGGGTTCCGATTGGACCTAGGGTTAGGGTTATGTTGAGGACGAGGGGTAGAGATCCGGTTAAGTTTCCGATTGGACCTAGGGTTAGGGTTATGTTGAGGGCTAGGTTTAGAGATCCGGTTAGGGTTCCGATTGGACCTAGGGTCAGGGTTATGTTGAGGCCGAGGGTTAGAGATCCGGTTAGGGTTCCGATTGGACCTCGGGTTAGGGTTATGTTGAGGGCGAGGGGTAGATATACGGTTAGGGTTCGGATTGGTCCTAGGGTTAGGGTTATGTTGATGGCTAGGGTTAGCGATCCGGTTAGGGTTCCGATTGGAACTAGGGTTAGGGTTATGTTGAGGGCTAGGTATACAGACCCGGTTAGGGTTCCGATTGGACCTAGTGTTAGGGTTATGTTGAGGGCGAGGGGTAGAGATCCTGGTAGGGTTCCTATTGGACCTAGGGTTAGGGTTATGTTGAGGGCTAGGGTTAGATATCCATTTAGTGTTCCAATTGGACCTAGGGTTGGGTTATGTTGAGGGCAAGGGTTAGAGATCCGGTTAGGGTTCCGATTGGACCTAGGGTTAGGGTTATGTTGAGGAAGAGGGGTATAGATCCTGTTAGGATACCGATTGGACCTAGGGTTAGGGTTATGTTGAAGGCTATGTTTAGATATCCGGTTAGGGTTCCGATTGAACCTCGGGTTAGGGTTACGTTGAGGGCTAGGTTTAGATATCCATGTAGGGTTCCGATTGGTCCTAAGGTTAGGGTTATGTTGAGGGCTAGGTTTACAGATCCGGTTAGGGTTCCGATTGGACCTCGTGTCAGGGTTATGGTAACGGCGAGGGGCAGAGATCCGGTTAGGGTTCGGATTGGTCCTGGGGTTAGGGTTATGTTGAGGGCTAGGGTTAGAGATCCGGTTAGGGTTCCGATTGGACCTCAGGTTAGGGTTATGTTGAGGGCTGGGGTTAGAGATCCGGTTAGGGTTCCGATTGGACCTAGGGTTAGGGTTATGTTGAGGGCCAGGGGTATAGATCATGTTAGGGTTCCGATTGGACCTACGGTTAGGGTTATGTTGAGGGCTATGGTTAGGTATCGGGTTAGGGTTCCGATTGGACCTAGGGTTAGGCTTACGTTGAGGGCTAGGGTTAGATATCCATGTAGGGTTCCGATTGGTCCTAGGGTTAGGGTTATGTTGAGGGCTATGGTTAGAGATCCGGTTAGGGTTCCGATTGGACCTAGGGTTAGGGTTATGTTGAGGGCTAGGTTTAGAGATCCGGTTAGGGTTCCGATTGGACCTCGGGTTAGGGTTATGTTGAGGGCGAGGGGTAGAGATTCGGTTAGGGTTCGGATTGGTCCTAGGGTTAGGGTTATGTTGAGGGCTAGGGTTAGGGATCCGGTTACGGTTACGATTGGACCTAGGGTTAGAGTTATGTTGTGGGCTAGGTATACAGACCGGGTTAGGGTTCCGATTTTACCTAGGGTTAGGGTTATGTTGAGGGCTAGGGTTAGAGATCCGGTAAGGGTTACGATTGGACCCAGGATAAGCGCTGTGTTGAGGGCTAGGGTTAGAGATGCGGTTAGGATTCCGATTGAACCTAGTGGTAGGGTTATGTTGAGGGCTAGGTGTTAGAGTTCTGTTTAGGGTTCCGATTGGACCTAGGGTTAGGGTTATGTTGAGGGGTAGGTTTAGAGATACGGTTAGGGTTCCGATTGGACCTAGGGTTAGGGTTATGTTGAGGGCTATGTTTAGATATCCGGTTAGGGTTCCGATTGAACCTCGGGTTAGGGTTACGTTGAGGGCTAGGTTTAGATATCCATGTAGGGTTCCGATTGGTCCTAGGGTTAGGGTTATGTTGAGGGCTAGGTTTACAGATCCGGTTAGGGTTCCGATTGGACCTCGGGTCAGGGTTATGGTAACGGCGAGGGGCAGAGATCCGGTTAGGGTTCGGATTGGTCCTGGGGTTAGGGTTATGTTGAGGGCTAGGGTTAGAGATCCGGTTAGGGTTCCGATTGGACCTCAGGTTAGGGTTATGTTGAGGGCTGGGGTTAGAGATCCGGTTAGGGTTCCGATTGGACCTAGGGTTAGGGTTATGTTGAGGGCCAGGGGTATAGATCATGTTAGGGTTCCGATTGGACCTACGGTTAGGGTTATGTTGAGGGCTATGGTTAGGTATCGGGTTAGGGTTCCGATTGGACCTAGGGTTAGGCTTACGTTGAGGGCTAGGGTTAGATATCCATGTAGGGTTCCGATTGGTCCTAGGGTTAGGGTTATGTTGAGGGCTAGGGTTAGAGATCCGTTTAGGGTTCCGATTGGACCTCGGGTTAGGGTTATGTTGAGGGCTAGGTTTAGAGATCCGGTTAGGGTTCCGATTGGACCTCGGGTTAGGGTTATGTTGAGGGCGAGGGGTAGAGATCCGGTTAGGGTTGGGATTGGTCCTAGGGTTAGGGTTATGTTGAGGGCTAGGGTTAGGGATCCGGTTACGGTTCCGATTGGACCTAGGGTTAGAGTTATGTTGTGGGCTAGGTATACAGACCGGGTTAGGGTTCCGATTTTACCTAGGGTTAGGGTTATGTTGAGGGCTAGGGTTAGAGATCCGGTAAGGGTTACGATTGGACCCAGGATAAGCGCTGTGTTGAGGGCTAGGGTTAGAGATGCGGTTAGGATTCCAATTGAACCTAGTGGTAGGGTTATGTTGAGGGCTAGGGTTAGAGTTCCGTTTAGGGTTCCGAATGGACCTAGGGTTAGGGTTATGTTGAGGGGTAGGTTTAGAGATCGGGTTAGGTTTCCGATTGGACCTAGGGTTAGGGTTATTTTGAGGGCTAGGGTTAGAGTTCCGATTAAGTTTCCGATTGGACCTAGGGTTAGGGTTATGTTGAGGGCTAGGTATACAGATCCGGTTAGGGTTCCGATTGGACCTAGGGTTAGGGTTATGTTGAGGGCTAGGGTTAGATATCCGGTTAGGGTTCCGTTTGGACTTAGGGTTAATGGTTACGATGAGGGCTAGGGTTAGATATCCATTTAGGGTTCCGATTGGACCTAGGGTTAGGGTTATGTTGAGGGCTATGGTTAGAGATCCGGTTAGGGTTCCGATTGGACCTAGGCTTAGGGTTATGTTGAGGGCTAGAGTTAGATATCCATTTAAGGTTCCGATTGGTCCTAGGGTTAGGGTTATGTTGAGGGCTATGGTTAGAGATCCGGTTAGGGTTCCGATTGGACCTAGGGTTAGGGTTATGTTGAGGGCTAGGTTTAGAGATCCGGTTAGGGTTCCGATTAGACCTAGGGTCAGGGTTATGTTGAGGCCGAGGGTTAGAGATCCGGTTAGGGTTCCGATTGGACCTCGGGTTAGGGTTATGTTGAGGGCGAGGGGTAGATATACGGTTAGGGTTCGGATTGGTCCTAGGGTTAGGGTTATGTTGATGGCTAGGGTTAGCGATCCGGTTAGGGTTCCGATTGGAACTAGGGTTAGGGTTATGTTGAGGGCTAGGTATACAGACCCGGTTAGGGTTCCGATTGGACCTAGTGTTAGGGTTATGTTGAGGGCGAGGGGTAGAGATCCTGGTAGGGTTCCGATTGGACCTAGGGTTAGGGTTATGTTGAGGGCTAGGGTTAGATATCCATTTAGTGTTCCAATTGGACCTAGGGTTGGGTTATGTTGAGGGCAAGGGTTAGAGATCCGGTTAGGGTTCCGATTGGACCTAGGGTTAGGGTTATGTTGAGGAAGAGGGGTATAGATCCTGTTAGGATACCGATTGGACCTAGGGTTAGGGTTATGTTGAGGGCTATGTTTAGATATCCGGTTAGGGTTCCGATTGAACCTCGGGTTAGGGTTACGTTGAGGGCTAGGTTTAGATATCCATGTAGGGTTCCGATTGGTCCTAGGGTTAGGGTTATGTTGAGGGCTAGGTTTACAGATCCGGTTAGGGTTCCGATTGGACCTCGGGTCAGGGTTATGGTAACGGCGAGGGGCAGAGATCCGGTTAGGGTTCGGATTGGTCCTGGGGTTAGGGTTATGTTGAGGGCTAGGGTTAGAGATCCGGTTAGGGTTCCGATTGGACCTCAGGTTAGGGTTATGTTGAGGGCTGGGGTTAGAGATCCGGTTAGGGTTCCGATTGGACCTAGGGTTAGGGTTATGTTGAGGGCCAGGGGTATAGATCATGTTAGGGTTCCGATTGGACCTACGGTTAGGGTTATGTTGAGGGCTATGGTTAGGTATCGGGTTAGGGTTCCGATTGGACCTAGGGTTAGGCTTACGTTGAGGGCTAGGGTTAGATATCCATGTAGGGTTCCGATTGGTCCTAGGGTTAGGGTTATGTTGAGGGCTAGGGTTAGAGATCCGTTTAGGGTTCCGATTGGACCTCGGGTTAGGGTTATGTTGAGGGCTAGGTTTAGAGATCCGGTTAGGGTTCCGATTGGACCTCGGGTTAGGGTTATGTTGAGGGCGAGGGGTAGAGATCCGGTTAGGGTTCGGATTGGTCCTAGGGTTAGGGTTATGTTGAGGGCTAGGGTTAGGGATCCGGTTACGGTTCCGATTGGACCTAGGGTTAGAGTTATGTTGTGGGCTAGGTATACAGACCGGGTTAGGGTTCCGATTTTACCTAGGGTTAGGGTTATGTTGAGGGCTAGGGTTAGAGATCCGGTAAGGGTTACGATTGGACCCAGGATAAGCGCTGTGTTGAGGGCTAGGGTTAGAGATGCGGTTAGGATTCCAATTGAACCTAGTGGTAGGGTTATGTTGAGGGCTAGGGTTAGAGTTCCGTTTAGGGTTCCGATTGGACCTAGGGTTAGGTTTATGTTGAGGGGTAGGTTTAGAGATACGGTTAGGGTTCCGATTGGACCTAGGGTTAGGGTTATGTTGAGGGCTAGTGTTAGAGATCGGGTTAGGTTTCCGATTGGACCTAGGGTTAGGGTTATTTTGAGGGCTAGGGTTAGAGTTCCGATTAAGTTTCCGATTGGACCTAGGGTTAGGGTTATGTTGAGGGCTAGGTATACAGATCCGGTTAGGGTTCCGATTGGACCTAGGGTTAGGGTTATGTTGAGGGCTAGGGTTAGATATCCGGTTAGGGTTCCGTTTGGACTTAGGGTTAATGGTTACGATGAGGGCTAGGGTTAGATATCCATTTAGGGTTCCGATTGGACCTAGGGTTAGGGTTATGTTGAGGGCTAGGGTTAGAGATCCTGTTAGGGTACCGATTGGACCTAGGTTTAGGGTTATGTAGAGGGCTAGGGTTAGATATCCGGTTAGGGTTCTGATTGGACCTAAGGTTAGAGTTATGTTGAGGGCGAGGGGTAGAGATCCGTTTAGGGTTCGGATTGGACCTAGGGTTAGGGTTATGTTGAGGGCTAGGGTTAGAGATCCGGTTAGGGTCACGTTTGGACCTAGGCTAGGGTTACGTTGAGGGGTAGGGTTAGAGATCCGGTTAGGGTCACGATTGGACCCAGGGTTAGGGTTACGTTGAGGGCTAGGGTTAGAGATCCGGTTAGGGTCACGATTGGACCTATGGTTAGGGTTACGTTGAGGGCTAGGGTTAGAGATCCGGTTAGGGTCACGATTGGACCCAGGGTTAGGGTTACGTTGAGGGCTAGGGTTAGAGATCCGGTTAGGGTCACGATTGGACCTAGGGTTAGGGTTACGTTGAGGGCTAGGGTTAGAGATCCGGTTACGGTCACGATTGGACCTAGGGTTACGGTTATGTTGAGGGCTAGGGTTAGAGATCCAGTTACGGTCAGGATTGGACCTACGGTTAGGGTTATGTTGAGGGCTAGGGTTAGAGATCCGGTTACGGTCACGATTGGACCTAGGGTTAGGGTTATGTTGAGGGCTAGGGTTAATGATCCGGTTAGGGTCACGACTGGACCTAGGGTTAGGGTTATGTTGAGGGCTACGGTTAGAGATCCGGTTAGGGTCACGATGGGACCTAGGGTTAGGGTTATGTTGAGGGCTAGGGTTAGAGATCCGGTTTCGGTCACGATTGGACCTAGGGTTAGGGTTATGTTGAGGGCTACGGTTAGAGATCCGGTTAGGGTCACGATTGGACCTAGGGTTAGGGTTATGATGAGGGCTGGGGTTAGAGATCCGGTTAGGGTCACGATTGGACCTAGAGTTGGGGTTATGTTGAGTGCTAGGGTTAGAGATCCGCTTAGGGTCACGATTGGACCTAGGGTTAGTGTTATGTTGAGTGCTACGGTTAGAGATCTGCTTAGGGTCACGATTGGACCTAGGGTTAGGGTTATGTTGAGGGCTAGGGATAGAGATCCGGGTAGGGTTACGATTGGACCTAGGGTTAGTGTTATGTTGAGGGCTAGGGTTAGAGATCCTGTTAGGGTCACTGTTGGACCTAGGGTTAGGGTTATGTTGAGGGCTAGGGTTAGAGATCCGGTTAGGGTCACGATTGGACCTTGGGTTAGGGTTATGTGGAGGGCTAGGGTTAGAGATCCGGTTAGGGTCACGATTGGACCTAGGGTTAGGGTCATGTGGAGGGCTAGGGTTAGAGATCCGGTTAGGGTCACGATTGGACCTAGGGTTAGGGTCATGTGGAGGACTAGGGTTAGAGATCCGGTTAGGGTCACGATTGGACCTAGGGTTAGGGTTATGAGGAGGGCTAGGGTTAGAGATCCGGTTAGGGTCACGATTGGACCTTGGGTTAGGGTTATGTGGAGGGCTAGGGTTAGAGATCCGGTTAGGGTCACGATTGGACCTTGCGTTAGGGTTATGTGAAGGGCTAGCGTTAGAGATCCGGTTAGGTTCCCGATTGGACCTAGGGTTAGGGTTATGTTGAGGGCTAGGTATACAGGTCCGGTTAGGGTTCCGATTGGACCTAGGTTCAGGGTTATGTTGAGGGCTAGGGTTAGAGATCCGGTTAGGGTTCCGATTGGACCTAGGGTTAGGGTTATGTTGAGGGCAAGGGGTAGAGATCCTGTTAGGGTTCCGATTGGACCTAGGCTTAGGGTTATGTTGAGGGCTAGAGTTAGATATCCATTTAAGGTTCCGATTGGTCCTAGGGTTAGGGTTATGTTGAGGGCTATGGTTAGAGATCCGGTTAGGGTTCCGATTGGACCTAGGGTTAGGGTTATGTTGAGGGCTAGGTTTAGAGATCCGGTTAGGGTTCCGATTGGACCTCGGGTTAGGGTTATGGTGAGGGCGAGGGGCAGAGGTCCGGTTAGGGTTCGGATTGGTCCTGGGGTTAGGGTTATGTTGAGGGCTAGGGTTAGAGATCCGGTTAGGGTTCCGATTGGACCTAGGGTTAGGGTTATGTTGAGGGCTACGGTTAGAGATCCGGTTAGGGTTCCGATTGGACCTAGGGTTAGGGTTATGTTGAGGGCTAGGTATACAGATCCGGTTAGGGTTCCGATTGGACCTAGGGTTAGGGTTAGGTTGAGGACTAGGGCTAGAGATCCGGTTAGGGTTCCGATTGGACCTAGGGTTAGGGTTATGTTGAGGGCTAGGGTTAGAGATCCGGTTAGGGTTCCGATTGGACCTAGGGTTAGGGTTTTGTTGAGGACGAGGGGTAGAGATCCTGTTAGGGTTCCGATTGGACCTAGGGTTAGGGTTATGTTGAGGGCTAGGGTTAGATATCCGGTTAGGGTTCCGATTGGACCTAGGGTTAATGGTTACGATGAGGGCTAGGGTTAGATATCCATTTAGGGTTCCGATTGGACCTAGGGTTAGGGTTATGTTGAGGGCTAGGGTTAGAGATCCTGTTAGGGTTCCGATTGGACTTAGGGTTAGGTTTATGTTGAGGGCTAGGGTTAGAGATCCTGTTAGGGTACCGATTGGACCTAGGTTTAGGGTTATGTAGAGGGCTAGGGTTAGATATCCGGTTAGGGTTCTGATTGGACCTAGGGTTAGAGTTATGTTGAGGGCGAGGGGTAGAGATCCGTTTAGGGTTCGGATTGGACCTAGGGTTAGGGTTATGTTGAGGGCTAGGGTTAGAGATCCGGTTAGGGTCACGTTTGGACCTAGGCTTAGGGTTACGTTGAGGGCTAGGGTTAGAGATCCGGTTAGGGTCACGATTGGACCCAGGGTTAGGGTTATGGTGAGGGCGAGGGGCAGAGGTCCGGTTAGGGTTCGGAGTGGTCCTGGGGTTAGGGTTATGTTGAGGGCTAGGGTTAGAGATCCGGTTAGGGTTCCGATTGGACCTAGGGTTAGGGTTATGTTGAGGGCTAGGGTTAGAGGTCCGGTTAGGGTTCCGATTGGACCTAGGGTTAGGCTTACGTTGAGGGCTAGGTTTAGATATCCATGTAGGGTTCCGATTGGTCCTAGGGTTAGGGTTATGTTGAGGGCTAGGGTTAGAGATCCGGTTAGGGTTCCGATTGGACCTAGGGTTACGGTTATGTTGAGGGCTAGCTTTAGAGATCCGGTTAGGGTTCCGATTGGACCTCGGGTTAGGGTTATGTTGAGGGCGAGGGGTAGAGATCCGTTTAGGGTTCGGATTGGTCCTAGGGTTAGGGTTATGTTGAGGGCTAGGGTTAGGGATCCGGTTACGGTTCCGATTGGACCTAGGGTTAGAGTTATGTTGAGGGCTAGGTATACAGACCGGGTTAGGGTTCCGATTGGACCTAGGGTTAGGGTTATGTTGAGGGCTAGGGTTAGAGATCCGGTAAGGGTTACGATTGCACCCAGGGTAAGCGCTGTGTTGAGGGCTAGGGTTAGAGATGCGGTTAGGATTCCGATTGGACCTAGGAGTAGGGTTATGTTGAGGGCTAGGGTTAGAGTTCCATTTAGGGTTCCGATTGGACCTAGGGTTAGGGTTATGTTGAGGGCTAGGTTTAGAGATACGGTTAGGGTTCCGATTGGACCTAGGGTTAGGGTTATGTTGAGGGCTAGGGTTAGAGATCCGGTAAGGGTTACGGTTGGACCCAGGGTTAGCGTTGTGTTGAGGGCTAGGGTTAGAAATCCGGTTAGGGTTCCGATTGGACCTAGGGTTAGGGTTATGTTAAGGGCTAGGGTTAGAGTTCCGTTTAGGGTTCCAATTGGACCTAGGGTTAGGGTTATGTTGAGGGCTAGGGTTAGAGATCAGGTTAGGGTTCCGATTGGACCTAGGGTTAGGGTTACGTTGAGGGCTAGTGTTAGAGATCGGGTTAGGTGTCCGATTGGACCTAGGGTTAGGGTTATGTTGAGGGCTAGGTATACAGATCCGGTTAGGGTTCCGATTGGACCTAGGGTCAGGGTTATGTGGAGGCCTAGGGTTAGAGATCCGGTTAGGGTTCCGATTGGACCTAGGGTTAGGGTTATGTTGAGGGCTAGGGTTAGAGATCCGGTTAGGGTTCCGATTGGACCTAGGGTTAGGGTTATGTTGATGGCTAGGGTTAGCGATCCGGTTAGGGTTCCGATTGGACCTAGGGTTAGGGTTATGTTGAGGGCTAGGTATACAGACCCGGTTAGGGTTCCGATTGGACCTAGTGTTAGGGTTATGTTGAGGGCTAGGGTTAGAGATCCGGTTAGGGTTCCGATTGGACCTAGGGTTAGGGTTATGTTGAGGGCTAGGGTTAGAGATCCGGTTAGGGTTCCGATTGGACCTAGGGTTAGGGTTATGTTGAGGACGAGGGGTAGAGATCCTGTTAGGGTTCCGATTGGACCTAGGGTTAGGGTTATGTTGAGGGCTAGGGTTAGATATCCGGTTAGGGTTTCGATTGGACCTAGGGTTAATGGTTACGATGAGGGCTAGGGTTAGATATACATTTAGGGTTCCGATTGGACCTAGGGTTAGGGTTATGTTGAGGGCTAGGGTTAGAGATCCTGTTAGGGTTCCGATTGGACTTAGGGTTAGGGCTATGTTGAGGCTAGGGTTAGAGATCCTGTTAGGGTACCGATTGGACCTAGGGTTAGGGTTATGTTGAGGGCTAGGGTTAGAGATCAGATTAGGGTTCCGATTGGACCTAGGGTTAGGGTTATGTTTAGCGTTAGGGTTAGAGATCCGGTTAAGTTTCCGATTGGACCTAGGGTTAGGGTTATGTTGAGGGCTAGGTATACAGATCCGGTTAGGGTTCCGATTGGACCTAGGGTCAGGGTTATGTTGAGGGCTAGGGTTACAGATCCCGTTAGGGTTCCGATTGGACCTAGGGTTAGGGTTATGTTGAGGGCAAGGGGTAGAGATCCTGTTAGGGTTCCGATTGGACCTAGGCTTAGGGTTATGTTGAGGGCTAGAGTTAGATATCCATTTAAGGTTCCGATTGGTCCTAGGGTTAGGGTTATGTTGAGGGCTATGGTTAGAGATCCGGTTAGGGTTCCGATTGGACCTAGGGTTAGGGTTATGTTGAGGGCTAGGTTTAGAGATCCGGTTAGGGTTCCGATTGGACCTCGGGTTAGGGTAATGGTGAGGGCGAGGGGCAGAGGTCCGGTTAGGGTTCGGATTGGTCCTGGGGTTAGGGTTATGTTGAGGGCTAGGGTTAGAGATCCGGTTAGGGTTCCGATTGGACCTAGGGTTAGGGTTATGTTGAGGGCTAGGTATACAGATCCGGTTAGGGTTCCGATTGGACCTAGGGTTAGGGTTAGGTTGAGGACTAGGGCTAGAGATCCGGTTAGGGTTCCGATTGGACCTAGGGTTAGGGTTATGTTGAGGGCTAGGGTTAGAGATCCGGTTAGGGTTCCGATTGGACCTAGGGTTAGGGTTTTGTTGAGGACGAGGGGTAGAGATCCTGTTAGGGTTCCGATTGGACCTAGGGTTAGGGTTATGTTGAGGGCTAGGGTTAGATATCCGGTTAGGGTTCCGATTGGACCTAGGGTTAATGGTTACGATGAGGGCTAGGGTTAGATATCCATTTAGGGTTCCGATTGGACCTAGGGTTAGGGTTATGTTGAGGGCTAGGGTTAGAGATCCTGTTAGGGTTCCGATTGGACTTAGGGTTAGGTTTATGTTGAGGGCTAGGGTTAGAGATCCTGTTAGGGTACCGATTGGACCTAGGTTTAGGGTTATGTAGAGGGCTAGGGTTAGATATCCGGTTAGGGTTCTGATTGGACCTAGGGTTAGAGTTATGTTGAGGGCGAGGGGTAGAGATCCGTTTAGGGTTCGGATTGGACCTAGGGTTAGGGTTATGTTGAGGGCTAGGGTTAGAGATCCGGTTAGGGTCACGTTTGGACCTAGGCTTAGGGTTACGTTGAGGGCTAGGGTTAGAGATCCGGTTAGGGTCACGATTGGACCCAGGGTTAGGGTTATGGTGAGGGCGAGGGGCAGAGGTCCGGTTAGGGTTCGGAGTGGTCCTGGGGTTAGGGTTATGTTGAGGGCTAGGGTTAGAGATCCGGTTAGGGTTCCGGTTGGACCTAGGGTTAGGGTTATGTTGAGGGCTAGGGTTAGAGGTCCGGTTAGGGTTCCGATTGGACCTAGGGTTAGGCTTACGTTGAGGGCTAGGTTTAGATATCCATGTAGGGTTCCGATTGGTCCTAGGGTTAGGGTTATGTTGAGGGCTAGGGTTAGAGATCCGGTTAGGGTTCCGATTGGACCTAGGGTTACGGTTATGTTGAGGGCTAGCTTTAGAGATCCGGTTAGGGTTCCGATTGGACCTCGGGTTAGGGTTATGTTGAGGGCGAGGGGTAGAGATCCGTTTAGGGTTCGGATTGGTCCTAGGGTTAGGGTTATGTTGAGGGCTAGGGTTAGGGATCCGGTTACGGTTCCGATTGGACCTAGGGTTAGAGTTATGTTGAGGGCTAGGTATACAGACCGGGTTAGGGTTCCGATTGGACCTAGGGTTAGGGTTATGTTGAGGGCTAGGGTTAGAGATCCGGTAAGGGTTACGATTGCACCCAGGGTAAGCGCTGTGTTGAGGGCTAGGGTTAGAGATGCGGTTAGGATTCCGATTGGACCTAGGAGTAGGGTTATGTTGAGGGCTAGGGTTAGAGTTCCATTTAGGGTTCCGATTGGACCTAGGGTTAGGGTTATGTTGAGGGCTAGGTTTAGAGATACGGTTAGGGTTCCGATTGGACCTAGGGTTAGGGTTATGTTGAGGGCTAGGGTTAGAGATCCGGTAAGGGTTACGGTTGGACCCAGGGTTAGCGTTGTGTTGAGGGCTAGGGTTAGAAATCCGGTTAGGGTTCCGATTGGACCTAGGGTTAGGGTTATGTTAAGGGCTAGGGTTAGAGTTCCGTTTAGGGTTCCAATTGGACCTAGGGTTAGGGTTATGTTGAGGGCTAGGGTTAGAGATCAGGTTAGGGTTCCGATTGGACCTAGGGTTAGGGTTACGTTGAGGGCTAGTGTTAGAGATCGGGTTAGGTGTCCGATTGGACCTAGGGTTAGGGTTATGTTGAGGGCTAGGTATACAGATCCGGTTAGGGTTCCGATTGGACCTAGGGTCAGGGTTATGTGGAGGCCTAGGGTTAGAGATCCGGTTAGGGTTCCGATTGGACCTAGGGTTAGGGTTATGTTGAGGGCTAGGGTTAGAGATCCGGTTAGGGTTCCGATTGGACCTAGGGTTAGGGTTATGTTGATGGCTAGGGTTAGCGATCCGGTTAGGGTTCCGATTGGACCTAGGGTTAGGGTTATGTTGAGGGCTAGGTATACAGACCCGGTTAGGGTTCCGATTGGACCTAGTGTTAGGGTTATGTTGAGGGCTAGGGTTAGAGATCCGGTTAGGGTTCCGATTGGACCTAGGGTTAGGGTTATGTTGAGGGCTAGGGTTAGAGATCCGGTTAGGGTTCCGATTGGACCTAGGGTTAGGGTTATGTTGAGGACGAGGGGTAGAGATCCTGTTAGGGTTCCGATTGGACCTAGGGTTAGGGTTATGTTGAGGGCTAGGGTTAGATATCCGGTTAGGGTTTCGATTGGACCTAGGGTTAATGGTTACGATGAGGGCTAGGGTTAGATATACATTTAGGGTTCCGATTGGACCTAGGGTTAGGGTTATGTTGAGTGCTACGGTTAGAGATCTGCTTAGGGTCACGATTGGACCTAGGGTTAGGGTTATGGTGAGGGCTAGGGTTAGAGATCCGGGTAGGGTCACGATTGGACCTAGGGTTAGGGTTATGTTGAGGGCTAGGGTTAGAGATCCTGTTAGGGTCACTGTTGGACCTAGGGTTAGGGTTATGTTGAGGGCTAGGGTTAGAGATCCGGTTAGGGTCACGATTGGACCTTGGGTTAGGGTTATGTGGAGGGCTAGGGTTAGAGATCCGGTTAGGGTCACGATTGGACCTAGGGTTAGGGTCATGTGGAGGGCTAGGGTTAGAGATCCGGTTAGGGTCACGATTGGACCTAGGGTTAGGGTCATGTGGAGGACTAGGGTTAGAGATCCGGTTAGGGTCACGATTGGACCTTGGGTTAGGGTTATGAGGAGGGCTAGGGTTAGAGATCCGGTTAGGGTCACGATTGGACCTTGGGTTAGGGTTATGTGGAGGGCTAGGGTTAGAGATCCGGTTAGGGTCACGATTGGACCTTGCGTTAGGGTTATGTGAAGGCCTAGCGTTAGAGATCCGGTTAGGTTCACGATTGGACCTAGGGTTAGGGTTATGTTGAGGGCTAGAGTTAGATATCCATTTAAGGTTCCGATTGGTCCAAGGGTTAGGGTTATGTTGAGGGCTAAGGTTAGAGATCCGGTTAGGGTTCCGATTGGACCTAGGGTTAGGGTTATGTTGAGGGCTAGGTTTAGAGATCCGGTTAGGGTTCCGATTGGACCTCGGGTTAGGGTTATGGTGAGGGCGAGGGGCAGAGGTCCGGTTAGGGTTCGGATTGGTCCTGGGGTTAGGGTTATGTTGAGGGCTAGGGTTAGAGATCCGGTTAGGGTTCCGATTGGACCTAGGGTTAGGGTTATGTTGAGGGCTAGGTATACAGATCCGGTTAGGGTTCCGATTGGACCTAGGGTTAGGGTTAGGTTGAGGACTAGGGTTAGAGATCCGGTTAGGGTTCCGATTGGACCTAGGGTTAGGGTTATGTTGAGAGCTAGGGTTAGATATCCGGTTAGGGTTCCGATTGGACCTAGGGTTAATGGTTACGATGAGGGCTAGGGTTAGATATCCATTTAGGGTTCCGATTGGACCTAGGGTTAGGGTTATGTTGAGGGCTAGGGTTAGAGATCCTGTTAGGGTTCCGATTGGACTTAGGGTTAGGTTTATGTTGAGGGCTAGGGTTAGAGATCCTGTTAGGGTACCGATTGGACCTAGGTTTAGGGTTATGTTGAGGGCTAGGGTTAGGGATCCGGTTACGGTTCCGATTGGACCTAGGGTTAGAGTTATGTTGAGGGCTAGGTATACAGACCGGGTTAGGGTTCCGATTGGAATTAGGGTTAGTGTTATGTTGAGGGCTAGGGTTAGAGATCCGGTAAGGGTTACGATTGGACCCAGGGTAAGCGCTGTGTTGAGGTCTAGGGTTAGAGATGCGGTTAGGATTCCGATTGGACCTAGGGGTAGGGTTAGGTTGAGGGCTAGGGTTAGAGTTCCGTTTAGGGTTCCGATTGGACCTAGGGTTAGGGTTATGTTGAGGGCTAGGGTTAGAGATCCGGTAAGGGTTACGGTTGGAGCCAGGGTTAGCGTTGTGTTGAGGACTAGGGTTAGAAATCCGGTTAGGGTTCCGATTGGACCTAGGTTTAGGGTTATGTTGAGGGTAGGGTTAGAGTTCCGTTTAGGGTTCCAATTGGACCTTGGGTTAGCGTTATGTTGAGGGCTAGGGTTAGAGATCAGGTTAGGGTTCCGATTGGACCTAGGGTTAGGGTTATGTTGAGGGCTAGTGTTAGAGATCGGGTTAGGTTTCCGATTGGACCTAGGGTTAGGGTTATGTTGAGGGCTAGGGTTAGAGTTCCGATTAGGTTTCCGATTGGACCTAGGGTTAGGGTTATGTTGAGGGCTAGGTATACAGATCCGGTTAGGGTTCCGATTGGACCTAGGGTTAGGGTTAGGTTGAGGACTAGGGTTAGAGATCCGGTTAGGGTTCCGATTGGAACTAGGGTTAGGGTTATGTTGAGGGCTAGGGTTAGAGATCCGGTTAGGGTTCCGATTGGACCTAGGGTTAATGGTTACGATGAGGGCTAGGGTTAGATATCCATTTAGGGTTCCGATTGGACCTAGGGTTAGGGTTATGTTGAGGGCTAGGGTTAGAGATCCTGTTAGGGTACCGATTGGACCTAGGTTTAGGGTTATGTAGAGGGCTAGGGTTAGATATCCGGTTAGGGTTCTGATTGGACCTAGGGTTAGAGTTATGTTGAGGGCGAGGGGTAGAGATCCGTTTAGGGTTCGGATTGGACCTAGGGTTAGGGTTATGTTGAGGGCTAGGGTTAGAGATCCGGTTAGGGTCACGTTTGGACCTAGGCTTAGGGTTACGTTGAGGGGTAGGGTTAGAGATCCGGTTAGGGTCACGATTGGACCCAGGGTTAGGGTTACGTTGAGGGCTAGGGTTAGAGATCCGGTTAGGGTCACGATTGGACCTATGGTTAGGGTTACGTTGAGGGCTAGGGTTAGAGATCCGGTTAGGGTCACGATTGGACCCAGGGTTAGGGTTACGTTGAGGGCTAGGGTTAGAGATCCGGTTAGGGTCACGATTGGACCTAGGGTTAGGGTTATGTTGAGGGCTAGGGTTAGAGATCCGGTTAGGGTCACGATTGGACCTAGGGTTAGGGTTATGTTGAGGGCTAGGGTTAGAGATCCGGTTAGGGTCACGATTGGACCTAGGGTTAGGGTTATGTTGAGGGCTAGGGTTAGAGATCCGGTTAGGGTCACGATTGGACCTAGGGTTACGGTTATGTTGAGGGCTAGGGTTAGAGATCCAGTTACGGTCAGGATTGGACCTACGGTTAGGGTTATGTTGAGGGCTAGGGTTAGAGATGCGGTTACGGTCACGATTGGACCTAGGGTTAGGGTTATGTTGAGGGCTAGGGTTAATGATCCGGTTAGGGTCACGACTGGACCTAGGGTTAGGGTTATGTTGAGGGCTAGGGTTAGAGATCCGGTTAGGGTCACGATTGGACCTAGAGTTAGGGTTATGTTGAGTGCTAGGGTTAGAGATCCGCTTAGGGTCACGATTGGACCTAGGGTTAGGGTTATGTTGAGTGCTACGGTTAGAGATCTGCTTAGGGTCACGATTGGACCTAGGGTTAGGGTTATGGTGAGGGCTAGGGTTAGAGATCCGTGTAGGGTCACGATTGGACCTAGGGTTAGGGTTATGTTGAGGGCTAGGGTTAGAGATCCTGTTAGGGTCACTGTTGGACCTAAGGTTAGGGTTATGTTGAGGGCTAGGGTTAGAGATCCGGTTAGGGTCACGATTGGACCTTGGGTTAGGGTTATGTGGAGGGCTAGGGTTAGAGATCCGGTTAGGGTCACGATTGGACCTAGGGTTAGGGTCATGTGGAGGGCTAGGGTTAGAGATCCGGTTAGGGTCACGATTGGACCTAGGGTTAGGGTCATGTGGAGGACTAGGGTTAGAGATCCGGTTAGGGTCACGATTGGACCTTGGGTTAGGGTTATGAGGAGGGCTAGGGTTAGAGATCCGGTTAGGGTCACGATTGGACCTTGGGTTAGGGTTATGTGGAGGGCTAGGGTTAGAGATCCGGTTAGGGTCACGATTGGACCTTGCGTTAGGGTTATGTGAAGGCCTAGCGTTAGAGATCCGGTTAGGTTCACGATTGGACCTAGGGTTAGGGTTATGTTGAGGGCTAGAGTTAGATATCCATTTAAGGTTCCGATTGGTCCAAGGGTTAGGGTTATGTTGAGGGCTATGGTTAGAGATCCGGTTAGGGTTCCGATTGGACCTCGGGTTAGGGTTATGGTGAGGGCGAGGGGCAGATGTCCGGTTAGGGTTCGGATTGGTCCTGGGGTTAGGGTTATGTTGAGGGCTAGGGTTAGAGATCCGGTTAGGGTTCCGATTGGACCTAGGGTTAGGGTTATGTTGAGGGCTACGGTTAGAGATCCGGTTAGGGTTCCGATTGGACCTAGGGTTAGGGTTATGTTGAGGGCTAGGTATACAGATCCGGTTAGGGTTCCGATTGGACCTAGGGTTAGGGTTAGGTTGAGGACTAGGGTTAGAGATCCGGTTAGGGTTCCGATTGGACCTAGGGTTAGGGTTATGTTGAGAGCTAGGGTTAGAGATCCGGTTAGGGTTCCGATTGGACCTAGGGTTAGGGTTTTGTTGAGGACGAGGGGTAGAGATCCTGTTAGGGTTCCGATTGGACCTAGGGTTAGGGTTATGTTGAGGGCTAGGGTTAGATATCCGGTTAGGGTTCCGATTGGACCTAGGGTTAATGGTTACGATGAGGGCTAGGGTTAGATATCCATTTATGGTTCCGATTGGACCTAGGGTTAGGGTTATGTTGAGGGCTAGGGTTAGAGATCCTGTTAGGGTTCCGATTGGACTTAGGGTTAGGTTTATGTTGAGGGCTAGGGTTAGAGATCCTGTTAGGGTACCGATTGGACCTAGGTTTAGGGTTATGTAGAGGGCTAGGGTTAGATATCCGGTTAGGGTTCTGATTGGACCTAGGGTTAGAGTTATGTTGAGGGCGAGGGGTAGAGATCCGTTTAGGGTTCGGATTGGACCTAGGGTTAGGGTTATGTTGAGGGCTAGGGTTAGAGATCCGGTTAGGGTCACGTTTGGACCTAGGCTTAGGGTTACGTTGAGGGCTAGGGTTAGAGATCCGGTTAGGGTCACGATTGGACCCAGGGTTAGGGTTATGGTGAGGGCGAGGGGCAGAGGTCCGGTTAGGGTTCGGATTGGTCCTGGGGTTAGGGTTATGTTGAGGGCTAGGGTTAGAGATCCGGTTAGGGTTCCGATTGGACCTAGGGTTAGGGTTATGTTGAGGGCTAGGGTTAGAGGTCCGGTTAGGGTTCCGATTGGACCTAGGGTTAGGCTTCCGTTGAGGGCTAGGTTTAGATATCCATGTAGGGTTCCGATTGGTCCTAGGGTTAGGGTTATGTTGAAGGCTAGGGTTAGAGATCCGGTTAGGGTTCCGATTGGACCTAGGGTTACGGTTATGTTGAGGGCTAGCTTTAGAGATCCGGTTAGGGTTCCGATTGGACCTCGGGTTAGGGTTATGTTGAGGGCGAGGGGTAGAGATCCGGTTAGGGTTCGGATTGGTCCTAGGGTTAGGGTTATGTTGAGGGCTAGGGTTAGGGATCCGGTTACGGTTCCGATTGGACCTAGGGTTAGAGTTATGTTGAGGGCTAGGTATACAGACCGGGTTAGGGTTCCGATTGGACCTAGGGTTAGGGTTATGTTGAGGGCTAGGTTTAGAGATACGGTTAGGGTTCCGATTGGACCTAGGGTTAGGGTTATGTTGAGGGCTAGGGTTAGAGATCCGGTAAGGGTTACGGTTGGACCCAGGGTTAGCGTTGTGTTGAGGGCTAGGGTTAGAAATCCGGTTAGGGTTCCGATTGGACCTAGGGTTAGGGTTATGTTGAGGGCTAGGGTTAGAGTTCCGTTTAGGGTTCCAATTGGACCTAGGGTTAGGGTTATGTTGAGGGCCAGGGGTATAGATCATGTTAGGGTTCCGATTGGACCTACGGTTAGGGTTATGTTGAGGGCTATGGTTAGATATCGGGTTAGGGTTCCGATTGGACCTAGGGTTAGGGTTATGTTGAGGGCTAGGGTTAGAGTTCCGTTTAGGGTTCCAATTGGACCTAGGGTTAGGGTTATGTTGAGGGCCAGGGGTATAGATCATGTTAGGGTTCCGATTGGACCTACGGTTAGGGTTATGTTGAGGGCTATGGTTAGATATCGGGTTAGGGTTCCGATTGGACCTAGGGTTAGGCTTACGTTGAGGGCTAGGGTTAGATATCCATGTAGGGTTCCGATTGGTCCTAGGGTTAGGGTTATGTTGAGGGCTAGGGTTAGAGATCCGGTTAGGGTTCCGATTGGACCTAGGGTTAGGGTTATGTTGAGGGCTAGGTTTAGAGATCCGGTTAGGGTTCCGATTGGACCTCGGGTTAGGGTTATGTTGAGGGCGAGGGGTAGAGATCCGGTTAGGGTTCGGATTGGTCCTAGGGTTAGGGTTATGTTGAGGGCTAGTGTTAGGGATCCGGTTACGGTTCCGATTGGACCTAGGGTTAGAGTTATGTTGAGGGCTAGGGTTACATATCCATTTAGTGTTCCAATTGGACCTAGGGTTGGTTTATGTTGAGGACAAGGGTTAGAGATCCGGTTAGGGTTACGATTGGACCTAGGTTTAGGGTTATGTTGAGGAGGAGGGGTATAGATCCTGTTAGGAAACCGATTGGACCTAGGGTTAGGGTTATGTTGAGGGCTATGTTTAGATATCCGGTTAGGGTTCCGATTGAACCTAGGGTTAGGGTTACGTTGAGGGCTAGGTTTAGATATCCATGTAGGGTTCCGATTGGTCCTAGGGTTAGGGTTATGTTGAGGGCTAGGTTTAGAGATCCGGTTAGGGTTCCGATTGGACCTCCGGTTAGGGTTATGGTGAGGGCGAGGGGCAGAGATCCGGTTAGGGTTCGGATTGGACCTAGGGTTAGGGTTATGTTGGGGGCAAGGTTTAGAGATCCGGTTAGGGTTCCGATTGGACCTAGGGTTAGGGTTATGTTGAGAGCTGGGGTTAGAGATCCGGTTAGGGTTCCGATTGGACCTAGGGTTAGGGTTATGTTGATGAAGAGGGGTAGAGATCCTGTTAGGGTACAGATTGGACCTAGGGTTAGGGTTATGTTGAGGGCTATGGTTAGATATCCGGTTAGGGTTCCGATTGGACCTAGGGTTAGGGATACGTTGAGGGCTAGGTTTAGATATCCATGTAGGGTTCCGATTGGTCCTAGGGTTAGGGTTATGTTGAGGGCTAGGTTTAGAGATCCGGTTAGGGTTCCGATTGGACCTCGGGTTAGGGTTATGTTCAGGGCGAGGGGTAGAGATCCGGTTAGGGTTCGGATTGGTCCTAGGGTTAGGGTTATGTTGAGGGCTAGGGTTAGGGTTCCGGTTAGGGTTCCGATTGGACCTAGGGTTAGGGTTATGTTGACGGCTAGGTATACAGACCCGGTTAGGGTTCCGATTGGACCTAGCGTTAGGGTTATGTTGAGGGCTAGGGTTATAGATCCGGTAAGGGTTACGATTGGACCCAGGCTTAGCGTTGTGTTGAGGGCTAGGGTTAGAGATCCGGTTAGGATTCCGATTGGACCTAGGGTTAGGGTTATGCTGAGGGCTAGGGTTACAGATCCGGTAAGGGTTACGGTTGGACCCAGGGTTAGCGTTGTGTTGAGGGCTAGGGTTAGAAATCCGGTTAGGGTTCCGATTGGACCTAGGGTTAGGGTTATGTTGAGGGCTAGGGTTAGAGTTCCGTTTAGGGTTCCAATTGGACCTAGGGTTAGGGTTATGTTGAGGGCTAGGGTTAGAGATCAGGTTAGGGTTCCGATTGGACCTAGGGTTAGGGTTATGTTGAGGGCTAGGGTTAGAGTTCCGGTTAGGTTTCCGATTGGACCTAGGGTTAGGGTTATGTTGAGGGCTAGGTATACAGATCCGGTTAGGGTTCCGATTGGACTTGGGTTAGGGTTAGGTTGAGGACTAGGGTTAGAGATCCGGTTAGGGTTCCGATTGGACCTAGGGTTAGGGTTATGTTGAGGGCTAGGGTTAGAGATCCGGTTAGGGTTCCGATTGGACCTAGGGTTAGGGTTATGTTGAGGACGAGGGGTAGAGATCCTGTTAGGGTTCCGATTGGACTTAGGGTTAGGGTTATGTTGAGGGCTAGGGTTAGAGATCCTGTTAGGGTTCCGATTGGACTTAGGGTTAGGGTTATGTTGAGGGCTAGGGTTAGAGATCCGGTTAGGGTTCTGATTGGACCTAGGGTTAGAGTTATGTTGAGGGCGAGGGGTAGAGATCCGTTTAGGGTTCGGATTGGACCTAGGGTTAGGGTTATGTTGACGGCTAGGTATACAGACCCGGTTAGGGTTCCGATTGGACCTAGCGTTAGGGTTATGTTTAGGGCTATGTTTGGAGATCCGGTAAGGGTTACGATTGGAACCAGGGTTAGAGTTGTGTTGAGGGCTAGGATTAGAGATCCGGTTAGGATTCCGATTGGACCTAGGGTAAGGGTTATGTTGAGGGCTAGGGTTAGAGATACGGTTAGGGTTCCGATTGGACCTAGGGTTAGGGTTATGTTGAGGGCTAGGTATACAGATCCGGTTAGGGTTCCGATTGGACCTAGGTTCAGGGTTATGTTGAGGGCTAGGGTTAGAGATCCGGTTAGGGTTCCGATTGGACCTAGGGTTAGGGTTATGTTGAGGGCTAGGGTTAGAGATCCGGTTAGGGTTCCGATTGGACCTAGGGTTAGGGTTATGTTGAGGGCGAGGGGTCGAGATCCTGTTAGGGTTCCGATTGGACCTAGGCTTAGGGTTATGTTGAGGGCTAGAGATAGATATCCATTTAAGGTTCCGATTGGTCCTAGGGTTAGGGTTATGTTGAGGGCTATGGTTAGAGATCCGGTTAGGGTTCCGATTGGACCTAGGGTTAGGGTTATGTTGAGGGCTATGGTTAGAGATCCGGTTAGGGTTCCGATTGGACCTAGGGTTAGGGTTATGCTGAGGGCGAGGGGCAGAGGTCCGGTTAGGGTTCGGATTGGTCCTGGGGTTAGGGTTATGTTGAGGGCTAGGTTTAGAGATCCGGTAAGGGTTCCGATTGGACCTAGGGTTAGGGTTATGTTAAGGGCTAGGGTTAGAGATCCGGTTAGGGTTCCGATTGGACCTCAGGTTAGGGTTATGTTGAGGGCTGGGGTAGAGATCCGGTTAGGGTTCCGATTGGACCTAGGGTTAGGGTTATGTTGAGGGCCAGGGGTATAGATCATGTTAGGGTTCCGATTGGACCTAGGGTTAGGGTTATGTTGAGGGCTAAGGTTAGATATCGGGTTAGGGTTCCGATTGGACCTAGGGTTAGGCTTACGTTGAGGGCTAGGGTTAGAGATCGGGTTAGGTTTCCGATTGGACCTAGGGTTAGGGTTATGTTGAGGGCTAGGTATACAGATCCGGTTAGGGTTCCGATTGGACCTAGGGTTAGGGTTATGTTGAGGGCTAGGGTTAGAGTTCCGGTTAGGTTTCCGATTGGACCTAGGGTTAGGGTTATGTTGAGGGCTAGGTATACAGATCCAGTTAGGGTTCCGATTGGAACTAGGGTTAGGGTTATGTTGAGGGCCAGGGTTAGAGATCCGGTTAGGGTTCCGATTGGACCTAGGGTTAGGGTTATGTTGAAGGCTAGGGTTAGAGATCCGGTTAGGGTTCTGATTGGACCTAGGGTTAGGGTTATGTTGAGGACGAGGGGTAGAGATCCGGTTAAGTTTCCGATTGGACCTAGGGTTAGGGTTATGTTGAGGGCTAGGTTTAGAGATCCGGTTAGGGTTCCGATTGGACTTAGGGTCAGGTTTATGTTGAGGCCTAGGGTTAGAGATCCGGTTAGGGTTCCGATTGGACCTAGGGTTAGGGTTATGTTGAGGGCTAGGTTTAGAGATCCGGTTAGGGTTCCGATTGGACCTAAGGTTAGGGTTATGTTGAGGGCGAGGGGTAGAGATCCTGTTAGGGTTCCGATTGGACCTAGGCTTAGGGTTATGTTGAGGGCTAGGGTTAGATATCCATTTAAGGTTCCGATTGGTCCTAGGGTTAGGGTTAAGTTGAGGGCTATGGTTAGAGATCCGGTTAGGGTTTCGATTGGACCTAGGGTTAGGGTTATGTTGAGGACGAGGGGTAGAGATCCGGTTAAGTTTCCGATTGGACCTAGGGTTAGGGTTATGTTGAGGACGAGGGGTAGAGATCCGGTTAAGTTTCCGATTGGACCTAGGGTTACGGTTATGTTGAGGGCTAGGTTTAGAGATCCGGTTAGGGTTCCGATTGGACCTAGGGTTAGGGTTATGTTGAGGATGAGGGGTAGAGATCCGGTTAAGTTTCCGATTGGACCTAGGGTTAGGGTTATGTTGAGGGCTAGGTTTAGAGATTCGGTTAGGGTTCCGATTGGACCTAGGGTTAGGGTTATGTTGAGGACGAGGGGTAGAGATCCGGTTAAGTTTCCGATTGGACCTACGGTTAGGGTTATGTTGAGGGCTAGGTTTAGAGATCCGGTTAGGGTTCCGATTGGACCTAGGGTCAGGGTTATGTTGAGGGCGAGGGGTAGATATACGGTTAGGGTTCGGATTGGTCCTAGGGTTAGGGTTATGTTGATGGCTAGGGTTAGCGATCCGGTTAGGGTTCCGATTGGAACTAGGGTTAGGGTTATGTTGAGGGCTAGGTATACAGACCCGGTTAGGGTTCCGATTGGACCTAGTGTTAGGGTTATGTTGAGGGCGAGGGGTAGAGATCCTGGTAGGGTTCCGATTGGACCTAGGGTTAGGGTTATGTTGAGGGCTAGGGTTAGATATCCATTTAGTGTTCCAATTGGACCTAGGGTTGGGTTATGTTGAGGGCAAGGGTTAGAGATCCGGTTAGGGTTCCGATTGGACCTAGGGTTAGGGTTATGTTGAGGGCTATGTTTAGATATCCGGTTAGGGTTCCGATTGAACCTCGGGTTAGGGTTACGTTGAGGGCTAGGTTTAGTTATCCATGTAGGGTTCCGATTGGTCCTAGGGTTAGGGTTATGTTGAGGGCTAGGTTTACAGATCCGGTTAGGGTTCCGATTGGACCTCGGGTCAGGGTTATGGTAACGGCGAGGGGCAGAGATCCGGTTAGGGTTCGGATTGGTCCTGGGGTTAGGGTTATGTTGAGGGCTAGGGTTAGAGATCCGGTTAGGGTTCCGATTGGACCTAGGGTTAGGGTTATGTTGAGGGCCAGGGGTATAGATCATGTTAGGGTTCCGATTGGACCTACGGTTAGGGTTATGTTGAGGGCTATGGTTAGGTATCGGGTTAGGGTTCCGATTGGACCTAGGGTTAGGCTTACGTTGAGGGCTAGGGTTAGATATCCATGTAGGGTTCCGATTGGTCCTAGGGTTAGGGTTATGTTGAGGGCTATGGTTAGAGATCCGGTTAGGGTTCCGATTGGACCTAGGGTTAGGGTTATGTTGAGGGCTAGGTTTAGAGATCCGGTTAGGGTTCCGATTGGACCTCGGGTTAGGGTTATGTTGAGGGCGAGGGGTAGAGATCCGGTTAGGGTTCGGATTGGTCCTAGGGTTAGGGTTATGTTGAGGGCTAGGGTTAGGGATCCGGTTACGGTTCCGATTGGACCTAGGGTTAGAGTTATGTTGTGGGCTAGGTATACAGACCGGGTTAGGGTTCCGATTTTACCTAGGGTTAGGGTTATGTTGAGGGCTAGGGTTAGAGATCCGGTAAGGGTTACGATTGGATCCAGGATAAGCGCTGTGTTGAGGGCTAGGGTTAGAGATGCGGTTAGGATTCCGATTGAACCTAGTGGTAGGGTTATGTTGAGGGCTAGGGTTAGAGTTCTGTTTAGGGTTCCGATTGGACCTAGGGTTAGGGTTATGTTGAGGGGTAGGTTTAGAGATACGGTTAGGGTTCCGATTGGACCTAGGGTTAGGGTTATGTTGAGGGCTATGTTTAGATATCCGGTTAGGGTTCCGATTGAACCTCGGGTTAGGGTTACGTTGAGGGCTAGGTTTAGATATCCATGTAGGGTTCCGATTGGTCCTAGGGTTAGGGTTATGTTGAGGGCTAGGTTTACAGATCCGGTTAGGGTTCCGATTGGACCTCGGGTCAGGGTTATGGTAACGGCGAGGGGCAGAGATCCGGTTAGGGTTCGGATTGGTCCTGGGGTTAGGGTTATGTTGAGGGCTAGGGTTAGAGATCCGGTTAGGGTTCCGATTGGACCTCAGGTTAGGGTTATGTTGAGGGCTGGGGTTAGAGATCCGGTTAGGGTTCCGATTGGACCTAGGGTTAGGGTTATGTTGAGGGCCAGGGGTATAGATCATGTTAGGGTTCCGATTGGACCTACGGTTAGGGTTATGTTGAGGGCTATGGTTAGGTATCGGGTTAGGGTTCCGATTGGACCTAGGGTTAGGCTTACGTTGAGGGCTAGGGTTAGATATCCATGTAGGGTTCCGATTGGTCCTAGGGTTAGGGTTATGTTGAGGGCTAGGGTTAGAGATCCGTTTAGGGTTCCGATTGGACGTAGGGTTAGGGTTATGTTGAGGGCTAGGTTTAGAGATCCGGTTAGGGTTCCGATTGGACCTCGGGTTAGGGTTATGTTGAGGGCGAGGGGTAGAGATCCGGTTAGGGTTCGGATTGGTCCTAGGGTTAGGGTTATGTTGAGGGCTAGGGTTAGGGATCCGGTTACGGTTCCGATTGGACCTAGGGTTAGAGTTATGTTGTGGGCTAGGTATATAGACCGGGTTAGGGTTCCGATTTTACCTAGGGTTAGGGTTATGTTGAGGGCTAGGGTTAGAGATCCGGTAAGGGTTACGATTGGACCCAGGATAAGCGCTGTGTTGAGGGCTAGGGTTAGAGATGCGGTTAGGATTCCGATTGAACCTAGTGGTAGGGTTATGTTGAGGGCTAGGGTTAGAGTTCCGTTTAGGGTTCCGATTGGACCTAGGGTTAGGGTTATGTTGAGGGGTAGGTTTAGAGATACGGTTAGGGTTCCGATTGGACCTAGGGTTAGGGTTATGTTGAGGGCTAGGGTTAGAGATCCGGTAAAGGTTACGGTTGGACCCAGGGTTAGCGTTGTGTTGAGGGCTAGGGTTAGAAATCCGGTTAGGGTTCCGATTGGACCTAGGGTTAGGGTTATGTTGAGGGCTAGGGTTAGAGATCCGGTTAGGGTTCCGATTGGACCTAGGGTTAGGGTTATGTTGAGGGCTAGGGTTAGAGATCCGGTTAGGGTTCCGATTGGACCTAGGGTTAGGGTTATGTTGAGGACGAGGGGTAGAGATCCTGTTAGGGTTCCGATTGGACCTAGGGTTAGGGTTATGTTGAGGGCTAGGGTTAGATATCCGGTTAGGGTTAAGATTGGACCTAGGGTTAATGGTTACGATGAGGGCTAGGGTTAGATATCCATTTAGGGTTCCGATTGGACCTAGGGTTAGGGTTATGTTGAGGGCTAGGGTTAGCGATCCGGTTACAGTTCCGATTGGACCTAGGGTTAGAGTTATGTTGAGGGCTAGGTATACAGACCGGGTTAGGGTTCCGATTGGAATTAGGGTTAGTGTTATGTTGAGGGCTAGGGTTAGAAATCCGGTAAGGGTTACGATTGGACCCAGGGTAAGCGCTGTGTTGAGGTCTAGGGTTAGAGATGCGGTTAGGATTCCGATTGGACCTAGGGGTAGGGTTATGTTGAGGGCTAGGGTTAGAGTTCCGTTTAGGGTTCCGATTGGACCTAGGGTTAGGGTTATGTTGAGGGCTAGGGTTAGAGATCCTGTTAGGGTTCCGATTGGACTTAGGGTTAGGGTTATGTTGAGGGCTAGGGTTAGAGATCCGGTTAGGGTTCTGATTGGACCTAGGGTTAGAGTTATGTTGAGGGCGAGGGGTAGAGATCCGTTTAGGGTTCGGATTGGACCTAGGGTTAGGGTTATGTTGAGGGCTAGGGTTAGAGATCCTGTTAGGGTTCCGATTGGACCTCGGGTTAGGGTTATGTTGAGGGCGAGGGGTAGAGATCCGGTTAGGGTTCGGATTGGTCCTAGGGTTAGGGTTATGTTGAGGGCTAGGGTTAGGGATCCGGTTACGGTTCCGATTGGACCTAGGGTTAGAGTTATGTTGTGGGCTAGGTATATAGACCGGGTTAGGGTTCCGATTTTACCTAGGGTTAGGGTTATGTTGAGGGCTAGGGTTAGAGATCCGGTAAGGGTTACGATTGGACCCAGGATAAGCGCTGTGTTGAGGGCTAGGGTTAGAGATGCGGTTAGGATTCCGATTGAACCTAGTGGTAGGGTTATGTTGAGGGCTAGGGTTAGAGTTCCGTTTAGGGTTCCGATTGGACCTAGGGTTAGGGTTATGTTGAGGGGTAGGTTTAGAGATACGGTTAGGGTTCCGATTGGACCTAGGGTTAGGGTTATGTTGAGGGCTAGGGTTAGAGATCCGGTAAAGGTTACGGTTGGACCCAGGGTTAGCGTTGTGTTGAGGGCTAGGGTTAGAAATCCGGTTAGGGTTCCGATTGGACCTAGGGTTAGGGTTATGTTGAGGGCTAGGGTTAGAGATCCGGTTAGGGTTCCGATTGGACCTAGGGTTAGGGTTATGTTGAGGGCTAGGGTTAGAGATCCGGTTAGGGTTCCGATTGGACCTAGGGTTAGGGTTATGTTGAGGACGAGGGGTAGAGATCCTGTTAGGGTTCCGATTGGACCTAGGGTTAGGGTTATGTTGAGGGCTAGGGTTAGATATCCGGTTAGGGTTTCGATTGGACCTAGGGTTAATGGTTACGATGAGGGCTAGGGTTAGATATCCATTTAGGGTTCCGATTGGACCTAGGGTTAGGGTTATGTTGAGGGCTAGGGTTAGCGATCCGGTTACAGTTCCGATTGGACCTAGGGTTAGAGTTATGTTGAGGGCTAGGTATACAGACCGGGTTAGGGTTCCGATTGGAATTAGGGTTAGTGTTATGTTGAGGGCTAGGGTTAGAAATCCGGTAAGGGTTACGATTGGACCCAGGGTAAGCGCTGTGTTGAGGTCTAGGGTTAGAGATGCGGTTAGGATTCCGATTGGACCTAGGGGTAGGGTTATGTTGAGGGCTAGGGTTAGAGTTCCGTTTAGGGTTCCGATTGGACCTAGGGTTAGGGTTATGTTGAGGGCTAGGGTTAGAGATCCTGTTAGGGTTCCGATTGGACTTAGGGTTAGGGTTATGTTGAGGGCTAGGGTTAGAGATCCGGTTAGGGTTCTGATTGGACCTAGGGTTAGAGTTATGTTGAAGGCGAGGGGTAGAGATCCGTTTAGGGTTCGGATTGGACCTAGGGTTAGGGTTATGTTGAAGGCTAGGTATACAGACCCGGATAGGGTTCCGATTGGACCTAGCGTTAGGGTTATGTTTAGGGCTATGTTTGGAGATCCGGTAAGGGTTACGATTGGAACCAGGGTTAGCGTTGTGTTGAGGGCTAGGGTTAGAGATCCGGTTAGGATTCCGATTGGACCTAGGGTAAGGGTTATGTTGAGGGCTAGGGTTAGAGATACGGTTAGGGTTCCGATTGGACCTAGGGTTAGGGTTATGTTGAGGGCTAGGGTTAGAGATCCGGTTAGGGTTCCGATTGGACCTAGGGTTAGGGTTATGTTGAGGGTTAGGGTTAGAGATCCGGTTAAGTTTCCGAATGGACCTAGGGTTAGGGTTATTTGAGGGCTAGGTATACAGATCCGGTTAGGGTTCCGATTGGACCTAGGTTCAGGGTTATGTTGAGGGGTAGGGTTAGAGATCCGGTTAGGGTTCCGATTGGACCTAGGGTTAGGGTTATGTTGAGGGCTAGGGTTAGAGATCCGGTTAGGGTTCCGATTGGACCTAGGGTTAGGGTTATGTTGAGGGCGAGGGGTCGAGATCCTGTTAGGGTTCCGATTGGACCTAGGCTTAGGGTTATGTTGAGGGCTAGAGATAGATATCCATTTAAGGTTCCGATTGGTCCTAGGGTTAGGGTTATGTTGAGGGCTATGGTTAGAGATCCGGTTAGGGTTCCGATTGGACCTAGGGTTAGGGTTATGTTGAGGGCTATGGTTAGAGATCCGGTTAGGGTTCCGATTGGACCTAGGGTTAGGGTTATGCTGAGGGCGAGGGGCAGAGGTCCGGTTAGGGTTCGGATTGGTCCTGGGGTTAGGGTTATGTTGAGGGCTAGGTTTAGAGATCCGGTAAGGGTTCCGATTGGACCTAGGGTTAGGGTTATGTTAAGGGCTAGGGTTAGAGATCCGGTTAGGGTTCCGATTGGACCTCAGGTTAGGGTTATGTTGAGGGCTGGGGTTAGAGATCCGGTTAGGGTTCCGATTGGACCTAGGGTTAGGGTTATGTTGAGGGCCAGGGGTATAGATCATGTTAGGGTTTTGATTGGACCTAGGGTTAGGGTTATGTTGAGGGCTAAGGTTAGATATCGGGTTAGGGTTCCGATTGGACCTAGGGTTAGGCTTACGTTGAGGGCTAGGGTTAGAGATCGGGTTAGGTTTCCGATTGGACCTAGGGTTAGGGTTATGTTGAGGGCTAGGTATACAGATCCGGTTAGGGTTCCGATTGGACCTAGGGTTAGGGTTATGTTGAGGGCTAGGGTTAGAGTTCCGGTTAGGTTTCCGATTGGACCTAGGGTTAGGGTTATGTTGAGGGCTAGGTATACAGATCCGGTTAGGGTTCCGATTGGACCTAGGGTTAGGGTTAGGTTGAGGACTAGGGTTAGAGATCCGGTTAGGGTTCCGATTGGAACTAGGGTAAGGGTTATGTTGAGGGCCAGGGTTAGAGATCCGGTTAGGGTTCCGATTGGACCTAGGGTTAGGGTTATGTTGAAGGCTAGGGTTAGAGATCCGGTTAGGGTTCTGATTGGACCTAGGGTTAGGGTTATGTTGAGGACGAGGGGTAGAGATCCGGTTAAGTTTCCGATTGGACCTAGGGTTAGGGTTATGTTGAGGGCTAGGTTTAGAGATCCGGTTAGGGTTCCGATTGGACCTAGGGTCAGGGTTATGTTGAGGCCTAGGGTTAGAGATCCGGTTAGGGTTCCGATTGGACCTAGGATTAGGGTTATGTTGAGGGCTAGGTTTAGAGATCCGGTTAGGGTTCCGATTGGACCTAAGGTTAGGGTTATGTTGAGGGCGAGGGGTAGAGATCCTGTTAGGGTTCCGATTGGACCTAGGCTTAGGGTTATGTTGAGGGCTAGGGTTAGATATCCATTTAAGGTTCCGATTGGTCCTAGGGTTAGGGTTAAGTTGAGGGCTAGGGTTAGAGATCCGGTTAGGGTTTCGATTGGACCTAGGGTTAGGGTTATTTTGAGGGCTAGGTTTAGAGATCCGGTTAGGGTTCCGATTGGACCTAGGGTTAGGGTTATGTTGAGGACGAGGGGTAGAGATCCGGTTAAGTTTCCGATTGGACCTAGGGTTAGGGTTATGTTGAGGACGAGGGGTAGAGATCCGGTTAAGTTTCCGATTGGACCTAGGGTTACGGTTATGTTGAGGGCTAGGTTTAGAGATCCGGTTAGGGTTCCGATTGGACCTAGGGTTAGGGTTATGTTGAGGACGAGGGGTAGAGATCCGGTTAAGTTTCCGATTGGACCTAGGGTTAGGGTTATGTTGAGGACGAGGGGTAGAGATCCGGTTAAGTTTCCGATTGGACCTAGGGTTAGGGTTATGTTGAGGGCTAGGTTTAGAGATTCGGTTAGGGTTCCGATTGGACCTAGGGTTAGGGTTATGTTGAGGACGAGGGGTAGAGATCCGGTTAAGTTTCCGATTGGACCTAGGGTTACGGTTATTTTGAGGGCTAGGTTTAGAGATCCGGTTAGGGTTCCGATTGGACCTAGGGTTAGGGTTATGTTGAGGACGAGGGGTAGAGATCCGGTTAAGTTTCCGATTGGACCTAGGGTTAGGGTTATGTTGAGGACGAGGGGTAGAGATCCGGTTAAGTTTCCGATTGGACCTAGGGTTAGGGTTATGTTGAGGACGAGGGGTAGAGATCCGGTTAAGTTTCCGATTGGACCTAGGGTTAGGGTTATGTTGAGGGCTAGGTTTAGAGATTCGGTTAGGGTTCCGATTGGACCTAGGGTTAGGGTTATGTTGAGGGCGAGGGGTAGATATACGGTTAGGGTTCGGATTGGTCCTAGGGTTAGGGTTATGTTGATGGCTAGGGTTAGCGATCCGGTTAGGGTTCCGATTGGAACTAGGGTTAGGGTTATGTTGAGGGCTAGGTATACAGACCCGGTTAGGGTTCCGATTGGACCTAGTGTTAGGGTTATGTTGAGGGCGAGGGGTAGAGATCCTGGTAGGGTTCCGATTGGACCTAGGGTTAGGGTTATGTTGAGGGCTAGGGTTAGATATCCATTTAGTGTTCCAATTGGACCTAGGGTTGGGTTATGTTGAGGGCAAGGTTTAGAGATCCGGTTAGGGTTCCGATTGGACCTAGGGTTAGGGTTATGTTGAGGAAGAGGGGTATAGATCCTGTTAGGATACCGATTGGACCTAGGGTTAGGTTTATGTTGAGGGCTATGTTTAGATATCCGGTTAGGGTTCCGATTGAACCTCGGGTTAGGGTTACGTTGAGGGCTA
This sequence comes from Miniopterus natalensis, assembly GCF_054644295.1. Taxonomy (NCBI): domain Eukaryota; kingdom Metazoa; phylum Chordata; class Mammalia; order Chiroptera; family Miniopteridae; genus Miniopterus; species Miniopterus natalensis. The sequence goes on along the minus strand of NC_142085.1, from coordinate 666,600 downwards.
GGTTAAGTTATCCATGTAGGGTTCCGATTGGTCCTAGGGTTAGGGTTATGTTGAGGGCTAGGTTTACAGATCCGGTTAGGGTTCCGATTGGACCTCGGGTCAGGGTTATGGTAACGGCGAGGGGCAGAGATCCGGTTAGGGTTCGGATTGGTCCTGGGGTTAGGGTTATGTTGAGGGCTAGGTTTAGAGATCCGGTTAGGGTTCCGATTGGACCTCAGGTTAGGGTTATGTTGAGGGCTGGGGTTAGAGATCCGGTTAGGGTTCCGATTGGACCTAGGGTTAGGGTTATGTTGAGGGCCAGGGGTATAGATCATGTTAGGGTTCCGATTGGACCTACGGTTAGGGTTATGTTGAGGGCTATGGTTAGGTATCGGGTTAGGGTTCCGATTGGACCTAGGGTTATGCTTACGTTGAGGGCTAGGGTTAGATATCCATGTAGGGTTCCGATTGGTCCTAGGGTTAGGGTTATGTTGAGGGCTATGGTTAGAGATCCGGTTAGGGTTCCGATTGGAACTAGGGTTAGGGTTATGTTGAGGGCTAGGTTTAGAGATCCGGTTAGGGTTCCGATTGGACCTCGGGTTAGGGTTATGTTGAGGGCAAGGGGTAGAGATCCGGTTAGGGTTCGGATTGGTCCTAGGGTTAGGGTTATGTTGAGGGCTAGGGTTAGGGATCCGGTTACGGTTCCGATTGGACCTAGGGTTAGAGTTATGTTGTGGGCTAGGTATACAGACCGGGTTAGGGTTCCGATTTTACCTAGGGTTAGGGTTATGTTGAGGGCTAGGGTTAGAGATCCGGTAAGGGTTACGATTGGATCCAGGATAAGCGCTGTGTTGAGGGCTAGGGTTAGAGATGCGGTTAGGATTCCGATTGAACCTAGTGGTAGGGTTATGTTGAGGGCTAGGGTTAGATTTCTGTTTAGGGTTCCGATTGGACCTAGGGTTAGGGTTATGTTGAGGGGTAGGTTTAGAGATACGGTTAGGGTTCCGATTGGACCTAGGGTTAGGGTTATGTTGAGGGCTATGTTTAGATATCCGGTTAGGGTTCCGATTGAACCTCGGGTTAGGGTTACGTTGAGGGCTAGGTTTAGATATCCATGTAGGGTTCCGATTGGTCCTAGGGTTAGGGTTATGTTGAGGGCTAGGTTTACAGATCCGGTTAGGGTTCCGATTGGACCTCGGGTCAGGGTTATGGTAACGGCGAGGGGCAGAGATCCGGTTAGGGTTCGGATTGGTCCTGGGGTTAGGGTTATGTTGAGGGCTAGGGTTAGAGATCCGGTTAGGGTTCCGATTGGACCTCAGGTTAGGGTTATGTTGAGGGCTGGGGTTAGAGATCCGGTTAGGGTTCCGATTGGACCTAGGGTTAGGGTTATGTTGAGGGCCAGGGGTATAGATCATGTTAGGGTTCCGATTGGACCTACGGTTAGGGTTATGTTGAGGGCTATGGTTAGGTATCGGGTTAGGGTTCCGATTGGACCTAGGGTTAGGCTTACGTTGAGGGCTAGGGTTAGATATCCATGTAGGGTTCCGATTGGTCCTAGGGTTAGGGTTATGTTGAGGGCTAGGGTTAGAGATCCGTTTAGGGTTCCGATTGGACCTAGGGTTAGGGTTATGTTGAGGGCTAGGTTTAGAGATCCGGTTAGGGTTCCGATTGGACCTCGGGTTAGGGTTATGTTGAGGGCGAGGGGTAGAGATCCGGTTAGGGTTCGAATTGGTCCTAGGGTTAGGGTTATGTTGAGGGCTAGGGTTAGGGATCCGGTTACGGTTCCGATTGGACCTAGGGTTAGAGTTATGTTGTGGGCTAGGTATATAGACCGGGTTAGGGTTCCGATTTTACCTAGGGTTAGGGTTATGTTGAGGGCTAGGGTTAGAGATCCGGTAAGGGTTACGATTGGACCCAGGATAAGCGCTGTGTTGAGGGCTAGGGTTAGAGATGCGGTTAGGATTCCGATTGAACCTAGTGGTAGGGTTATGTTGAGGGCTAGGGTTAGAGTTCCGTTTAGGGTTCCGATTGGACCTAGGGTTAGGGTTATGTAGAGGACTAGGGTTAGAGATCCGGTTAGGGTTCCGATTGGACCTAGGGTTAGGGTTATGTTGAGGGCTAGGGTTAGAGATCCGGTAAGGGTTACGATTGCACCCAGGGTAAGCGCTGTGTTGAGGGCTAGGGTTAGAGATGCGGTTAGGATTCCGATTGGACCTAGGAGTAGGGTTATGTTGAGGGCTAGGGTTAGAGTTCCATTTAGGGTTCCGATTGGACCTAGGGTTAGGGTTATGTTGAGGGCTAGGTTTAGAGATACGGTTAGGGTTCCGATTGGACCTAGGGTTAGGGTTATGTTGAGGGCTAGGGTTAGAGATCCGGTAAGGGTTACGGTTGGACCCAGGGTTAGCGTTGTGTTGAGGGCTAGGGTTAGAAATCCGGTTAGGGTTCCGATTGGACCTAGGGTTAGGGTTATGTTGAGGGCTAGGGTTAGAGTTCCGTTTAGGGTTCCAATTGGACCTAGGGTTAGGGTTATGTTGAGGGCTAGGGTTAGAGATCAGGTTAGGGTTCCGATTGGACCTAGGGTAGGGTTACGTTGAGGGCTAGTGTTAGAGATCGGGTTAGGTGTCCGATTGGACCTAGGGTTAGGGTTATGTTGAGGGCTAGGTATACAGATCCGGTTAGGGTTCCGATTGGACCTAGGGTTAGGGTTATGTTGAGGGCTAGGGTTAGAGTTCCGGTTAGGTTTCTGATTGGACCTAGGGTTAGGGTTATGTTGAAGGCTAGGTATACAGATCCGGTTAGGGTTCCGATTGGACCTAGGGTTAGGGTTAGGTTGAGGACTAGGGTTAGAGATCCGGTTATGGTTCCGATTGGACCTAGGGTTAGGGTTATGTTGAGGGCCAGGGTTAGAGATCCGGTTAGGGTTCCGATTGGACCTAGGGTTAGGGTTATGTTGAGGGCTAGGTATACAGATCCGGTTAGGGTTCCGATTGGACCTAGGGTCAGGGTTATGTGGAGGCCTAGGGTTCGAGATCCGGTTAGGGTTCCGATTGGACCTAGGGTTAGGGTTATGTTGAGGGCTAGGGTTAGAGATCCGGTTAGGGTTCCGATTGGACCTAGGGTTAGGGTTATGTTGAGGGCTAGGGTTAGCGATCCGGTTAGGGTTCCGATTGGACCTAGGGTTAGGGTTATGTTGAGGGCTAGGTATACAGACCCGGTTAGGGTTCCGATTGGACCTAGTGTTAGGGTTATGTTGAGGGCGAGGGGTAGAGATCCTGGTAGGGTTCCGATTGGACCTAGGGTTAGGGTTATGTTGAGGGCTAGGGTGAAATATCCATTTAGTGTTCCAATTGGACCTAGGGTTGGGTTATGTAGAGGGCAAGGGTTAGAGATCCGGTTAGGGTTCCGATTGGACCTAGGGTTAGGGTTATGTTGAGGAAGAGGGGTATAGATCCTGTTAGGATACCGATTGGACCTAGGGTTAGGGTTATGTTGAGGGCTAGGTTTATATATTCATGTAGGGTTCCGATTGGTCCTAGGGTTAGGGTTATGTTGAGGGCTGGGGTTAGAGATCCGGTTGGGGTTCCGATTGGACCTAGGGTTAGGGTTATGTTGAGGGCTGGGGTTAGAGATCCGGTTGGGGTTCCGATTGGACCTAGGGTTAGGGTTATGTTGAGGGCCAGGGGTATAGATCATGTTAGGGTTCCGATTGGACCTACGGTTAGGGTTATGTTGAGGGCTATGGTTAGATATCGGGTTAGGGTTCCGATTGGACCTAGGGTTAGGCTTACGTTGAGGGCTAGGGTTAGATATCCATGTAGGGTTCCGATTGGTCCTAGGGTTAGGGTTATGTTGAGGGCTAGGGTTAGAGATCCGGTTAGGGTTCCGATTGGACCTAGGGTTAGGGTTATGTTGAGGGCTAGGTTTAGAGATCCGGTTAGGGTTCCGATTGGACCTCGGGTTAGGGTTATGTTGAGGGCGAGGGGTAGAGATCCGGTTAGGGTTCGGATTGGTCCTAGGGTTAGGGTTATGTTGAGGGCTAGTGTTAGGGATCCGGTTACGGTTCCGATTTGACCTAGGGTTAGAGTTATGTTGTGGGCTAGGTATACAGACCGGGTTAGGGTTCCGATTGGTCCTAGGGTTAGGGTTATGTTGAGGGCTAAGGTTAGAGATCTGGTAAGGGTTACGATTGGACCCAGGGTAAGCGCTGTGTTGAGGGCTAGGGTTAGAGATGCGGTTAGGATTCCGATTGGACCTAGGGGTAGGGTTATGTTGAGGGCTAGGGTTAGAGTTCCCTTTAGGGTTCCGATTGGACCTAGGGTTAGGGTTATGTTGAGGGCTAGGTTTAGAGATACGGTTAGGGTTACGATTGGACCTAGGGTTAGGGTTATGTTGAGGGCTAGGGTTAGAGATCCGGTAAGGGTTACGGTTGGACCCAGGGTTAGCGTTGTGTTGAGGGCTAGGGTTAGAAATCCGGTTAGGGTTCCGATTGGACCTAGGGTTAGGGTTATGTTGAGGGCTAGGGTTAGAGTTCCGTTTAGGGTTCCAATTGGACCTAAGGTTAGGGTTATGTTGAGGGCCAGGGGTATAGATCATGTTAGGGTTCCGATTGGACCTACGGTTAGGGTTATGTTGAGGGCTATGGTTAGATATCGGGTTAGGGTTCCGATTGGACCTAGGGTTAGGCTTACGTTGAGGGCTAGGGTTAGATATCCATGTAGGGTTCCGATTGGTCCTAGGGTTAGGGTTATGTTGAGGGCTAGGGTTAGAGATCCGGTTAGGGTTCCGATTGGACCTAGGGTTAGGGTTATGTTGAGGGCTAGGTTTAGAGATCCGGTTAGGGTTCCGATTGGACCTCGGGTTAGGGTTATGTTGAGGGCGAGGGGTAGAGATCCGGTTAGGGTTCGGATTGGTCCTAGGGTTAGGGTTATGTTGAGGGCTAGTGTTAGGGATCCGGTTACGGTTCCGATTGGACCTAGGGTTAGAGTTATGTTGAGGGCTAGGGTTACATATCCATTTAGTGTTCCAATTGGACCTAGGGTTGGTTTATGTTGAGGGCAAGGGTTAGAGATCCGGTTAGGGTTCCGATTGGACCTAGGTTTAGGGTTATGTTGAGGAGGAGGGGTATAGATCCTGTTAGGAAACCGATTGGACCTAGGGTTAGGGTTATGTTGAGGGCTATGTTTAGATATCCGGTTAGGGTTCCGATTGAACCTAGGGTTAGGGTTACGTTGAGGGCTAGGTTTAGATATCCATGTAGGGTTCCGATTGGTCCTAGGGTTAGGGTTATGTTGAGGGCTAGGTTTAGAGATCCGGTTAGGGTTCCGATTGGACCTCCGGTTAGGGTTATGGTGAGGGCGAGGGGCAGAAATCCGGTTAGGGTTCGGATTGGACCTAGGGTTAGGGTTATGTTGAGGGCAAGGGTTAGAGATCCGGTTAGGGTTCCGATTGGACCTAGGGTTAGGGTTATGTTGAGAGCTGGGGTTAGAGATCCGGTTAGGGTTCCGATTGGACCTAGGGTTAGGGTTATGTTGATGAAGAAGGGTAGAGATCCTGTTAGGGTACAGATTGGACCTAGGGTTATGGTTATGTTGAGGGCTAGGGTTAGAGATCCGGTTAGGGTTGCGATTGGACCTAGGGTTAGGGATACGTTGAGGGCTAGGTTTAGATATCCATGTAGGGTTCCGATTGGTCCTAGGGTTTGGGTTATGTTGAGGGCTAGGTTTAGAGATCCGGTTAGGGTTCCGATTGGACCTCGGGTTAGGGTTATGTTGAGGGCGAGGGGTAGAGATCCGGTTAGGGTTCGGATTGGTCCTAGGGTTAGGGTTATGTTGAGGGCTAGGGTTAGGGATCCGGTTAGTTTTCCGATTGGACCTAGGGTTAGGGTTATGTTGAGGGCTAGGTATACAGACCCGGTTAGGGTTCCGATTGGACCTAGCGTTAGGGTTATGTTGAGGGCTAGGGTTATAGATCCGGTAAGGGTTACGATTGGACCCAGGCTTAGCGTTGTGTTGAGGGCTAGGGTTAGAGATCCGGTTAGGATTCCGATTGGACCTAGGGTTAGGGTTATGTTGAGGGCTAGGGTTACAGATCCGGTAAGGGTTACGGTTGGACCCAGGGTTGGCGTTGTGTTGAGGGCTAGGGTTAGAAATCCGGTTAGGGTTCCGATTGGACCTAGGGTTAGGGTTATGTTGAGGGCTAGGGTTAGAGTTCCGTTTAGGGTTCCAATTGGACCTAGGGTTAGGGTTATGTTGAGGGCTAGGGTTAGAGATCAGGTTAGGGTTCCGATTGGACCTAGGGTTAGGGTTATGTTGAGGGCTAGGTATACAGATCCGGTTAGGGTTCCGATTGGACTTGGGTTAGGGTTAGGTTGAGGACTAGGGTTAGAGATCCGGTTAGGGTTCCGATTGGACCTAGGGTTAGTGTTATGTTGAGGGCTAGGGTTAGAGATCCGGTTAGGGTTCCGATTGGACCTAGGGTTAGGGTTATGTTGAGGACGAGGGGTAGAGATCCTGTTAGGGTTCCGATTGGACCTAGGGTTAGGGTTATGTTGAGGGCTAGGGTTAGATATCCGGTTAGGGTTCCGATTGGACCTAGGGTTAATGGTTACGATGAGGGCTAGGGTTAGATATCCATTTAGGGTTCCGATTGGACCTAGGGTTAGGGTTATGTTGAGGGCTAGGGTTAGAGATCCTGTTAGGGTTCCGATTGGACTTAGGGTTAGGGTTATGTTGAGGGCTAGGGTTAGAGATCCGGTTAGGGTTCTGATTGGACCTAGGGTTAGAGTTATGTTGAGGGCGAGGGGTAGAGATCCGTTTAGGTTTCGGATTGGACCTAGGGTTAGGGTTATGTTGACGGCTAAGTATACAGACCCGGTTAGGGTTCCGATTGGACCTAGCGTTAGGGTTATGTTTAGGGCTATGTTTGGAGATCCGGTAAGGGTTACGATTGGAACCAGAGTTAGCGTTGTGTTGAGGGCTAGGGTTAGAGATCCGGTTAGGATTCCGATTGGACCTAGGGTAAGGGTTATGTTGAGGGCTAGGGTTAGAGATACGGTTAGGGTTCCGATTGGACCTAGGGTTAGGGTTATGTTGAGGGCTAGGGTTAGAGATCCGGTTAGGGTTCCGATTGGACCTAGGGTTAGGGTTATGTTGAGGGTTAGGGTTAGAGATCCGGTTAAGTTTCCGAATGGACCTAGGGTTAGGGTTATGTTGAGGGCTAGGTATACAGATCCGGTTAGGGTTCCGATTGGACCTAGGTTCAGGGTTATGTTGAGGGCTAGGGTTAGAGATCCGGTTAGGGTTCCGATTGGACCTAGGGTTAGGTTTATGTTGAGGGCTAGGGTTAGAGATCCGGTTAGGGTTCCGATTGGACCTAGGGTTAGGGTTATGTTGAGGGCGAGGGGTCGAGATCCTGTTAGGGTTCCGATTGGACCTAGGCTTAGGGTTATGTTGAGGGCTAGAGATAGATATCCATTTAAGGTTCCGATTGGTCCTAGGGTTAGGGTTATGTTGAGGGCTATGGTTAGAGATCCGGTTAGGGTTCCGATTGGACCTAGGGTTAGGGTTATGTTGAGGGCTATGGTTAGAGATCCGGTTAGGGTTCCGATTGGACCTAGGGTTAGGGTTATGTTGAGGGCGAGGGGCAGAGGTCCGGTTAGGGTTCGGATTGGTCCTGGGGTTAGGGTTATGTTGAGGGCTAGGTTTAGAGATCCGGTAAGGGTTCCGATTGGACCTAGGGTTAGGGTTATGTTAAGGGCTAGGGTTAGAGATCCGGTTAGGGTTCCGATTGGACCTCAGGTTAGGGTTATGTTGAGGGCTGGGGTTAGAGATCCGGTTAGGGTTCCGATTGGACCTAGGGTTAGGGTTATGTTGAGGGCCAGGGGTATAGATCATGTTAGGGTTCCGATTGGACCTAGGGTTAGGGTTATGTTGAGGGCTAAGGTTAGATATCGGGTTAGGGTTCCGATTGGACCTAGGGTTAGGCTTACGTTGAGGGCTAGGGTTAGAGATCGGGTTAGGTTTCCGATTGGACCTAGGGTTAGGGTTATGTTGAGGGCTAGGTATACAGATCCGGTTAGGGTTCCGATTGGACCTAGGGTTAGGGTTATGTTGAGGGCTAGGGTTAGAGTTCCGGTTAGGTTTCCGATTGGACCTAGGGTTAGGGTTATGTTGAGGGCTAGGTATACAGATCCGGTTAGGGTTCCGATTGGACCTAGGGTTAGGGTTAGGTTGAGGACTATGGTTAGAGATCCGGTTAGGGTTCCGATTGGAACTAGGGTTAGGGTTATGTTGAGGGCCAGGGTTAGAGATCCGGTTAGGGTTCCGATTGGACCTAGGGTTAGGGTTATGTTGAAGGCTAGGGTTAGAGATCCGGTTAGGGTTCTGATTGGACCTAGGGTTAGGGTTATGTTGAGGTCGAGGGGTAGAGATCCGGTTAAGTTTCCGAATGGACCTAGGGTTAGGGTTATGTTGAGGGCTAGGTTTAGAGATCCGGTTAGGGTTCCGATTGGACCTAGGGTCAGGGTTATGTTGAGGCCTAGGGTTAGAGATCCGGTTAGGGTTCCGATTGGACCTAGGGTTAGGGTTATGTTGAGGGCTAGGTTTAGAGATCCGGTTAGGGTTCCGATTGGACCTAAGGTTAGGGTTATGTTGAGGGCGAGGGGTAGAGATCCTGTTAGGGTTCCGATTGGACCTAGGCTTAGGGTTATGTTGAGGGCTAGGGTTAGATATCCATTTAAGGTTCCGATTGGTCCTAGGGTTAGGGTTAAGTTGAGGGCTATGGTTAGAGATCCGGTTAGGGTTTCGATTGGACCTAGGGTTAGGGTTATTTTGAGGGCTAGGTTTAGAGATCCGGTTAGGGTTCCGATTGGACCTAGGGTTAGGGTTATGTTGAGGGCTAGGTTTAGAGATCCGGTTAGGGTTCCGATTGGACCTAGGGTTAGGGTTATGTTGAGGACGAGGGGTAGAGATCCGGTTAAGTTTCCGATTGGACCTAGGGTTAGGGTTATGTTGAGGGCTAGGTTTAGAGATCCGGTTAGGGTTCCGATTGGACCTAGGGTTACGGTTATGTTGAGGGCTAGGTTTAGAGATCCGGTTAGGGTTCCGATTGGACCTAGGGTTAGGGTTATGTTGAGGATGAGGGGTAGAGATCCGGATAAGTTTCCGATTGGACCTAGGGTTAGGGTTATGTTGAGGGCTAGGTTTAGAGATTCGGTTAGGGTTCCGATTGGACCTAGGGTTAGGGTTATGCTGAGGGCGAGGGGCAGAGGTCCGGTTAGGGTTCGGATTGGTCCTGGGGTTAGGGTTATGTTGAGGGCTAGGTTTAGAGATCCGGTAAGGGTTCCGATTGGACCTAGGGTTAGGGTTATGTTAAGGGCTAGGGTTAGAGATCCGGTTAGGGTTCCGATTGGACCTCAGGTTAGGGTTATGTTGAGGGCTGGGGTTAGAGATCCGGTTAGGGTTCCGATTGGACCTAGGGTTAGGGTTATGTTGAGGGCCAGGGGTATAGATAATGTTAGGGTTCCGATTGGACCTAGGGTTAGGGTTATGTTGAGGGCTAAGGTTAGATATCGGGTTAGGGTTCCGATTGGACCTAGGGTTAGGCTTACGTTGAGGGCTAGGGTTAGAGATCGGGTTAGGTTTCCGATTGGACCTAGGGTTAGGGTTATGTTGAGGGCTAGGTATACAGATCCGGTTAGGGTTCCGATTGGACCTAGGGTTAGGGTTATGTTGAGGGCTAGGGTTAGAGTTCCGGTTAGGTTTCCGATTGGACCTAGGGTTAGGGTTATGTTGAGGGCTAGGTATACAGATCCGGTTAGGTATCCGATTGGACCTAGGGTTAGGGTTAGGTTGAGGACTAGGGTTAGAGATCCGGTTAGGGTTCCGATTGGAACTAGGGTTAGGGTTATGTTGAGGGCCAGGGTTAGAGATCCGGTTAGGGTTCCGATTGGACCTAGGGTTAGGGTTATGTTGAAGGCTAGGGTTAGAGATCCGGTTAGGGTTCTGATTGGACCTAGGGTTAGGGTTATGTTGAGGACGAGGGGTAGAGATCCGGTTAAGTTTCCGAATGGACCTAGGGTTAGGGTTATGTTGAGGGCTAGGTTTAGAGATACGGTTAGGGTTCCGATTGGACCTAGGGTCAGGGTTATGTTGAGGCCTAGGGTTAGAGATCCGGTTAGGGTTCCGATTGGACCTAGGGTTAGGGTTATGTTGAGGGCTAGGTTTAGAGATCCGGTTAGGGTTCCGATTGGACCTAAGGTTAGGGTTATGTTGAGGGCGAGGGGTAGAGATCCTGTTAGGGTTCCGATTGGACCTAGGCTTAGGGTTATGTTGAGGGCTAGGGTTAGATATCCATTTAAGGTTCCGATTGGTCCTAGGGTTAGGGTTAAGTTGAGGGCTATGGTTAGAGATCCGGTTAGGGTTTCGATTGGACCTAGGGTTAGGGTTATTTTGAGGGCTAGGTTTAGAGATCCGGTTAGGGTTCCGATTGGACCTAGGGTTAGGGTTATGTTGAGGGCTAGGTTTAGAGATCCGGTTAGGGTTCCGATTGGACCTAGGGTTACGGTTATGTTGAGGGCTAGGTTTAGAGATCCGGTTAGGGTTCCGATTGGACCTAGGGTTAGGGTTATGTTGAGGATGAGGGGTAGAGATCCGGATAAGTTTCCGATTGGACCTAGGGTTAGGGTTATGTTGAGGGCTAGGTTTAGAGATTCGGATAGGGTTCCGATTGGACCTAGGGTTAGGGTTATGTTGAGGACGAGGGGTAGAGATCCGGTTAAGTTTCCGATTGGACCTAGGGTTAGGGTTATGTTGAGGGCTAGGTTTAGAGATCCGGTTAGGGTTCCGATTGGACCTAGGGTTACGGTTATGTTGAGGGCTAGGTTTAGAGATCCGGTTAGGGTTCCGATTGGACCTAGGGTTAGGGTTATGTTGAGGGCTAGGGTTAGAGATCCGGTTAGGGTTCCGATTGGACCTAGGGTTAGGGTTATGTTGAGGGTTAGGGTTAGAGATCCGGTTAAGTTTCCGAATGGACCTAGGGTTAGGGTTATGTTGAGGGCTAGGTATACAGATCCGGTTAGGGTTCCGATTGGACCTAGGTTCAGGGTTATGTTGAGGGCTAGGGTTAGAGATCCGGTTAGGGTTCCGATTGGACCTAGGGTTAGGTTTATGTTGAGGGCTAGGGTTAGAGATTCGGTTAGGGTTCCGATTGGACCTAGGGTTAGGGTTATGTTGAGGGCGAGGGGTCGAGATCCTGTTAGGGTTCCGATTGGACCTAGGCTTAGGGTTATGTTGAGGGCTAGAGATAGATATCCATTTAAGGTTCCGATTGGTCCTAGGGTTAGGGTTATGTTGAGGGCTATGGTTAGAGATCCGGTTAGGGTTCCGATTGGACCTAGGGTTAGGGTTATGTTGAGGGCTATGGTTAGAGATCCGGTTAGGGTTCCGATTGGACCTAGGGTTAGGGTTATGCTGAGGGCGAGGGGCAGAGGTCCGGTTAGAGTTCGGATTGGTCCTGGGGTTAGGGTTATGTTGAGGGCTAGGTTTAGAGATCCGGTAAGGGTTCCGATTGGACCTAGGGTTAGGGTTATGTTAAGGGCTAGGGTTAGAGATCCGGTTAGGGTTCCGATTGGACCTCAGGTTAGGGTTATGTTGAGGGCTGGGGTTAGAGATCCGGTTAGGGTTCCGATTGGACCTAGGGTTAGGGTTATGTTGAGGGCCAGGGGTATAGATCATGTTAGGGTTCCGATTGGACCTAGGGTTAGGGTTATGTTGAGGGCTAAGGTTAGATATCGGGTTAGGGTTCCGATTGGACCTAGGGTTAGGCTTACGTTGAGGGCTAGGGTTAGAGATCGGGTTAGGTTTCCGATTGGACCTAGGGTTAGGGTTATGTTGAGGGCTAGGTATACAGATCCGGTTAGGGTTCCGATTGGACCTAGGGTTAGGGTTATGTTGAGGGCTAGGGTTAGAGTTCCGGTTAGGTTTCCGATTGGACCTAGGGTTAGGGTTATGTTGAGGGCTAGGTATACAGATCCGGTTAGGGTTCCGATTGGACCTAGGGTTAGGGTTAGGTTGAGGACTAGGGTTAGAGATCCGGTTAGGGTTCCGATTGGAACTAGGGTTAGGGTTATGTTGAGGGCCAGGGTTAGAGATCCGGTTAGGGTTCCGATTGGACCTAGGGTTAGGGTTATGTTGAAGGCTAGGGTTAGAGATCCGGTTAGGGTTCTGATTGGACCTAGGGTTAGGGTTATGTTGAGGACGAGGGGTAGAGATCCGGTTAAGTTTCCGAATGGACCTAGGGTTAGGGTTATGTTGAGGGCTAGGTTTAGAGATCCGGTTAGGGTTCCGATTGGACCTAGGGTCAGGGTTATGTTGAGGCCTAGGGTTAGAGATCCGGTTAGGGTTCCGATTGGACCTAGGGTTAGGGTTATGTTGAGGGCTAGGTTTAGAGATCCGGTTAGGGTTCCGATTGGACCTAAGGTTAGGGTTATGTTGAGGGCGAGGGGTAGAGATCCTGTTAGGGTTCCGATTGGACCTAGGCTTAGGGTTATGTTGAGGGCTAGGGTTAGATATCCATTTAAGGTTCCGATTGGTCCTAGGGTTAGGGTTAAGTTGAGGGCTATGGTTAGAGATCCGGTTAGGGTTTCGATTGGACCTAGGGTTAGGGTTATTTTGAGGGCTAGGTTTAGAGATCCGGTTAGGGTTCCGATTGGACCTAGGGTTAGGGTTATGTTGAGGACGAGGGGTAGAGATCCGGTTAAGTTTCCGATTGGACCTAGGGTTAGGGTTATGTTGAGGGCTAGGTTTAGAGATCCGGTTAGGGTTCCGATTGGACCTAGGGTTACGGTTATGTTGAGGGCTAGGTTTAGAGATCCGGTTAGGGTTCCGATTGGACCTAGGGTTAGGGTTATGTTGAGGATGAGGGGTAGAGATCCGGATAAGTTTCCGATTGGACCTAGGGTTAGGGTTATGTTGAGGGCTAGGTTTAGAGATTCGGTTAGGGTTCCGATTGGACCTAGGGTTAGGGTTATGTTGAGGACGAGGGGTAGAGATCCGGTTAAGTTTCCGATTGGACCTAGGGTTAGGGTTATGTTGAGGGCTAGGTTTAGAGATCCGGTTAGGGTTCCGATTGGACCTAGGGTTACGGTTATGTTGAGGGCTAGGTTTAGAGATCCGGTTAGGGTTCCGATTGGACCTAGGGTTAGGGTTATGTTGAGGATGAGGGGTAGAGATCCGGATAAGTTTCCGATTGGACCTAGGGTTAGGGTTATGTTGAGGGCTAGGTTTAGAGATTCGGTTAGGGTTCCGATTGGACCTAGGGTTAGGGTTATGTTGAGGACGAGGGGTAGAGATCCGGTTAAGTTTCCGATTGGACCTAGGGTTAGGGTTATGTTGAGGGCTAGGTTTAGAGATCTGGTTAGGGTTCCGATTGGACCTAGGGTCAGGGTTATGTTGAGGGCGAGGGGTAGATATACGGTTAGGGTTCGGATTGGTCCTAGGGTTAGGGTTATGTTGATGGCTAGGGTTAGCGATCCGGTTAGGGTTCCGATTGGAACTAGGGTTAGGGTTATGTTGAGGGCTAGGTATACAGACCCGGGTAGGGTTCCGATTGGACCTAGTGTTAGGGTTATGTTGAGGGCGAGGGGTAGAGATCCTGGTAGGGTTCCGATTGGACCTAGGGTTAGGGTTATGTTGAGGGCTAGGGTTAGATATCCATTTAGTGTTCCAATTGGACCTAAGGTTGGGTTATGTTGAGGGCAAGGGTTAGAGATCCGGTTAGGGTTCCGATTGGACCTAGGGTTAGGGTTATGTTGAGGAAGAGGGGTATAGATCCTGTTAGGATACCGATTGGACCTAGGGTTAGGGTTATGTTGAGGGCTATGTTTAGATATCCGGTTAGGGTTCCGATTGAACCTCGGGTTAGGGTTACGTTGAGGGCTAGGTTTAGTTATCCATGTAGGGTTCCGATTGGTCCTAGGGTTAGGGTTATGTTGAGGGCTAGGTTTACAGATCCGGTTAGGGTTCCGATTGGACCTCGGGTCAGGGTTATGGTAACGGCGAGGGGCAGAGATCCGGTTAGGGTTCGGATTGGTCCTGGGGTTAGGGTTATGTTGAGGGCTAGGGTTAGAGATCCGGTTAGGGTTCCGATTGGACCTAGGGTTAGGGTTATGTTGAGGGCCAGGGGTATAGATCATGTTAGGGTTCCGATTGGACCTACGGTTAGGGTTATGTTGAGGGCTATGGTTAGGTATCGCGTTAGGGTTGCGATTGGACCTAGGGTTAGGCTTACGTTGAGGGCTAGGGTTAGATATCCATGTAGGGTTCCGATTGGTCCTAGGGTTAGGGTTATGTTGAGGGCTATGGTTAGAGATCCGGTTAGGGTTCCGATTGGACCTAGGGTTAGGGTTATGTTGAGGGCTAGGTTTAGAGATCCGGTTAGGGTTCCGATTGGACCTCGGGTTAGGGTTATGTTGAGGGCGAGGGGTAGAGATCCGGTTAGGGTTCGGATTGGTCCTAGGGTTAGGGTTATGTTGAGGGCTAGGGTTAGGGATCCGGTTACGGTTCCGATTGGACCTAGGGTTAGAGTTATGTTGTGGGCTAGGTATACAGACCGGGTTAGGGTTCCGATTTTACCTAGGGTTAGGGTTATGTTGAGGGCTAGGGTTAGAGATCCGGTAAGGGTTACGATTGGATCCAGGATAAGCGCTGTGTTGAGGGCTAGGGTTAGAGATGCGGTTAGGATTCCGATTGAACCTAGTGGTAGGGTTATGTTGAGGGCTAGGGTTAGAGTTCTGTTTAGGGTTCCGATTGGACCTAGGGTTAGGGTTATGTTGAGGGGTAGGTTTAGAGATACGGTTAGGGTTCCGATTGGACCTAGGGTTAGGGTTATGTTGAGGGCTATGTTTAGATATCCGGTTAGGGTTCCGATTGAACCTCGGGTTAGGGTTACGTTGAGGGCTAGGTTTAGATATCCATGTAGGGTTCCGATTGGTCCTAGGGTTAGGGTTATGTTGAGGGTTAGGTTTACAGATCCGGTTAGGGTTCCGATTGGACCTCGGGTCAGGGTTATGGTAACGGCGAGGGGCAGAGATCCGGTTAGGGTTCGGATTGGTCCTGGGGTTAGGGTTATGTTGAGGGCTAGGGTTAGAGATCCGGTTAGGGTTCCGATTGGACCTCAGGTTAGGGTTATGTTGAGGGCTGGGGTTAGAGATCCGGTTAGGGTTCCGATTGGACCTAGGGTTAGGGTTATGTTGAGGGCCAGGGGTATAGATCATGTTAGGGTTCCGATTGGACCTACGGTTAGGGTTATGTTGAGGGCTATGGTTAGGTATCGGGTTAGGGTTCCGATTGGACCTAGGGTTAGGCTTACGTTGAGGGCTAGGGTTAGATATCCATGTAGGGTTCCGATTGGTCCTAGGGTTAGGGTTATGTTGAGGGCTAGGGTTAGAGATCCGTTTAGGGTTCCGATTGGACCTAGGGTTAGGGTTATGTTGAGGGCTAGGGTTAGAGATCAGGTTAGGGTTCCGATTGGACCTAGGGTAGGGTTACGTTGAGGGCTAGTGTTAGAGATCGGGTTAGGTGTCCGATTGGACCTAGGGTTAGGGTTATGTTGAGGGCTAGGTATACAGATCCGGTTAGGGTTCCGATTGGACCTAGGGTTAGGGTTATGTTGAGGGCTAGGGTTAGAGTTCCGGTTAGGTTTCTGATTGGACCTAGGGTTAGGGTTATGTTGAAGGCTAGGTATACAGATCCGGTTAGGGTTCCGATTGGACCTAGGGTTAGGGTTAGGTTGAGGACTAGGTTTAGAGATCCGGTTATGGTTCCGATTGGACCTAGGGTTAGGGTTATGTTGAGGGCCAGGGTTAGAGATCCGGTTAGGGTTCCGATTGGACCTAGGGTTAGGGTTATGTTGAGGGCTAGGGTTAGAGATCCGGTTACGGTTCCGATTGGACCTAGGGTTAGGGTTATGTTGAGAACGAGGGGTAGAGATCCGGTTAAGTTTCCGATTGGACCTAGGGTTAGGGTTATGTTGAGGGCTAGGTATACAGATCCGGTTAGGTTTCCGATTGGACCTAGGGTCAGGGTTATGTGGAGGCCTAGGGTTAGAGATCCGGTTAGGGTTCCGATTGGACCTACGGTTAGGGTTATGTTGAGGGCTAGGGTTAGAGATCCGGTTAGGGTTCCGATTGGACCTAGGGTTAGGGTTATGTTGAGGAAGAGGGGTATAGATCCTGTTAGGATACCGATTGGACCTAGGGTTAGGGTTATGTTGAGGGCTAGGTTTATATATCCATGTAGGGTTCCGATTGGTCCTAGGGTTAGGGTTATGTTGAGGGCTGGGGTTAGAGATCCGGTTGGGGTTCCGATTGGACCTAGGGTTAGGGTTATGTTGATGGCTGGGGTTAGAGATCCGGTTGGGGTTCCGATTGGACCTAGGGTTAGGGTTATGTTGAGGGCCAGGGGTATAGATCATGTTAGGGTTCCGATTGGACCTACGGTTAGGGTTATGTTGAGGGCTATGGTTAGATATCGGGTTAGGGTTCCGATTGGACCTAGGGTTAGGCTTACGTTGAGGGCTAGGGTTAGATATCCATGTAGGGTTCCGATTGGTCCTAGGGTTAGGGTTATGTTGAGGGCTAGGGTTAGAGATCCGGTTAGGGTTCCGATTGGACCTAGGGTTAGGGTTATGTTGAGGGCTAGGTTTAGAGATCCGGTTAGGGTTCCGATTGGACCTCGGGTTAGGGTTATGTTGAGGGCGAGGGGTAGAGATCCGGTTAGGGTTCGGATTGGTCCTAGGGTTAGGGTTATGTTGAGGGCTAGTGTTAGGGATCCGGTTACGGTTCCGATTGGACCTAGGGTTAGAGTTATGTTGTGGGCTAGGTATACAGACCGGGTTAGGGTTCCGATTGGTCCTAGGGTTAGGGTTATGTTGAGGGCTAAGGTTAGAGATCTGGTAAGGGTTACGATTGGACCCAGGGTAAGCGCTGTGTTGAGGGCTAGGGTTAGAGATGCGGTTAGGATTCCGATTGGACCTAGGGGTAGGGTTATGTTGAGGGCTAGGGTTAGAGTTCCGTTTAGGGTTCCGATTGGACCTAGGGTTAGGGTTATGTTGAGGGCTAGGTTTAGAGATACGGTTAGGGTTACGATTGGACCTAGGGTTAGGGTTATGTTGAGGGCTAGGGTTAGAGATCCGGTAAGGGTTACGGTTGGACCCAGGGTTAGCCTTGTGTTGAGGGCTAGGGTTAGAAATCCGGTTAGGGTTCCGATTGGACCTAGGGTTAGGGTTATGTTGAGGGCTAGGGTTAGAGTTCCGTTTAGGGTTCCAATTGGACCTAAGGTTAGGGTTATGTTGAGGGCCAGGGGTATAGATCATGTTAGGGTTCCGATTGGACCTACGGTTAGGGTTATGTTGAGGGCTATGGTTAGATATCGGGTTAGGGTTCCGATTGGACCTAGGGTTAGGCTTACGTTGAGGGCTAGGGTTAGATATCCATGTAGGGTTCCGATTGGTCCTAGGGTTAGGGTTATGTTGAGGGCTAGGGTTAGAGATCCGGTTAGGGTTCCGATTGGACCTAGGGTTAGGGTTATGTTGAGGGCTAGGTTTAGAGATCCGGTTAGGGTTCCGATTGGACCTCGGGTTAGGGTTATGTTGAGGGCGAGGGGTAGAGATCCGGTTAGGGTTCGGATTGGTCCTAGGGTTAGGGTTATGTTGAGGGCTAGTGTTAGGGATCCGGTTACGGTTCCGATTGGACCTAGGGTTAGAGTTATGTTGAGGGCTAGGGTTACATATCCATTTAGTGTTCCAATTGGACCTAGGGTTGGTTTATGTTGAGGGCAAGGGTTAGAGATCCGGTTAGGGTTCCGATTGGACCTAGGTTTAGGGTTATGTTGAGGAGGAGGGGTATAGATCCTGTTAGGAAACCGATTGGACCTAGGGTTAGGGTTATGTTGAGGGCTATGTTTAGATATCCGGTTAGGGTTCCGATTGAACCTAGGGTTAGGGTTACGTTGAGGGCTAGGTTTAGATATCCATGTAGGGTTCCGATTGGTCCTAGGGTTAGGTTTATGTTGAGGGCTAGGTTTAGAGATCCGGTTAGGGTTCCGATTGGACCTCCGGTTAGGGTTATGGTGAGGGCGAGGGGCAGAGATCCGGTTAGGGTTCGGATTGGACCTAGGGTTAGGGTTATGTTGAGGGCAAGGGTTAGAGATCCGGTTAGGGTTCCGATTGGACCTAGGGTTAGGGTTATGTTGAGAGCTGGGGTTAGAGATCCGGTTAGGGTTCCGATTGGACCTAGGGTTAGGGTAATGTTGATGAAGAAGGGTAGAGATCCTGTTAGGGTACAGATTGGACCTAGGGTTATGGTTATGTTGAGGGCTATGGTTAGATATCCGGTTAGGGTTCCGATTGGACCTAGGGTTAGGGATACGTTGAGGGCTAGGTTTAGATATCCATGTAGGGTTCCGATTGGTCCTAGGGTTAGGGTTATGTTGAGGGCTAGGTTTAGAGATCCGGTTAGGGTTCCGATTGGACCTCGGGTTAGGGTTATGTTGAGGGCGAGGGGTAGAGATCCGGTTAGGGTTCGGATTGGTCCTAGGGTTAGGGTTATGTTGAGGGCTAGGGTTAGGGATCCGGTTAGTGTTCCGATTGGACCTAGGGTTAGGGTTATGTTGACGGCTAGGTATACAGACCCGGTTAGGGTTCCGATTGGACCTAGCGTTAGGGTTATGTTGAGGGCTAGGGTTATAGATCCGGTAAGGGTTACGATTGGACCCAGGCTTAGCGTTGTGTTGAGGGCTAGGGTTAGAGATCCGGTTAGGATTCCGATTGGACCTAGGGTTAGGGTTATGTTGAGGGCTAGGGTTACAGATCCGGTAAGGGTTACGGTTGGACCCAGGGTTAGCGTTGTGTTGAGGGCTAGGGTTAGAAATCCGGTTAGGGTTCCGATTGGACCTAGGGTTAGGGTTATGTTGAGGGCTAGGGTTAGAGTTCCGTTTAGGGTTCCAATTGGACCTAGGGTTAGGGTTATGTTGAGGGCTAGGGTTAGAGATCAGGTTAGGGTTCCGATTGGACCTAGGGTTAGGGTTATGTTGAGGGCTAGGGTTAGAGTTCCGGTTAGGTTTCCGATTGGACCTAGGGTTAGGGTTATGTTGAGGGCTAGGTATACAGATCCGGTTAGGGTTCCGATTGGACTTGGGTTAGGGTTAGGTTGAGGACTAGGGTTAGAGATCCGGTTAGGGTTCCGATTGGACCTAGGGTTAGGGTTATGTTGAGGGCTAGGTTTAGAGATCCGGTTAGGGTTCCGATTGGACCTAGGGTTAGGGTTATGTTGAGGACGAGGGGTAGAGATCCTGTTAGGGTTCCGATTGGACCTAGGGTTAGGGTTATGTTGAGGGCTAGGGTTAGATATCCGGTTAGGGTTCCGATTGGACCTAGCGTTAATGGTTACGATGAGGGCTAGGGTTAGATATCCATTTAGGGTTCCGATTGGACCTAGGGTTAGGGTTATGTTGAGGGCTAGGGTTAGAGATCCTGTTAGGGTTCCGATTGGACTTAGGGTTAGGGTTATGTTGAGGGCTAGGGTTAGAGATCCGGTTAGGGTTCTGATTGGACCTAGGGTTAGAGTTATGTTGAGGGCGAGGGGTAGAGATCCGTTTAGGTTTCGGATTGGACCTAGGGTTAGGGTTATGTTGACGGCTAGGTATACAGACCCGGTTAGGGTTCCGATTGGACCTAGCGTTAGGGTTATGTTTAGGGCTATGTTTGGAGATCCGGTAAGGGTTACGATTGGAACCAGGGTTAGCGTTGTGTTGAGGGCTAGGGTTAGAGATCCGGTTAGGATTCCGATTGGACCTAGGGTAAGGGTTATGTTGAGGGCTAGGGTTAGAGATACGGTTAGGGTTCCGATTGGACCTAGGGTTAGGGTTATGTTGAGGGCTAGGGTTAGAGATCCGGTTAGGGTTCCGATTGGACCTAGGGTTAGGGTTATGTTGAGGGTTAGGGTTAGAGATCCGGTTAAGTTTCCGAATGGACCTAGGGTTAGGGTTATGTTGAGGGCTAGGTATACAGATCCGGTTAGGGTTCCGATTGGACCTAGGTTCAGGGTTATGTTGAGGGCTAGGGTTAGAGATCCGGTTAGGGTTCCGATTGGACCTAGGGTTAGGGTTATGTTGAGGGCTAGGGTTAGAGATCCGGTTAGGGTTCCGATTGGACCTAGGGTTAGGGTTATGTTGAGGGCGAGGGGTCGAGATCCTGTTAGGGTTCCGATTGGACCTAGGCTTAGGGTTATGTTGAGGGCTAGAGATAGATATCCATTTAAGGTTCCGATTGGTCCTAGGGTTAGGGTTATGTTGAGGGCTATGGTTAGAGATCCGGTTAGGGTTCCGATTGGACCTAGGGTTAGGGTTATGTTGAGGGTTATGGTTAGAGATCCGGTTAGGGTTCCGATTGGACCTAGGGTTAGGGTTATGCTGAGGGCGAGGGGCAGAGGTCCGGTTAGGGTTCGGATTGGTCCTGGGGTTAGGGTTATGTTGAGGGCTAGGTTTAGAGATCCGGTAAGGGTTCCGATTGGACCTAGGGTTAGGGTTATGTTAAGGGCTAGGGTTAGAGATCCGGTTAGGGTTCCGATTGGACCTCAGGTTAGGGTTATGTTGAGGGCTGGGGTTAGAGATCCGGTTAGGGTTCCGATTGGACCTAGGGTTAGGGTTATGTTGAGGGCCAGGGGTATAGATCATGTTAGGGTTCCGATTGGACCTAGGGTTAGGGTTATGTTGAGGGCTAAGGTTAGATATCGGGTTAGGGTTCCGATTGGACCTAGGGTTAGGCTTACGTTGAGGGCTAGGGTTAGAGATCGGGTTAGGTTTCCGATTGGACCTAGGGTTAGGGTTATGTTGAGGGCTAGGTATACAGATCCGGTTAGGGTTCCGATTGGACCTAGGGTTAGGGTTATGTTGAGGGCTAGGGTTAGAGTTCCCGTTAGGTTTCCGATTGGACCTAGGGTTAGGGTTATGTTGAGGGCTAGGTATACAGATCCGGTTAGGGTTCCGATTGGACCTAGGGTTAGGGTTAGGTTGAGGACTAGGGTTAGAGATCCGGTTAGGGTTCCGATTGGAACTAGGGTTAGGGTTATGTTGAGGGCCAGGGTTAGAGATCCGGTTAGGGTTCCGATTGGACCTAGGGTTAGGGTTATGTTGAGGGCTGGGGTTAGAGATCCGGTTAGGGTTCCGATTGGACCTAGGGTTAGGGTTATGTTGAGGGCTAGGGTTAGAGATCAGGTTAGGGTTCCGATTGGACCTAGGGTAGGGTTACGTTGAGGGCTAGTGTTAGAGATCGGGTTAGGTGTCCGATTGGACCTAGGGTTAGGGTTATGTTGAGGGCTAGGTATACAGATCCGGTTAGGGTTCCGATTGGACCTAGGGTTAGGGTTATGTTGAGGGCTAGGGTTAGAGTTCCGGTTAGGTTTCTGATTGGACCTAGGGTTAGGGTTATGTTGAAGGCTAGGTATACAGATCCGGTTAGGGTTCCGATTGGACCTAGGGTTAGGGTTAGGTTGAGGACTAGGTTTAGAGATCCGGTTATGGTTCCGATTGGACCTAGGGTTAGGGTTATGTTGAGGGCCAGGGTTAGAGATCCGGTTAGGGTTCCGATTGGACCTAGGGTTAGGGTTATGTTGAGGGCTAGGGTTAGAGATCCGGTTACGGTTCCGATTGGACCTAGGGTTAGGGTTATGTTGAGAACGAGGGGTAGAGATCCGGTTAAGTTTCCGATTGGACCTAGGGTTAGGGTTATGTTGAGGGCTAGGTATACAGATCCGGTTAGGGTTCCGATTGGACCTAGGGTCAGGGTTATGTGGAGGCCTAGGGTTAGAGATCCGGTTAGGGTTCCGATTGGACCTAGGGTTAGGGTTATGTTGAGGGCTAGGGTTAGAGATCCGGTTAGGGTTCCGATTGGACCTAGGGTTAGGGTTATGTTGAGGGCTAGGGTTAGCGATCCGGTTAGGGTTCCGATTGGACCTAGGGTTAGGGTTATGTTGAGGGCTAGGTATACAGACCCGGTTAGGGTTCCGATTGGACCTAGTGTTAGGGTTATGTTGAGGGCGAGGGGTAGAGATCCTGGTAGGGTTCCGTTTGGACCTAGGGTTAGGGTTATGTTGAGGGCTAGGGTGAGATATCCATTTAGTGTTCCAATTGGACCTAGGGTTGGGTTATGTTGAGGGCAAGGGTTAGAGATCCGGTTAGGGTTCCGATTGGACCTAGGGTTAGGGTTATGTTGAGGAAGAGGGGTATAGATCCTGTTAGGATACCGATTGGACCTAGGGTTAGGGTTATGTTGAGGGCTAGGTTTATATATCCATGTAGGGTTCCGATTGGTCCTAGGGTTAGGGTTATGTTGAGGGCTGGGGTTAGAGATCCGGTTGGGGTTCCGATTGGACCTAGGGTTAGGGTTATGTTGAGGGCTGGGGTTAGAGATCCGGTTGGGGTTCCGATTGGACCTAGGGTTAGGGTTATGTTGAGGGCCAGGGGTATAGATCATGTTAGGGTTCCGATTGGACCTACGGTTAGGGTTATGTTGAGGGCTATGGTTAGATATCGGGTTAGGGTTCCGATTGGACCTAGGGTTAGGCTTACGTTGAGGGCTAGGGTTAGATATCCATGTAGGGTTCCGATTGGTCCTATGGTTAGGGTTATGTTGAGGGCTAGGGTTAGAGATCCGGTTAGGGTTCCGATTGGACCTAGGGTTAGGGTTATGTTGAGGGCTAGGTTTAGAGATCCGGTTAGGGTTCCGATTGGACCTCGGGTTAGGGTTATGTTGAGGGCGAGGGGTAGAGATCCGGTTAGGGTTCGGATTGGTCCTAGGGTTAGGGTTATGTTGAGGGCTAGTGTTAGGGATCCGGTTACGGTTCCGATTGGACCTAGGGTTAGAGTTATGTTGTGGGCTAGGTATACAGACCGGGTTAGGGTTCCGATTGGTCCTAGGGTTAGGGTTATGTTGAGGGCTAAGGTTAGAGATCTGGTAAGGGTTACGATTGGACCCAGGGTAAGCGCTGTGTTGAGGGCTAGGGTTAGAGATGCGGTTAGGATTCCGATTGGACCTAGGGGTAGGGTTATGTTGAGGGCTAGGGTTAGAGTTCCGTTTAGGGTTCCGATTGGACCTAGGGTTAGGGTTATGTTGAGGGCTAGGTTTAGAGATACGGTTAGGGTTACGATTGGACCTAGGGTTAGGGTTATGTTGAGGGCTAGGGTTAGAGATCCGGTAAGGGTTACGGTTGGACCCAGGGTTAGCCTTGTGTTGAGGGCTAGGGTTAGAAATCCGGTTAGGGTTCCGATTGGACCTAGGGTTAGGGTTATGTTGAGGGCTAGGGTTAGAGTTCCGTTTAGGGTTCCAATTGGACCTAAGGTTAGGGTTATGTTGAGGGCCAGGGGTATAGATCATGTTAGGGTTCCGATTGGACCTACGGTTAGGGTTATGTTGAGGCCTATGGTTAGATATCGGGTTAGGGTTCCGATTGGACCTAGGGTTAGGCTTACGTTGAGGGCTAGGGTTAGATATCCATGTAGGGTTCCGATTGGTCCTAGGGTTAGGGTTATGTTGAGGGCTAGGGTTAGAGATCCGTTTAGGGTTCCGATTGGACCTAGGGTTAGGGTTATGTTGAGGGCTAGGTTTAGAGATCCGGTTAGGGTTCCGATTGGACCTCGGGTTAGGGTTATGTTGAGGGCGAGGGGTAGAGATCCGGTTAGGGTTCGGATTGGTCCTAGGGTTAGGGTTATGTTGAGGGCTAGTGTTAGGGATCCGGTTACGGTTCCGATTGGACCTAGGGTTAGAGTTATGTTGAGGGCTAGGGTTACATATCCATTTAGTGTTCCAATTGGACCTAGGGTTGGTTTATGTTGAGGGCAAGGGTTAGAGATCCGGTTAGGGTTCCGATTGGACCTAGGTTTAGGGTTATGTTGAGGAGGAGGGGTATAGATCCTGTTAGGAAACCGATTGGACCTAGGGTTAGGGTTATGTTGAGGGCTATGTTTAGATATCCGGTTAGGGTTCCGATTGAACCTAGGGTTAGGGTTACGTTGAGGGCTAGGTTTAGATATCCATGTAGGGTTCCGATTGGTCCTAGGGTTAGGTTTATGTTGAGGGCTAGGTTTAGAGATCCGGTTAGGGTTCCGATTGGACCTCCGGTTAGGGTTATGGTGAGGGCGAGGGGCAGAGATCCGGTTAGGGTTCGGATTGGACCTAGGGTTAGGGTTATGTTGAGGGCAAGGGTTAGAGATCCGGTTAGGGTTCCGATTGGACCTAGGGTTAGGGTTATGTTGAGAGCTGGGGTTAGAGATCCGGTTAGGGTTCCGATTGGACCTAGGGTTAGGGTTATGTTGATGAAGAAGGGTAGAGATCCTGTTAGGGTACAGATTGGACCTAGGGTTATGGTTATGTTGAGGGCTATGGTTAGATATCCGGTTAGGGTTCCGATTGGACCTAGGGTTAGGGATACGTTGAGGGCTAGGTTTAGATATCCATGTAGGGTTCCGATTGGTCCTAGGGTTAGGGTTATGTTGAGGGCTAGGTTTAGAGATCCGGTTAGGGTTCCGATTGGACCTCGGGTTAGGGTTATGTTGAGGGCGAGGGGTAGAGATCCGGTTAGGGTTCGGATTGGTCCTAGGGTTAGGGTTATGTTGAGGGCTAGGGTTAGGGATCCGGTTAGTGTTCCGATTGGACCTAGGGTTAGGGTTATGTTGACGGCTAGGTATACAGACCCGGTTAGGGTTCCGATTGGACCTAGCGTTAGGGTTATGTTGAGGGCTAGGGTTATAGATCCGGTAAGGGTTACGATTGGACCCAGGCTTAGCGTTGTGTTGAGGGCTAGGGTTAGAGATCCGGTTAGGATTCCGATTGGACCTAGGGTTAGGGTTATGTTGAGGGCTAGGGTTACAGATCCGGTAAGGGTTACGGTTGGACCCAGGGTTAGCGTTGTGTTGAGGGCTAGGGTTAGAAATCCGGTTAGGGTTCCGATTGGACCTAGGGTTAGGGTTATGTTGAGGGCTAGGGTTAGAGTTCCGTTTAGGGTTCCAATTGGACCTAGGGTTAGGGTTTTGTTGAGGGCTAGGGTTAGAGATCAGGTTAGGGTTCCGATTGGACCTAGGGTTAGGGTTATGTTGAGGGCTAGGGTTAGAGTTCCGGTTAGGTTTCCGATTGGACCTAGGGTTAGGGTTATGTTGAGGGCTAGGTATACAGATCCGGTTAGGGTTCCGATTGGACTTGGGTTAGGGTTAGGTTGAGGACTAGGGTTAGAGATCCGGTTAGGGTTCCGATTGGACCTAGGGTTAGGGTTATGTTGAGGGCTAGGGTTAGAGATCCGGTTAGGGTTCCGATTGGACCTAGGGTTAGGGTTATGTTGAGGACGAGGGGTAGAGATCCTGTTAGGGTTCCGATTGGACCTAGGGTTAGGGTTATGTTGACGGCTAGGTATACAGACCCGGTTAGGGTTCCGATTGGACCTAGCGTTAGGGTTATGTTTAGGGCTATGTTTGGAGATCCGGTAAGGGTTACGATTGGAACCAGGGTTAGCGTTGTGTTGAGGGCTAGGGTTAGAGATCCGGTTAGGATTCCGATTGGACCTAGGGTAAGGGTTATGTTGAGGGCTAGGGTTAGAGATACGGTTAGGGTTCCGATTGGACCTAGGGTTAGGGTTATGTTGAGGGCTAGGGTTAGAGATCCGGTTAGGGTTCCGATTGGACCTAGGGTTAGGGTTATGTTGAGGGTTAGGGTTAGAGATCCGGTTAAGTTTCCGAATGGACCTAGGGTTAGGGTTATGTTGAGGGCTAGGTATACAGATCCGGTTAGGGTTCCGATTGGACCTAGGTTCAGGGTTATGTTGAGGGCTAGGGTTAGAGATCCGGTTAGGGTTCCGATTGGACCTAGGGTTAGGGTTATGTTGAGGGCTAGGGTTAGAGATCCGGTTAGGGTTCCGATTGGACCTAGGGTTAGGGTTATGTTGAGGGCGAGGGGTCGAGATCCTGTTAGGGTTCCGATTGGACCTAGGCTTAGGGTTATGTTGAGGGCTAGAGATAGATATCCATTTAAGGTTCCGATTGGTCCTAGGGTTAGGGTTATGTTGAGGGCTATGGTTAGAGATCCGGTTAGGGTTCCGATTGGACCTAGGGTTAGGGTTATGTTGAGGGTTATGGTTAGAGATCCGGTTAGGGTTCCGATTGGACCTAGGGTTAGGGTTATGCTGAGGGCGAGGGGCAGAGGTCCGGTTAGGGTTCGGATTGGTCCTGGGGTTAGGGTTATGTTGAGGGCTAGGTTTAGAGATCCGGTAAGGGTTCCGATTGGACCTAGGGTTAGGGTTATGTTAAGGGCTAGGGTTAGAGATCCGGTTAGGGTTCCGATTGGACCTCA
This sequence comes from Miniopterus natalensis, assembly GCF_054644295.1. NCBI lineage: Eukaryota > Metazoa > Chordata > Mammalia > Chiroptera > Miniopteridae > Miniopterus > Miniopterus natalensis. The sequence continues at coordinate 640,233 of NC_142085.1, read as the reverse complement.
GGTTAGGGTTATGTTGAGGGCTGGGGTTAGAGATCCGGTTAGGGTTCCGATTGGACCTAGGGTTAGGGTTATGTTGAGGGCCAGGGGTATAGATCATGTTAGGGTTCCGATTGGACCTAGGGTTAGGGTTATGTTGAGGGCTAAGGTTAGATATCGGGTTAGGGTTCCGATTGGACCTAGGGTTAGGCTTACGTTGAGGGCTAGGGTTAGAGATCGGGTTAGGTTTCCGATTGGACCTAGGGTTAGGGTTATGTTGAGGGCTAGGTATACAGATCCGGTTAGGGTTCCGATTGGACCTAGGGTTAGGGTTATGTTGAGGGCTAGGGTTAGAGTTCCCGTTAGGTTTCCAATTGGACCTAGGGTTAGGGTTATGTTGAGGGCTAGGTATACAGATCCGGTTAGGGTTCCGATTGGACCTAGGGTTAGGGTTAGGTTGAGGACTAGGGTTAGAGATCCGGTTAGGGTTCCGATTGGAACTAGGGTTAGGGTTATGTTGAGGGCCAGGGTTAGAGATCCGGTTAGGGTTCCGATTGGACCTAGGGTTAGGGTTATGTTGAAGGCTAGGGTTAGAGATCCGGTTAGGGTTCTGATTGGACCTAGGGTTAGGGTTATGTTGAGGACGAGGGGTAGAGATCCGGTTAAATTTCCGAATGGACCTAGGGTTAGGGTTATGTTGAGGGCTAGGTTTAGAGATCCGGTTAGGGTTCCGATTGGACCTAGGGTCAGGGTTATGTTGAGGCCTAGGGTTAGAGATCCGGTTAGGGTTCCGATTGGACCTAGGGTTAGGGTTATGTTGAGGGCTAGGTTTAGAGATCCGGTTAGGGTTCCGATTGGACCTAAGGTTAGGGTTATGTTGAGGGCGAGAGGTAGAGATCCTGTTAGGGTTCCGATTGGACCTAGGCTTAGGGTTATGTTGAGGGCTAGGGTTAGATATCCATTTAAGGTTCCGATTGGTCCTAGGGTTAGGGTTAAGTTGAGGGCTATGGTTAGAGATCCGGTTAGGGTTTCGATTGGACCTAGGGTTAGGGTTATTTTGAGGGCTAGGTTTAGAGATCTGGTTAGGGTTCCGATTGGACCTAGGGTTAGGGTTATGTTGAGGACGAGGGGTAGAGATCCGGTTAAGTTTCCGATTGGACCTAGGGTTAGGGTTATGTTGAGGACGAGGGGTAGAGATCCGGTTAAGTTTCCGATTGGACCTAGGGTTACGGTTATGTTGAGGGCTAGGTTTAGAGATCCGGTTAGGGTTCCGATTGGACCTAGGGTTAGGGTTATGTTGAGGATGAGGGGTAGAGATCCGGATAAGTTTCCGATTGGACCTAGGGTTAGGGTTATGTTGAGGGCTAGGTTTAGAGATTCGGTTAGGGTTCCGATTGGACCTAGGGTTAGGGTTATGTTGAGGACGAGTGGTAGAGATCCGGTTAAGTTTCCGATTGGACCTAGGGTTAGGGTTATGTTGAGGGCTAGGTTTAGAGATCCGGTTAGGGTTCCGATTGGACCTAGGGTCAGGGTTATGTTGAGGGCGAGGGGTAGATATACGGTTAGGGTTCGGATTGGTCCTAGGGTTAGGGTTATGTTGATGGCTAGGGTTAGCGATCCGGTTAGGGTTCCGATTGGAACTAGGGTTAGGGTTATGTTGAGGGCTAGGTATACAGACCCGGTTAGGGTTCCGATTGGACCTAGTGTTAGGGTTATGTTGAGGGCGAGGGGTAGAGATCCTGGTAGGTTTCCGATTGGACCTAGGGTTAGGGTTATGTTGAGGACGAGGGGTAGAGATCCTGTTAGGGTTCCGATTGGACCTAGGGTTAGGGTTATGTTGAGGGCTAGGGTTAGATATCCGGTTAGGGTTCCGATTGGACCTAGCGTTAATGGTTACGATGAGGGCTAGGGTTAGATATCCATTTAGGGTTCCGATTGGACCTAGGGTTAGGGTTATGTTGAGGGCTAGGGTTAGAGATCCTGTTAGGGTTCCGATTGGACTTAGGGTTAGGGTTATGTTGAGGGCTAGGGTTAGAGATCCGGTTAGGGTTCTGATTGGACCTAGGGTTAGAGTTATGTTGAGGGCGAGGGGTAGAGATCCGTTTAGGTTTCGGATTGGACCTAGGGTTAGGGTTATGTTGACGGCTAGGTATACAGACCCGGTTAGGGTTCCGATTGGACCTAGCGTTAGGGTTATGTTTAGGGCTATGTTTGGAGATCCGGTAAGGGTTACGATTGGAACCAGGGTTAGCGTTGTGTTGAGGGCTAGGGTTAGAGATCCGGTTAGGATTCCGATTGGACCTAGGGTAAGGGTTATGTTGAGGGCTAGGGTTAGAGATACGGTTAGGGTTCCGATTGGACCTAGGGTTAGGGTTATGTTGAGGGCTAGGGTTAGAGATCCGGTTAGGGTTCCGATTGGACCTAGGGTTAGGGTTATGTTGAGGGTTAGGGTTAGAGATCCGGTTAAGTTTCCGAATGGACCTAGGGTTAGGGTTATGTTGAGGGCTAGGTATACAGATCCGGTTAGGGTTCCGATTGGACCTAGGTTCAGGGTTATGTTGAGGGCTAGGGTTAGAGATCCGGTTAGGGTTCCGATTGGACCTAGGGTTAGGGTTATGTTGAGGGCTAGGGTTAGAGATCCGGTTAGGGTTCCGATTGGACCTAGGGTTAGGGTTATGTTGAGGGCGAGGGGTCGAGATCCTGTTAGGGTTCCGATTGGACCTAGGCTTAGGGTTATGTTGAGGGCTAGAGATAGATATCCATTTAAGGTTCCGATTGGTCCTAGGGTTAGGGTTATGTTGAGGGCTATGGTTAGAGATCCGGTTAGGGTTCCGATTGGACCTAGGGTTAGGGTTATGTTGAGGGTTATGGTTAGAGATCCGGTTAGGGTTCCGATTGGACCTAGGGTTAGGGTTATGCTGAGGGCGAGGGGCAGAGGTCCGGTTAGGGTTCGGATTGGTCCTGGGGTTAGGGTTATGTTGAGGGCTAGGTTTAGAGATCCGGTAAGGGTTCCGATTGGACCTAGGGTTAGGGTTATGTTAAGGGCTAGGGTTAGAGATCCGGTTAGGGTTCCGATTGGACCTCAGGTTAGGGTTATGTTGAGGGCTGGGGTTAGAGATCCGGTTAGGGTTCCGATTGGACCTAGGGTTAGGGTTATGTTGAGGGCCAGGGGTATAGATCATGTTAGGGTTCCGATTGGACCTAGGGTTAGGGTTATGTTGAGGGCTAAGGTTAGATATCGGGTTAGGGTTCCGATTGGACCTAGGGTTAGGCTTACGTTGAGGGCTAGGGTTAGAGATCGGGTTAGGTTTCCGATTGGACCTAGGGTTAGGGTTATGTTGAGGGCTAGGTATACAGATCCGGTTAGGGTTCCGATTGGACCTAGGGTTAGGGTTATGTTGAGGGCTAGGGTTAGAGTTCCCGTTAGGTTTCCGATTGGACCTAGGGTTAGGGTTATGTTGAGGGCTAGGTATACAGATCCGGTTAGGGTTCCGATTGGACCTAGGGTTAGGGTTAGGTTGAGGACTAGGGTTAGAGATCCGGTTAGGGTTCCGATTGGAACTAGGGTTAGGGTTATGTTGAGGGCCAGGGTTAGAGATCCGGTTAGGGTTCCGATTGGACCTAGGGTTAGGGTTATGTTGAAGGCTAGGGTTAGAGATCCGGTTAGGGTTCTGATTGGACCTAGGGTTAGGGTTATGTTGAGGACGAGGGGTAGAGATCCGGTTAAATTTCCGAATGGACCTAGGGTTAGGGTTATGTTGAGGGCTAGGTTTAGAGATCCGGTTAGGGTTCGATTGGACCTAGGGTCAGGGTTATGTTGAGGCCTAGGGTTAGAGATCCGGTTAGGGTTCCGATTGGACCTAGGGTTAGGGTTATGTTGAGGGCTAGGTTTAGAGATCCGGTTAGGGTTCCGATTGGACCTAAGGTTAGGGTTATGTTGAGGGCGAGAGGTAGAGATCCTGTTAGGGTTCCGATTGGACCTAGGCTTAGGGTTATGTTGAGGGCTAGGGTTAGATATCCATTTAAGGTTCCGATTGGTCCTAGGGTTAGGGTTAAGTTGAGGGCTATGGTTAGAGATCCGGTTAGGGTTTCGATTGGACCTAGGGTTAGGGTTATTTTGAGGGCTAGGTTTAGAGATCTGGTTAGGGTTCCGATTGGACCTAGGGTTAGGGTTATGTTGAGGACGAGGGGTAGAGATCCGGTTAAGTTTCCGATTGGACCTAGGGTTAGGGTTATGTTGAGGACGAGGGGTAGAGATCCGGTTAAGTTTCCGATTGGACCTAGGGTTACGGTTATGTTGAGGGCTAGGTTTAGAGATCCGGTTAGGGTTCCGATTGGACCTAGGGTTAGGGTTATGTTGAGGATGAGGGGTAGAGATCCGGATAAGTTTCCGATTGGACCTAGGGTTAGGGTTATGTTGAGGGCTAGGTTTAGAGATTCGGTTAGGGTTCCGATTGGACCTAGGGTTAGGGTTATGTTGAGGACGAGTGGTAGAGATCCGGTTAAGTTTCCGATTGGACCTAGGGTTAGGGTTATGTTGAGGGCTAGGTTTAGAGATCCGGTTAGGGTTCCGATTGGACCTAGGGTCAGGGTTATGTTGAGGGCGAGGGGTAGATATACGGTTAGGGTTCGGATTGGTCCTAGGGTTAGGGTTATGTTGATGGCTAGGGTTAGCGATCCGGTTAGGGTTCCGATTGGAACTAGGGTTAGGGTTATGTTGAGGGCTAGGTATACAGACCCGGTTAGGGTTCCGATTGGACCTAGTGTTAGGGTTATGTTGAGGGCGAGGGGTAGAGATCCTGGTAGGGTTCCGATTGGACCTAGGGTTAGGGTTATGTTGAGGGCTAGGGTTAGATATCCATTTAGTGTTCCAATTGGACCTAGGGTTGGGTTATGTTGAGGGCAAGGGTTAGAAATCCGGTTAGGGTTCCGATTGGACCTAGGGTTAGGGTTATGTTGAGGAAGAGGGGTATAGATCCTGTTAGGATACCGATTGGACCTAGGGTTAGGGTTATGTTGAGGGCTATGTTTAGATATCCGGTTAGGGTTCCGATTGAACCTCGGGTTAGGGTTACGTTGAGGGCTAGGTTTAGTTATCCATGTAGGGTTCCGATTGGTCCTAGGGTTAGGGTTATGTTGAGGGCTAGGTTTACAGATCCGGTTAGGGTTCCGATTGGACCTCGGGTCAGGGTTATGGTAACGGCGAGGGGCAGAGATCCGGTTAGGGTTCGGATTGGTCCTGGGGTTAGGGTTATGTTGAGGGCTAGGGTTAGAGATCCGGTTAGGGTTCCGATTGGACCTCAGGTTAGGGTTATGTTGAGGGCTGGGGTTAGAGATCCGGTTAGGGTTCCGATTGGACCTAGGGTTAGGGTTATGTTGAGGGCCAGGGGTATAGATCATGTTAGGGTTCCGATTGAACCTACGGTTAGGGTTATGTTGAGGGCTATGGTTAGGTATCGCGTTAGGGTTGCGATTGGACCTAGGGTTAGGCTTACGTTGAGGGCTAGGGTTAGATATCCATGTAGGGTTCCGATTGGTCCTAGGGTTAGGGTTATGTTGAGGGCTATGGTTAGAGATCCGGTTAGGGTTCCGATTGGACCTAGGGTTAGGGTTATGTTGAGGGCTAGGTTTAGAGATCCGGTTAGGGTTCCGATTGGACCTCGGGTTAGGGTTATGTTGAGGGCGAGGGGTAGAGATCCGGTTAGGGTTCGGATTGGTCCTAGGGTTAGGGTTATGTTGAGGGCTAGGGTTAGGGATCCGGTTACGGTTCCGATTGGACCTAGGGTTAGAGTTATGTTGTGGGCTAGGTATACAGACCGGGTTAGGGTTCCGATTTTACCTAGGGTTAGGGTTATGTTGAGGGCTAGGGTTAGAGATCCGTTAAGGGTTACGATTGGATCCAGGATAAGCGCTGTGTTGAGGGCTAGGGTTAGAGATGCGGTTAGGATTCCGATTGAACCTAGTGGTAGGGTTATGTTGAGGGCTAGGGTTAGAGTTCTGTTTAGGGTTCCGATTGGACCTAGGGTTAGGGTTATGTTGAGGGGTAGGTTTAGAGATACGGTTAGGGTTCCGATTGGACCTAGGGTTAGGGTTATGTTGAGGGCTATGTTTAGATATCCGGTTAGGGTTCCGATTGAACCTCGGGTTAGGGTTACGTTGAGGGCTAGGTTTAGATATCCATGTAGGGTTCCGATTGGTCCTAGGGTTAGGGTTATGTTGAGGGCTAGGTTTACAGATCCGGTTAGGGTTCCGATTGGACCTCGGGTCAGGGTTATGGTAACGGCGAGGGGCAGAGATCCGGTTAGGGTTCGGATTGGTCCTGGGGTTAGGGTTATGTTGAGGGCTAGGGTTAGAGATCCGGTTAGGGTTCCGATTGGACCTCAGGTTAGGGTTATGTTGAGGGCTGGGGTTAGAGATCTGGTTAGGGTTCCGATTGGACCTAGGGTTAGGGTTATGTTGAGGGCCAGGGGTATAGATCATGTTAGGGTTCCGATTGGACCTACGGTTAGGGTTATGTTGAGGGCTATGGTTAGGTATCGGGTTAGGTTCCGATTGGACCTAGGGTTAGGCTTACGTTGAGGGCTAGGGTTAGATATCCATGTAGGGTTCCGATTGGTCCTAGGGTTAGGGTTATGTTGAGGGCTAGGGTTAGAGATCCGTTTAGGGTTCCGATTGGACCTAGGGTTAGGGTTATGTTGAGGGCTAGGTTTAGAGATCCGGTTAGGGTTCCGATTGGACCTCGGGTTAGGGTTATGTTGAGGGCGAGGGGTAGAGATCCGGTTAGGGTTCGGATTGGTCCTAGGGTTAGGGTTATGTTGAGGGCTAGGGTTAGGGATCCGGTTACGGTTCCGATTGGACCTTGGGTTAGAGTTATGTTGTGGGCTAGGTATATAGACCGGGTTAGGGTTCCGATTTTACCTATGGTTAGGGTTATGTTGAGGGCTAGGGTTAGAGATCCGGTAAGGGTTACGATTGGACCCAGGATAAGCGCTGTGTTGAGGGCTAGGGTTAGAGATGCGGTTAGGATTCCGATTGAACCTAGTGGTAGGGTTATGTTGAGGGCTAGGGTTAGAGTTCCGTTTAGGGTTCCGATTGGACCTAGGGTTAGGGTTATGTTGAGGGGTAGGTTTAGAGATACGGTTAGGGTTCCGATTGGACCTAGGGTTAGGGTTATGTTGAGGGCTAGGGTTAGAGATCCGGTAAGGGTTACGGTTGGACCCAGGGTTAGCGTTGTGTTGAGGGCTAGGGTTAGAAATCCGGTTAGGGTTCCGATTGGACCTAGGGTTAGGGTTATGTTGAGGGCTAGGGTTAGAGATCCGGTTTGGGTTCCGATTGGACCTAGGGTTAGGGTTATGTTGAGGGCTAGGTTTAGAGATCCGGTTAGGGTTCCGATTGGACCTAGGGTTAGGGTTATGTTGAGGACGAGGGGTAGAGATCCTGTTAGGGTTCCGATTGGACCTAGGGTTAGGGTTATGTTGAGGGCTAGGGTTAGATATCCGGTTAGGGTTTCGATTGGACCTAGGGTTAATGGTTACGATGAGGGCTAGGGTTAGATATCCATTTAGGGTTCCGATTGGACCTAGGGTTAGGGTTATGTTGAGGGCTAGGGTTAGCGATCCGGTTACGGTTCCGATTGGACCTAGGGTTAGAGTTATGTTGAGGGCTAGGTATACAGACCGGGTTAGGGTTCCGATTGGAATTAGGGTTAGTGTTATGTTGAGGGCTAGGGTTAGAAATCCGGTAAGGGTTACGATTGGACCCAGGGTAAGCGCTGTGTTGAGGTCTAGGGTTAGAGATGCGGTTAGGATTCCGATTGGACCTAGGGGTAGGGTTATGTTGAGGGCTAGGGTTAGAGTTCCGTTTAGGGTTCCGATTGGACCTAGTTTTAGGGTTATGTTGAGGGCTAGGGTTAGAGATCCGGTAAGGGTTACGGTTGGAGCCAGGGTTAGCGTTGTGTTGAGGACTAGGGTTAGAAATCCGGTTAGGGTTCCGATTGGACCTAGGTTTAGGGTTATGTTGAGGGCTAGTGTTAGAGATCGGGTTAGGTTTCCGATTGGACCTAGGGTTAGGGTTATTTTGAGGGCTAGGGTTAGAGTTCCGATTAGGTTTCCGATTGGACCTAGGGTTAGGGTTATGTTGAGGGCTAGGTATACAGATCCGGTTAGGGTTCCGATTAGACCTAGGGTTAGGGTTAGGTTGAGGACTAGGGTTAGAGATCCGGTTAGGGTTCCGATTGGACCTAGGGTTAGGGTTATGTTGAGGGCTAGGGTTAGAGATCCGGTTAGGGTTCCGATTGGACCTAGGGTTAGGGTTTTGTTGAGGACGAGGGGTAGAGATCCTGTTAGGGTTCCGATTCGACCTAGGGTTAGGGTTATGTTGAGGGCTAGGGTTAGATATCCGGTTAGGGTTCCGTTTGGACCTAGGGTTAATGGTTACGATGAGGGCTAGGGTTAGATATCCATTTAGGGTTCCGATTGGACCTAGGGTTAGGGTTATGTTGAGGGCTAGGGTTAGAGATCCTGTTAGGGTTCCGATTGGACTTAGGGTTAGGGTTATTTTGAGGGCTAGGGTTAGAGATCCTGTTAGGGTACCAATTGGACCTAGGTTTAGGGTTATGTAGAGGGCTAGGGTTAGATATCCGGTTAGGGTTCTGATTGGACCTAGGGTTAGAGTTATGTTGAGGGCGAGGGGTAGAGATCCGTTTAGGGTTCGGATTGGACCTAGGATTAGGGTTATGTTAAGGCTAGGGTTAGAGATCCGGTTAGGGTCACGTTTGGACCTAGGCTTAGGGTTACGTTGAGGGGTAGGGTTAGAGATCCGGTTAGGGTCACGATTGGACCCAGGGTTAGGGTTACGTTGAGGGCTAGGGTTAGAGATCCGGTTAGGGTCACGATTGGACCTATGGTTAGGGTTACGTTGAGGGCTAGGGTTAGAGATCCGGTTAGGGTCACGATTGGACCCAGGGTTAGGGTTACGTTGAGGGCTAGGGTTAGAGATCCGGTTAGGGTCACGATTGGACCTAGGGTTAGGGTTATGTTGAGGGCTAGGGTTAGAGATCCGGTTAGGGTCACGATTGGACCTAGGGTTAGGGTTATGTTGAGGGCTAGGGTTAGAGATCCGGTTAGGGTCACGATTGGACCTAGGGTTAGGGTTATGTTGAGGGCTAGGGTTAGAGATCCGGTTAGGGTCACGATTGGACCTAGGGTTACGGTTATGTTGAGGGCTAGGGTTAGAGATCCAGTTACGGTCAGGATTGGACCTACGGTTAGGGTTATGTTGACGGCTAGGGTTAGAGATCCGGTTAGGGTCACGACTGGACCTAGGGTTAGGGTTATGTTGAGGGCTAGGTTTTGAGATCCGGTTAGGGTCACGATTGGACCTAGGGTTAGGGTTATGTTGAGGGCTACGGTTAGAGATCCGGTTAGGGTCACGATGGGACCTAGGGTTAGGGTTATGTTGAGGGCTAGGGTTAGAGATCCGGTTTCGGTCACGATTGGACCTAGGGTTAGGGTTATGTTGAGGGCTACGGTTAGAGATCCGGTTAGGGTCACGATTGGACCTAGGGTTAGGGTTATGATGAGGGCTAGGGTTAGAGATCCGGTTAGGGTCACGATTGGACCTAGAGTTAGGGTTATGTTGAGTGCTAGGGTTAGAGATCCGCTTAGGGTCACGATTGGACCTAGGGTTAGGGTTATGTTGAGTGCTACGGTTAGAGATCTGCTTAGGGTCACGATTGGACCTAGGGTTAGGGTTATGTTGAGGGCTAGGGTTAGAGATCCGGGTAGGGTCACGATTGGACCTAGGGTTAGGGTTATGTTGAGGGCTAGTGTTAGAGATCCTGTTAGGGTCACTGTTGGACCTAGGGTTAGGGTTATGTTGAGGGCTAGGGTTAGAGATCCGGTTAGGGTCACGATTGGACCTTGGGTTAGGGTTATGTGGAGGGCTAGGGTTAGAGATCCGGTTAGGGTCACGATTGGACCTAGGGTTAGGGTCATGTGGAGGACTAGGGTTAGAGATCCGGTTAGGGTCACGATTGGACCTTGGGTTAGGGTTATGAGGAGGGCTAGGGTTAGAGATCCGGTTAGGGTCACGATTGGACCTTGGGTTAGGGTTATGTGGAGGGCTAGGGTTAGAGATCCGGTTAGGGTCACGATTGGACCTTGCGTTAGGGTTATGTGCAGGGCTAGCGTTAGAGATCCGGTTAGGTTCACGATTGGACCTAGGGTTAGGGTTATGTTGAGGGCTAGGTATACAGGTCCGGTTAGGGTTCCGATTGGACCTAGGTTCAGGGTTATGTTGAGGGCTAGGGTTAGAGATCCGGTTAGGGTTCCGATTGGACCTAGGGTTAGGGTTATGTTGAGGGCGAGGGGTAGAGATCCTGTTAGGGTTCCGATTGGACCTAGGCTTAGGGTTATGTTGAGGGCTAGAGTTAGATATCCATTTAAGGTTCCGATTGGTCCTAGGGTTAGGGTTATGTTGAGGGCTATGGTTAGAGATCCGGTTTGGGTTCCGATTGGACCTAGGGTTAGGGTTATGTTGAGGGTTAGGTTTAGAGATCCTGTTAGGGTTCCGATTGGACCTAGGGTTAGGGTTATGTTGAGGGCTAGGGTTAGATATCCGGTTAGGGTTCCGATTGGACCTAGGGTTAATGGTTACGATGAGGGCTAGGGTTAGATATCCATTTAGGGTTCGGATTGGACCTAGGGTTAGGGTTATGTTGAGGGCTAGGGTTAGAGATCCGGTTAGGGTCACGTTTGGACCTAGGCTTAGGGTTACGTTGAGGGCTAGGGTTAGAGATCCGGTTAGGGTCACGATTGGACCCAGGGTTAGGGTTATGGTGAGGGCGAGGGGCAGAGGTCCGGTTAGGGTTCGGATTGGTCCTGGGGTTAGGGTTATGTTGAGGGCTAGGGTTAGAGATCCGGTTAGGGTTCCGATTGGACCTAGGGTTAGGGTTATGTTGAGGGCTAGGGTTAGAGGTCCGGTTAGGGTTCCGATTGGACCTAGGGTTAGGCTTACGTTGAGGGCTAGGTTTAGATATCCATGTAGGGTTCCGATTGGTTCTAGGGTTAGGGTTATGTTGAGGGCTAGGGTTAGAGATCCGGTTAGGGTTCCGATTGGACCTAGGGTTACGGTTATGTTGAGGGCTAGCTTTAGAGATCCGGTTAGGGTTCCGATTGGACCTCGGGTTAGGGTTATGTTGAGGGCGAGGGGTAGAGATCCGGTTAGGGTTCGGATTGGTCCTAGGGTTAGGGTTATGTTGAGGGCTAGGGTTAGGGATCCGGTTACGGTTCCGATTGGACCTAGGGTTAGAGTTATGTTGAGGGCTAGGTATACAGACCGGGTTAGGGTTCCGATTGGACCTAGGGTTAGGGTTATGTTGAGGGCTAGGGTTAGAGATCCGGTAAGGGTTACGATTGCACCCAGGGTAAGCGCTGTGTTGAGGGCTAGGGTTAGAAATCCGGTTAGGGTTCCGATTGGACCTAGGGTTAGGGTTATGTTGAGGGCTAGGGTTAGAGTTCCATTTAGGGTTCCGATTGGACCTAGGGTTAGGGTTATGTTGAGGGCTACGTTTAGAGATACGGTTAGGGTTCCGATTGGACCTAGGGTTAGGGTTATGTTGAGGGCTAGGGTTAGAGATCCGGTAAGGGTTACGGTTGGACCCAGGGTTAGCGTTGTGTTGAGGGCT